>NC_091282.1:227233477-227536507 GCF_032444005.1 Ranitomeya imitator
GTTCTGCAATTTTCATCATAGATACACTTCAACAGACAAAAGCTTTAAAAAAATTCCAGAAAATCATGTTGTGTAATTTTTATATACAGCTCTGGCAAAAACTAAGAGACGACCACATCAAAACCATGTCATGGGCAGCCCAATCTCCAGACCTGATCTCCATTGAAAACCTCTGGAATGTAATCAAGAGGATGATGGATAGTCACAAGCCATCAAACAAAGAAGAACTGCTTAAATTTTTGTGCCAGAAGCAGTGTGAAAGACTGGAGGAAAGCATGCCAAGACGCATGAAAACTGTGATGAAAAATCATGGTTATTCCACAAAATATTGATTTTTGAACTTTTCCTGAGTTAAAACATTAGTATTCTTGTTTCTAAATGATTATGAACTTGTTTTTGTTGCATTATTTGAGGTCTGAAAGCACTGGTTATTTTTTTAAAATTTTGACCATTTCTCCTTTTTGGAAAAAAAATACAAAATTTATTATTTGGAAATTCGGAGACACGTTGTCAGAAGTTTATAGAATAAAAGAACAATTGACATTTTACTCAAAAATATACCTATGAAGAGAAAAATCTGACAAACTGAACATTTTGCGGTGGTCTCTTAATTATTGCCAGAGCTGTAATTAATTTGCATTTTATTGTATGAAATAAGTATTTGATATAATAGAAACACAACTTATGGTAATATTTGGTACAGAAACCTGTGTTTGCAATTACAGAGGTCAGACGTTTCCTGTAGTTCTTGACAAGTTGGCACACATTGCAGCAGGGATTTTGGTCCAATCCTCCATATAGATCTCCAAATCTTTCATGTTTTGGGGCTGTTGCTGTGCAACATTGAGTTTCAGCTCCCTCCAAAGATTTTCTATTGGGTTCAGGTCTAGAGACAGGCTAGGCCACTCCTGGACATTGAAATGCTTCTTACGGAGCCACTCCTTAGTTGCCCTGGCTGTGTGTTTTGGGTCATGGTCATGCTGGAAAACACATCCACAACCCATCTTCAATGCTCTTACTGAGGGAAGGAAGTTAATGGCCAATATCTCGCGATACATGACCCCATCCTCCCTTAAATACAGTACAGTCGTCCTGTCTTCTTTGCAGAAAAGCACCCCCCAAAGTATGAGGTTATTTGCACCATGCTCCTGGACATGTGGTCTCATCTGACCACATGTCCTTTTCCAATGACTCCTCTGTCAGCTCTCTGCAGGTCATTGACCAGGTCCTCGCATGTAGTTCTGGCCTGATTCCTCACCTTTTTCAGAATCATCCTTAGCTGCATCAGGGCTGACCCCGGAATGGAGCGCTGACAAGAAGGACGCCAGAGTCCTTGGCTGTGTGCCCCGACAGTCAAATCTGGAGGGCAGGGGATTGCAAGCCCCCTGGCCACACTGAACACCCGGAGGCACCGCAGTAGACAAAGAGCCCGGGGCTGCTAGTGAACAGGCAGTGTCCGTGATAGGCTTGCGCTGTCTGCCATACAGGTCAAAGCCAACACGCAGGAGCTTGCCGCAGATAGCTACAGGCATCAGGGACCCGAAAATAGAGAGCAGCAAGAAGGCCTCCAACCCTACTTGGCAAGGTGGACCACCTGAATGCTTCCAGGCTAGCCGGACTCCTGATGTCATCTGTAACTGGTACTCCAGACTGCATGTTCATCTACCAAGAAATAAAGGTAAGGAAAACTGCACTTTTCTGCATCCCTTGCTTATTCTCTGCAGTCTAATGTTCACCACTACCTGAACCAACTGTTATATCTGCCTGGGGCCCCGGTCTACCCATGGGGAGCTGTACCATCTTTGCTGCATCACCATCGGCCCCAGTGGACCTGAACCTCAGCGTCATCCATCCCTTGCCAAACACCACAGGTGCCATCACGAATCAATCACATATAACTTTTCCCTTTGCATTTTTATTGCACGCCCAGGGCCATGGAGTCGGGTCACGGCCCCGTGACTTCCGCAAGGAACTGTTCGACCCGGTTCCGAGTACACCACAGCCCCGGTCGGCATCGCAATAGCGGGTACAAAGTGTTATGAATATTTCCATCATAGCATGAAGCATTTTTCACATAGATTCCTTGCTCTGTAGTATACTCCAGGGATTTCTACATCACCTGCTCCTTCTTCGCAACAACCCAGCTATAACCCTACAGTCCTGATCAACAAGACTCCTTTACTTGCTGAGCAGTTCTGCATCCTATTTGTTCCACTACTGCCGCCCTCAAACTCATGCTCGGGACCCATCACTAGTCTTAGTCTTTCAGTCCTGTTTATGCCTGTTACCTTTCAATGTTAAAAGCCCAAGGTCTGGTGGCTAGGTATCCTCTTCTATGACCCATCTCTACAGTCTCCTCTCATTCAGGATCATCTTCCAATGTGGCACAGTTCACTTAATACTCTCCATCCTCTCACTCTGCACTCCAGACCATATCTGTCTTCCTATCAGGAAGCAGTCACTTTCCCTTACACTAGCCCCTCCCATTATGGGTTAGTCCAAACTGTTAACTACTACTGACCCTGCTGTCTGTTTGCTGGGCAGAATTTCCTTACAAAAGATTATGCTATAACACTATCCTGTAAAATATGCATTACATCACATTACCATCAACACTTATCAGTTCACTTAACACTACAACAACGCGATTGATACCTTCATCAGTAGCAATGCAATTGCCCTTGTCCACAACTCTTATCTCTGGAAAATCCCTTCCCATTCTTTTTCTGGAGAACCTGGAGGCGATTTCTCATCTCTGCACATTTCCTTGCACATTTGCCTCACTTTACTGGCCAAATTTTTTCCACTCATTTCACTCTGCACAAAGGCCACTTCCTGGCGGGAGCTGGCACTCTTGGTTCCGACACGCCCTCTGTAGGGTGTTGTGAATTCCGCTCTTGGGCTCCCTCGGGTGGTTGTAAGTGGCACTTTTGTGAGTTCTGCTCTTGGGCTCCCTCTTGTGGTTTCTAGTGGTATGGCTGCTCCTTGGATTTAGCGGTCTTCAGCTGCTTCCACTGATCGTCTTTTCTGCTCGGCTATTTTTGCCTGGCTCTTTCCTTCAGCCAGTGCCACTTGTAAATGGTTCCTGGTTGGATTCACATCTCTTTGGATTTCCCTGTTATCCTGACCAGTTCAGCTAAGCTAAGTTTTTGCTTGCTCTTTTCTGTCCATAGATTGTGGACTTATCCGTTCTGTGCTTTCTATGTTTGTCCAGCTTATCAGTATGAATTAATTCTGTCTTGCTGGAAGCTCTGGGAAGCAGATTTACCCTCCACACCTTTAGTCAGGTGTGGAGATTTTTTGAAAACTCTGTGTGGATTTTTTGTAGTGTTTTATACTGACCGCACAGTATTCCGTCCTGTCCTATCTATTTAGCTAGACTGGCCTCCTGTGCTCATCCTGGTTTCATTCTGTGTATGTCTTTTCCCTCTCCACTCACAGTCATTATTTGTGGGGGGCTAATCTATCCTTTGGGGATTTTCTCTGAGGCAAGATAGCTTTCCTGTTTCTATCTTTAGGGGTAGTTGGCTCTTAGGCTGTGACGAGGTGCCTAGGGAGAGTTAGGAGCATTCTAGTGTTGTGTTGAGCTTAGGGACTGCGGTCAGTACAGTTACCACTTCCTTCAGAGCTCGTTCCATGTTCCTCCTAGACCACCGTATCATAACAGTAGGGGTACCTTCTGAAAGACTGGACACCACTTTGCTCCCTTTTGCTCCTTCGACACCCACAATTGGGGTGCCCTTGCCCTTTCACAACACTTACTGTCATTTTGCAGTCCTTGTTTTGGTGTGTAACAGTCACCATGTTCCATGCAACTCAAGTCTTCCCTGCACTGTGTTGCTCATTCAACTGCAAGACTCAATTCTGCCCAATACTCCAAATGTAACATTCTGTGGGGTAATAGCCAAGGGCAAGACACTTGACTGTGGTGCCCTGGCACATTACATGAAAGTGGGGGCACTGGCTGGGTGTGTGGATTTGTGCTGTGAGGGCATTGCACCAATGGAGACAGCATGTAAACATTGTAGGTTTGCCAAGACCAGATGTTTCTCTGTGCAATGAGAGGGACCACCATCCGAAAATATAATCTTTAACTAAATGGCAACTTGATAAGGGTTATATACAAGGAATAGCAAGTACAATGTCATATAAACATTTCCTTTAAGTGTTTTCCTCACAGTATCCTTCCTCTGTAGTAAACTAGCAGAGGAAGCTGGCGGGTGGGCGAAGATCCAGAAGAAGACTATGCCCCCACATTCTGCTCTGAAGTACACAGAAGCACAGAAGACGTCATTTTATGAAAACTTCATAAGGTGATACCTTTATATCAGGTATCATATTAATCAGCATCACAGTGCCATTATGGCCATGCCTTTAATTTATAGAGCTAAATCCTGCTGACAGGTATTCTTTAAGGTATAAAAAGTTGCAGCCTCAGTTTACAATCAGCAGTCCTTCATTCATTTTGGACCTCTTGATAAGCATTTCCAACCTGATCCAAGTTTCAGACTTTTCTTATGAAGAAGTCTCCCTCAAAGTAAAACATAGAGGTGCTTCTCACAAAATTAGAATACACCAAAAAGTTAATTTATTACAGTTCTTCAATACAAATAGTGAAACTCATACATTATATAGAGTCATTACAAAGAGAGTGAGCTACGTCAAATGTTTATTTCTGTTAGTGTTGATGAATATGGCTTACAGTCAATGAAAACCCAAAAGTCATTATCTCAGTAAAGTAGAATAATTAACAAAAAATCCTGCAAAGGCTTCAGAAACATTTAAAAAGATCCCTTAGTCTGTTTCAGTAGGCTCCAGAATCATGGAGAAGACTGCCGACTTGACAGATGTCCAGAAGGCAGTCATTGACACACTCCACAAGTTGGGTAAGCCAAAGCCAAGACGAAAGGTCATTGTTAAGGATGCTGACTGTTCACAGAGTGCTGTAGCCAAGCATATTAATGGAAAGTTGAGTGGAAGGAAAAAGTGTGGTAGAAAAAGGTGCACAAGTAACCGGGATAAACGCAGCCTTAAAAAGATTGTTAATAAAAGGCCATTCGAAAATTTTGGGGGGGGGGGATTCACAAGGAGTGGACTGCTGCTGGAGTCACTGCTTTAAAAGCCACCACACACAGAGGTATCCAGGACATGGGCTACAAGTGTCGCATTTCTTGTGTCAATCCACTCATGACCAATAGACAAAGCCAGAAGCATCTTACATGGGCAAAGGAGGAAAATAACTGGACTGTTGCTCAGTGATCCAAGGTGTTTTTTTCAGATTAAAGTAAATTTTGCTTTTCATTTGGAAATCAAGGTCCCAGAGTCTGGAGGAAGAGTGGAGAGGCACACAATCCAAGCTGCTTGAGGTCTAGTGTGAAGTTTCCACAATCAGTGATGGTTTGGGGAGCCATGTCATCTGCTGGTGTAGGTCCACTGAGTTTTATCAAGACCGAAGTCAGCGCAGCATCTACCAGGAAATTTTAGAGCACTTCATGGTTTCCTTTGCTGACAAGCTTTTTGGGGGATGGAAATTTCATTCTCCAGCAGGACTTGGCACCTGTCCACACTGCCAAAAGTACCAATACCTGGTTTAATCCCTTAACGACCGCCGATATGCCTTTTCATGGTGGCAATTAAGGGTGCTTAAACCACAGCGCCGCTTTTTAACGGCACTGTAGAAAAGTGTATAGCGCCCGCCCAGGGTCAAAATTTCTCTTGGGTCTCGGCTACCGGGGTCGGTTTTACCGACCCCAGTGTTGCGATCGCCGTTATTAACCGTATAAGAGCGATCACAAAAAAAGTCTGACAATAGGAAATTTATCTTATTGGTTAATTTTGATCATTGTGAAAGACCCTATCACAGTAATAAAAATAAAACAAAAGTAAATAAAACCCGTCTTTATCACCCCTGTTAGGGAAAAATAATAAAATTAAAAATATATATTTATTTTCATTTTTCTATTAGGGCTAGAGTTGGGCTAAAGTTAGTTGGGCTAAAGTTAGGGTTAGGATTAGGGCTATTGTTCGGGTTAGGGTTGGGGTTGGGATTAGGGTTAAGGGTGTGTTAAGGTTAGGTTTGTGGTTAGGGTTGGAATTAGGGTTAAGGGTGTGTTGGGCTTAGGGTTGTGGCTAGGGTTAGGAGTGTGTTGGGGTTTGGTTTGAGGTTAGGGTTATAGTTAGGATTGGGATTAGGGGTGTATTGGGGTTAGGGTTGGGATTAGGGGTGTGTTGGGGTTAGGGTTGTGTTTATGGTTAGGGTTGGGATTAGGGTTAGGGGTGTTAAGGTTAGGTTTGTGGCTAGGGTTATGGTCAGGGTTGTGATTAGGGTTAGGGGTGTGTTGGGGATAGGGTTGGAGTTAGAATTGGAGGGTTTCTACTGTTTAGGTACATCAGATGGTCTCCAAACGCGACATGGCACCACCATTGATACCAGCCAATTTTGCGTTCAAAAAGTCAAATGGTGCTCCCTCCCTTCCAAGCCCTGCCATGTGCCCAAACAGTGGTTTTTCCTCACATATCTGGTATCGGTGTACTCAAGAGAAATTGCACAACAAATTTTGTGGTCCATTTTCTCCTGAGACCCTTGTGAAAATAAAAAAAAATGGTTCTAAAGTAAATTTTTTGTGAAAAAAGGAAAATGTTCATTTTTTCCTTCCACATTTCTTTAGTTTTCAAAGCACCTGAAGGGTTAATAAACTTCTTGAATGTGGTTTTGCGCACCTTAAAGGGGTGCAGTTTTTAGAATGGTGTCACTTTTGGGTATTTTCTGTTATATTGACCCCCCAATCTTACTTGAAATGTGAGGTGGTCCCTAACAATATGGCTTTGTAAATTTTGTTGGAAAAATGAGAAATCGCTGGTAAACTTTTAACCCTTATATCTTCCTAACAAAAAAAAGTTCCCAAAATTGTGGTGATGTAAGGTAGACATGTGGGAAATGTTATTTATTAAGTATTTTGTGTGACATATCTCTCTGATTTAAGGGCATAAAAATTAAAAGTTTGAAAATTGTTAAGTTTTCCAAATTTTTGCCGTATTTCCATTTTTTTCAGAAATAAATGCCAGTCATATCGAAGAAATGTTACCACTAACATGAAGTACAATATGTAATGAAAAAACATTCTCAGAATCAGAGGGATTCGTTAAAGCGTTCCAGAGTTATAACCACATGAAGTGACAGTTGTCAGAATTGTAAAAATTGGCCTCGTCATTAAGCTGCAAATTGGCTCTGTCACTAAGTGGTTAAAAACAACAGTATCACTGTGCTTGATTGTCCAGCAAACTCACCGGACTTTAGCCCCATAGAGAATTTATGGGGTATTGTCAAGAGGAAGATGAGAGACACCAGACTCAACAATGCAGATGAGCTGAAGGCTGCTATCAAAGCAACCTGGGCTTCCATAACTCCTCAGAAGTGCCACAGACTGATGATCTCCATTCCACACCGCATTGATGCAGTAATTGATGCAAAAGGAGCCCCAACCAAGTATTGAGTGCATTTACTGAACATGCATTTCAGTAGGCCAACATTTCGGATTTTAAAATAATTTTTCAAGCTGGTGTTATAAAGTATTCTAATTTACTGAGAAAATGACCCCTCTTAGCTGTAAAAGATTATCACAGAGCAGAACAAGCAGGTAGTTATCGTGTGTATACGACCTTAAACTTAAAGAATGGAAAAGAAAAACTAGCTTTACAGCATTTTTTTTTACTGAAGGCTTACCTTTCTTTTAGGAAACAAATGAAAAATTAAAAAAAATCAGTTCAACAGCATCTATAGCCTTTTACAAGACAATTGTCAGGTAGTGCAAATCACCAATCTGCTATTTTATTTGCATTATGAGATTGCCACTGACACAGTATTGTACTATCACCTGTTTAGGAACAAAACTTTTAAAAATGGAGTATGTAGAGTGATTACTTTGGCGCAACTCCATAAACCTGTTATGGGCTACATTTTTCAGTATATTTGCACAAATCACATGCTATGAGCTCTACTTTGTCCAATTTTTTATTGGTATATGCTTTAATTTATATCCTTGAATGTGTCACTTATGTTTTAATAGTTTCATCAGTTTGTTGATGTTCCATATGTAAAGGCTGTAAATGATCCAAGATCCTGAAACATATTATTATAAAACAGGCTTTGACTAAATGCAGATAGAATAAAATATTGATAGATTTGTGACAGAAGCTTTGCAGGAAAAATCATTTATGATTGCTATTGACGCAAAGTGTGACATCCACTGAATAATTAACACAAAGTGTTTTTTGCACATTTTGATCTCCTCTGGTTCTTCATCTAGTTGGATTGAAGCTCGATTCTGGGGTCAAAGAAAGGACTGACTTCATTCTAGTCACTTCCAGGCCAGTAAGTATTAAACAGGCGGCAACATGAGTTTCACATTAAGAATGGGAGGGAATTCTTCACTGGCTCTCATACCCATTCTGTCCCTGGAGATATTGCTTCAGGGAAAAAAATTAAAGCAGCTGCTACTTGTCAAGGAATTGTTCTATGTATTGGACGTTTCGATTATTCTAGTAAATATGAAAATATCCCAATATAACCTACAGGTTATTCCCCTCTAATTAACAGCTTTCAATATGCAAAGGGTATAATGGGAGTTGAGAGATCACAAAACAAATATTGCAGTAATACAAGTGTTAGGCTCAAAATACACTGCTCAAAAAAATAAAGGGAACACTAAAATCCCACATGCTAGATATTACTGAATGAAATATTCAGGGCTGTGCAGCCCTCCAAAGAAATGCCACCCCAAACCATTACTGACCCACTGCCAAACCAGTCGTGCTGAAGGATGTTGCAGGCAGCAGATCGCTCTCCACGGCGTCTCCAGACTATGTCACATCTGTCACATGTGCTCAGAGTGAACCTGCTTTCATCTGTGAAGAGCACAGGGCGCCAGTGGCAAATTTGCCAATCCTGATGATCTGTGGCAAATGGCAAGTGTCCTGCACGGTGTTGGGCTGTGAGCACAACCCCCATCTGTGGACGTCAGGCACTCAGACCATCCTCATGGAGTCATTTTTAACAGTTTGTGCATACACATGCACATTTGTGGCCTGCTGGAGGTCATTTTGAAGGGCTTTGGCAGTGCTCCTCCTGTTCCTCCTTGCATAAAGGCTGAGGTTGTGGTCCTGCTGCTGGGTTGTTGCCCTCCTACGGCCCCCTCCACGTCTCCTGGTGTACTGGTCTGTCTCCTGGTAGCGCATCCAGCCTCTGGACACTACGCTGACAGACACAGCAAACCTTCTTGCCACAGCTCACGTTGATGTGCCATCCTGGATGAGCTGCGCTACCTGAGCCACTTGTGTGGATTATAGAGTCCATCTCATGCTACCACGAGTGTGAAAGCACAACCAACATTCAAAAGTGACCAAAACATCAGCCAGAAAGCATTAGTACTGAGATGTGGTCTGTGGTCCCCATCTGCAGAACCAGTCCTGTCGATAATTGGCCAATAATTTCCATCAATTTGCACAACAGCATGTGAAGTTGATTACCAAACAGTGTTGCTTCCTAAGTGGACAATTTGATTTCACAGAAGTTTGATTTACTTTGAGTTATATTCTGTTGTTTAAGTGTTCCTTTTATTTTTTTGAAAAGTGTAGTATATTGCGATAAAGCCTTGGAAGCTAGAAAAAAGATCTGGAAGACCTCCCTGACTAAATCTGAAAATGGAAAAGTCTGTTGAACAAATTATAAGTTGACTATAGGGATGCTAAATGGTAAGGCTAAAGGTGCTATGCATTATGCATGGAACACGTTGTCTTGCATGTCCATTGCAGATTTTGCACTAGGACCAAAACCTTAGGCTATGCCTCTATAAATATGGAATTACCTTGTTATATAAACCAGAGAAAACAAGACTTTTTTGGGCGGTGGGGAGGGGCCACGATTTTCATGTGATATGGCACTTTGTTCTACCCAAATTGCACTTCTCTGGGAAGGGTTGAAGCCTCTCTCGACAAACATAGAGGGATGCATCCTAGATAACCCAAACCTGTGTATAGTGAGGAGTGGGTTTCTCACGACATTAGTGATTATTGGTCGCCCCCAACCTCAAGTAGTCATTTTGCCAATATCTCTTAAAGTTGTGATTTGTCAGGATCTGGATGGTGTACATAACACTGAATTACAAAGTCATATGGTTTGTCGTTGCTGTTCCTCACTTGTTATCTGTTATATACTTTATTAGGCTTCCTATTTATAGCAAATCCTTAAAGATATACAGTATTTCTATAAGTACAATAATTCTATGTGATACCTTCCTGTAATGTTGTTGGCATCTCTTTTGCATGTATAGAAATCCTTACCAATATGACTATTACTCATGAATATAGCATGCATTTTACTGTAGCTTAACTGTATATTCCTGTTACCTGCTAGAAATAGCGCCCATTCTTCTCCGATACAGGCTTTTTCCAATGTCCAGGGGCCGGATTCTCTCCTGCAGCTTTCAGAGTTTGTAATTAGAGAGTCAAGCTGTCTGGTTGCACATCATAATTCTACAGTTACTGTTTCTTCCCTTTTCATTTTCTCACTTCCGCTCACTGCTAATGAGAGTTACCTCATTTTGGAGGAAAATTTAAAGGAAGTTTTGTCTCCAGGGACACGGTTTAAAGTGGACTTTAAATTAATTTATGAATCATCCCCCACTCATAAAATGCCTTATTTAATTATATCAGTAAAAAGCATAAATCTTACAATTGTACCTTGATACTATATCCTATAACTGATTATAGGATATATAATTATAATTCATTACTTCTAATGAGGCTTGAAAAATATCTTGAAGAAAAACTTAGTTTCCAACATTTCACAGTTAATGGCTATAGAAAATATAAAGTAACTTTGTAAATAGTTTCTTATACACTTACTGTATTAATTTAATGTATTCAGGCCTAAATCTAATTTGTGAATTTCACTGTTTTACCATGCTGTTTATTGGTTTTGTCCAAATTAATTAAGCTTGGGGATATTTATCCTCAATAAATACTTTTTCTAATATGTTCAAACTAACATTCAAAGGAATAGCATTTCTTCTTGTGTCCTGCTGTTTGTACAGTCCAACTTTCGCACCCGAAAAGAACCACTAGATGTTTTTTAGCCTAGATAATCCTTTAGCTCAAGATAATATTTTGATATAGTTCATTCTTGCCTAGATACCTAGCAGCCTACCTGTTCTTTACTGTCAACTAGATTTATCTAGTTTTGTTTTTATTAAATGATTTTTGGACATTAAGCCAAAAAACTGTCCACTGTTCACGGTAAAAGCCACGAACTCAACGGCTGGATTAACTGTCCAGCATTTCAAACAATAACTCCACACGTCTAGTCTCTGAGTCAATATTCACCACATCTACTAGGAGTGAGACACATTTTTAGCAGAATTCAGAGCCAATCACTTGCCAGTAAATTCTAGATCTCATTGGTTAATTGACAAATAATATCAAAGTGTAAAGTGGGCCCTCAAATTTTTTCTTTGGAAAACTCCCAACAACCTTACTATACATAGGTAGAGATAATGTAAGATGAATTACATTGAATAATCAATCAAATCTCAGGTAGGTTACAAGTCTGTTGCAATAGAATGCACCTTAAGTTGCCATCTACAATGTCAAATCAGACGCATCTTGCAGCCAAGACTATAATTCCAGCTGGGCTGTTTTTGTTGGACAGTTGCAATATGTCATTGTTTAGTACATGTCACCAGACCAAATGTGTTAAGTGGAATATGTCAGCAGGTTTTTGCTATGTATTCTGAAGATAGCATGAGGTAGGGGTTACAGATTTCAGCTATGTCTCACTTATAAACGTTTTGTTTCTTTACAATGATTATTTTAGCACCAGGAGCTCATCATAACTGTGACTAGCTGGTCGTGTGAGCTCTGGTCCATCACATCCCCTCCTGTAATAGGCAGCTCACTGTCTATGGACTTTGTACACAGAGAGCCTGGTGTGGGCGGGGTTAGCTTTCTCAGCTCTGCTTCATTGCTAAATCTAAAAGCTCTAATGGTATCAGAACTGCTGCACTCAATAATACAGTATAAGGCCGGGATCACACATGCGAGAAACACGTCCGTGACTCGCATGTGAAATCCAAGCTATGGCGCCGGCACTGTGGAGCGGAGCTTGCGGCCGCATAGCAACACATGGAGCCGCACGCTCCGCTCTGGAGTGCTGGCGCCAGAGCTTGGATTTCACATGCGAGACACGACGTGTTTCTTGCATGTGTGATCCCGGCCTTAGTGATACATCATTGGATTCAGTTGCCTACATCAGGTTGCTCTCAGATGAGGTAGCAAAAACCTACTGAGAGATCCCCTTTAAAATCTCTCACAGGCTGAAAAAAGTCACAAAATAAAATGCAATCATTGTCATTATCATTTAATAATGATTTTAGGATTATTATTTTTTTTGAAAACCCTAAAGGTGCGGACATAAATTAACCAGTTGATTGACATAAATGCAACATACGTGTGATCAAAGCTTTTCTAAGGGGGTGAATTGTTCAGGACACCTGCTGCATGTTCAGTAAGCGATAAGTCCTGTGTAGAATATAAAACTGCTCTGTAGGCTCATAATGAATACAAAGTAGGCCGAGACATATAATATGCTGCAGGCTACAATCTTACACTGTTTTAGTATAAAGAGGTAATCATACCTAGCCAGCCATAAATATCATAGCATTCAGTAGAAAGCGAATGTTAACCATTATTAAACCATAGGTATAAATCCTTCTGTTCTTGTAGAAATTCATTCTAAATGACATCTCCCCTTTATTTCTGAGACAGGGAGTGTTTTCTAATCCCTTATCCCACCCTATCACCATCACAGAGCAAATAAGTTGACAGAGGTCATAGATTTTGCTTACAAAAACTCACACAGATTTTGCAGTGAGAGGCAAATGGCAGAATGTCAAGGTTTCAAATCCATCAATATGAAAGTTGAAATAATTTTAAAGCAAGTCTAAAAAGTCATGTTTTATAATTGTGCTGATGTGCCAATGGTGTTGCAAACCTCAAGTAAGTTGGTCTCAAGGGAAGTTCAAGTGGCAGTGAAACATTGTTTTTGTTCTGGACTATCGTCTTTATTCAGTAACACACATTTTCTGACATTGTTCTAGAAACATCAATAATATATGCTAAAAAATGCCAATTCTAACATCCTCACTATCATTGCCAGACATAGAAGTTTCAATGGACACTGTAAAACTGTCTTAAAGAGAGCCTGTCACCATTTTTAACATCTGTAAATAGTCTCTTCAGAAAGGAAGATAAGAATTTTGGTGCCTCTTATAGGAAGTAGTGATCGTAAAAGTCAATATCGAGGATTAAAGAGCTTTGCCACATAACTCTGGATAAAAAGCCAAACCAGACAGGCAGTCCATTAGCATGCACATGCTTCTGGTTGTTTACCCCTCATCAGTGCAAAGAGGTAGAACTGATTGGCTTGGTGAGAGGCCTCTGACAGCGGGCATAAGGTATAAAGTTTATCCTTCAATATTGAAATCAGGACTACTGAAGTTCTAGTCCTCTTCCTCTATTTGTATATTTCAATTACGAGGGGTGCATTGCATGGCTTATACAGTGCCTTGCAAAACTATTCGGCTCCCTGGAACTTTTCAACCTTTTCCCACATATCATACTTCAAACATAAAGAAACAAAACGTAAATTTTTGGTGAAGAATCAAATTTATTGGTTATTTTACATTTTGGTAGAAATTCAAAAACTGAAAAGTGGGGCGTGCAATATTATTCGGCAACTTTAACTTAATACTTTGTTGCGCCACCTTTTGCTGCCATTACAGCTGCAAGTCGCTTGGGGTTTGTCTCTATCAGTTTTACACATCGAGAGACTGGGGGGTCACTTGGGAAATAGCGATCACAAAATAATAAGTTTTCAAGTATCCTTTAAAAAGATGTGTAGTAGAGGGGTTACAAGGACACTAAACTTCAGGAGGGCAAATTTCCAACGGATGAGAGAGGATCTTGGTGCAATTAACTGGGACGATATCCTGAGACACAAAAATACACAAAGAAAATGGGAGACGTTTATTAGCATCCTGGATAGGACCTGTGCACAGTATATACCGTATGGGAATAAACATACTAGAAATAGGAGGAAACCAATATGGCTAAATAGAGCTGTAAGGGGCGCAATAAGTGACAAAAAGAAAGCATTTAGAGAATTAAAGGAAGTAGGTAGTGAGGAGGCATTAAATAAATACAGAAAATTAAATAAATTCTGTAAAAAGCAAATCAAGGCAGCAAAGATTGAGACAGAGAGACTCATTGCCAGAGAGAGTAAAAATAATCCTAAAATATTCTTTAACTACATAAATAGTAAGAAACTAAAAAATGATAGTGTTGGCCCCCTTAAAAATAGTCTGGGTGAGATGGTGGATGAGGATGAGGAAAAAGCCAATATGCTAAATGACTTTTTTTCATCAGTATTTACACAAGAAAATCCCATGGCAGACAAAATGTCTAGTGATAAAAATTCCCAATTAAATGTCACCTGCTTAACCCAGCAGGAAGTGCGGCGGCGTCTAAAAATCACTAAAATTGACAAATCTCCGGGCCCGGATGGGATACACCCTCGAGTACTGCAGGAATTAAGTACAGTCATTGATAGACCATTATTTTTAATCTTTAAAGACTCCATAATAACAGGGTCTGTGCCACAGGACTGGCGTATAGCAAATGTGGTGCCAATATTCAAAAAGGGGACAAAAACTGAACTCGGAAATTATAGGCCAGTAAGCTTAACATCTACTGTGGGTAAAATACTGGAGGGCATTCTAAGGGATGCTATACTGGAGTATCTGAAGAGGAATAACCTCATGACCCAGTATCAGCACGGGTTTACTAGGGACCGTTCATGTCAGACTAATTTGATCAGTTTCTATGAAGAGGTAAGTTCCAGATTGGACCAAGGGAACCCAGTGGATGTAGTGTATATGGACTTTTCAAAAGCTTTTGATACGGTGCCACACAAAAGGTTGATACATAAAATGAGAATAATGGGGATAGGGGAAAATATGTGCAAGTGGGTTGAGAGCTGGCTCAGGGATAGGAAACAAAGGGTGGTTATTAATGGAGCACACTCGGACTGGGTAGCGGTTAGCAGTGGGGTACCACAGGGGTCAGTATTGGGCCCTCTTCTTTTTAACATATTTATTAATGACCTTGTAGGGGGCATTCAGAGTAGAATTTCAATATTTGCAGACGACACTAAACTCTGCAGGGTAATCAATACAGAGGAGGACAATTTTATATTACAGGATGATTTATGTAAACTAGAAGCTTGGGCTGATAAATGGCAAATGAGCTTTAATGGGGATAAATGTAAGGTCATGCACTTGGGTAGAAGTAATAAGATGTATAATTATGTGCTTAATTCTAAAACTCTGGGCAAAACCGTCAATGAAAAAGACCTGGGTGTATGGGTGGATGACAAACTTAAATTCAGTGGCCAGTGTCAGGCAGCTGCTACAAAGGCAAATAAAATAATGGGATGCATTAAAAGAGGCATAGATGCTCATGAGGAGAACATAATTTTACCTCTATACAAGTCACTAGTTCGACCACACTTAGAATACTGTGCACAGTTCTGGTCTCCGGTGTTTAAGAAAGACATAGCTGAACTGGAGCGGGTGCAGAGAAGAGCGACCAAGGTTATTAGAGGACTGGGGGGTCTGCAATACCAAGATAGGTTATTACACTTGGGGCTATTTAGTTTGGAAAAACGAAGACTAAGGGGTGATCTTATTTTAATGTATAAATATATGAGGGGACAGTACAAAGACCTTTCTGATGATCTTTTTAATCATAGACCTAAAACAGGGACAAGGGGGCATCCTCTGCGGTTGGAGGAAAAAAGGTTTAAGCATAATAACAGACGCGGATTCTTTACTGTAAGAGCAGTGAGACTATGGAACTCTCTGCCGTATGATGTTGTAATGAGGGATTCATTACTTAAATTTAAGAGGGGACTGGATACCTTTCTGGAAAAGTATAATGTTACAGGGTATATACACTAGATTCCTTGATAGGGCGTTGATCCAGGGAACTAGTCTGATTGCCGTATGTGGAGTCGGGAAGGAATTTTTTTCCCCAATGTGGAGCTTACTCTTTGCACATGGGTTTTTTTTGCCTTCCTCTGGATCAACATGTTAGGTTAGGCTATGGGTTGAACTAGATGGACATATAGTCTTCCTTCAACCTTAATAACTATGTAACTATGTAACTATGTAACTATGTAACTATGTAACTATGAAATTCTTGCCCATTCTTCCTTGGCAAACAGATCGAGCTCAGTGAGGTTTGATGGAGATCGTTTGTGAACAGCAGTTTTCAGCTCTTTCCACAGATTCTCAATTGGATTGAGGTCTGGACTTTGACTTGGCCATTCTAACACCTGGATACTTTTATTTTTTAATCATTCCATTGTAGATTTTGCTTTAACAGGTTTTCTTCAAGAATGGTCCTGTATTTGGCTCCATCCATCTTCCCATCAATTTTAACCATCTTCCCTGTCCTTGCTGAAGAAAAGCAGGCCCAAACCATGATGCTGCCACCACCATGTTTCACAGTGGGGATGGTGTGTTCAGGGTGATGAGCTGTGTTGCCTTTACGCCAAACATATCATTTGGCATTGTTGCCAAAAAGTTCAATTTTGGTTTCATCTGACTAGAGCACCTTTTTCCACATGTTTGGTGTGTCTCCCAGGTGTCTTGTTGCCAGCTTTAAATAACCCTTTTTATGGATATCTTTGAGCAATGGCTTTCTTCTTGCCACTCTTCCATAAAGGCTAGATTTGTGCAGTGTATGACTGATTGCTGTCCTATGGACAGACTGTCCCACCTCAGCTGTAGCTCTCTGTAGTTCATCCAGAGTGATCACGGGCCTCTTGACTGCATCTCTGATCAGTCTTCTTCTTGTTTGAGAAGAAAGGTTATAAGAACGGCTAGGTCTTGGTAGATCTGCAGTGGTATGATACTCCTTCCATTTCAATATGATCGCTTGCACAGTGCTCCTTGGGATGTTTAAAATTTTGGAAATCATTTTGCATCCAAATCCGACTTTAAACTTCTCCACAATAGTATCACGGACCTGCCTGTTGTGTTCCTTGGTCTTCATGATGCTCTCTGTGCTTCAAAGAGAACCCTGAGACTATCACAGAGCAGGTGCATTTATACTGAGACTTGATTACACACAGGTGGATTATATTTATCAACATTAGGCATTTAGGACAACATTGGATCATTCAGAGATCTACAATGAACTTCTGGAGTGAGTTTGCTTCACTGAAAATAAAGGGGCCGAATAATATTGCACGCCCCACTTTATGGTTTTTGAATTTCCAAAAAAAATGTTCATTAACCAATACATTTAATTCAACTTCACAATTGTGATCCACTTGTTGTTGATTTTTCACCAAAAATTTAGATTTGGTATCTTTATGTTTGAAGAATGATATGTGGGAAAAGCTTGAAAAGTTCCAGGGAGCCAAATACTTTCACAAGGCACTGTAAGTTTCCCTAAGCTGATGGTGCTCTCCACAAGGATAATCTTTGCTACCTCTAAAACCGGTAATTTCTCAATCACTCTAAGGAGTATCACAAAAAAATGTGCCACAAATGGGATAGTGCATTAAAGTTTAATGGCATCTAAAGGGTCAGTAGACCCAAAGGAGTTGGACTCTGGATCATAACTCTGCTAGAATCCAGCTAGAAGTTCTTCTTCACCTATGCAATTGGTTCATCCGGTCCAAGGTAAAGTGGCATATTGACTCGAAACCAGCACTGGGCGAAAAGTCTTCATTTACCCATTTCCATCAACTATGCTCCTACGCTAATTCACCATATGGTGTAAACTTTAGAATATATTTTATATAACCTGGTTCCAATTACTAGTAATACCAGTATTCATTGATACACCCGATCTTCCGGTTGATTTTAGATACAAAAGTTTTGTAATATATAAGCCTGTAAGGTTTGTCAGATGTATTGTAATTACTGTAATGATGACTGGTAATGATTTAATCTGGCACATACCACCCTCTTTCACATTAGTTTATATCTGCAGCTTCTGTTCTTGCTCTACCTTGCCTGTCATGAAAGATTAATTCATTACTCAAGGACCACCCTAATTGGATATAGTGTGTAAAAATACCAGAAGTTCTTTTGTTATTTGTACAACATAAAAAACTTAATAAAAAAATACTAAAAGTGATTTTAGTTTAATACTGTGAGAGAGGATCAAGGTTGATCCAAAATATATATGTTGTGGGATGCTTTTATGGATTTGATTTTTAGCCTAATAGTGTGTTCACACTCATGTTTTTGAGTTTTCCGAGCAGAAACTATCCAAAAAGCATGAGGAGCTCAGAAGCTGCACATTTTGAATGGAAAATTGAAGAGATTCGGCTCTGAATAACTCTTCAAAAAATTCAGTGTGAACATACCCTAAGAAGCAAACTGAAAAGTTTTCTGCAGTATTAATAATCTGATATTCTGAGGAACACTCAGTAGTCTTTTGGAGATATAGATAGGTATTCTGAACTGGGAACAAAACTGATAGGATAAGTATGGCTCTGTTAATTTTGCCATTTTTTATTTGAAAAGCAAAAACTATACGTAGCTCGTAAAAAAGGTGCAAATAGTTTGTTGGGAAAATGTATTTATTTTTTGCAACTTATGAATTACTAGACGGTGGCCCGATTCTAACGCATCGGGTATTCTAGAATATGCATGTCCCCGTAGTATATTGCCCAGCCACGTAGTATATTGCCCAGCCACGTAGTATATTGCACAGTCCACGTAGTATATTGCCCAGCCACGTAGTATATTGCCCAGCCACGTAGTATATTGTCCAGCCACGTAGTATATTGCCCAGCCATGTAGTATATTGCCCAGTCACGTAGTATATTGCCCAGCCATGTAGTATATCGCCCAGCCACGTAGTATATTGCCCAGCCACGTAGTATATTGCCCAGCCGCGTAGTATATCGCCCAGTCACGTAGTATATTGCCCAACCGCGTAGTATATTGCCCAACCGCGTAGTATATTGCCCAGTCACGTAGTATATTGCCCAACCGCGTAGTATATTGCCCAACCGCGTAGTATATTGCCCAGTCGCATAGTATATTGCCCAGTCACGTAGTATATTGCACAGCCCACGTAGTATATTACCCAGCCACGTAGTAGATTGCCCAGTCACGTAGTATATTGCCCAGTCGCGTAGTATATTGCCCAGTCACGTAGTATATTGCCCAACCGCGTAGTATATTGCCCAACCGCGTAGTATATTGCCCAGTCGCATAGTATATTGCCCAGTCACGTAGTATATTGCACAGCCCACGTAGTATATTACCCAGCCACGTAGTATATTGCCCAGCCACGTAGTATATTGCCCAGCCACGTAGTATATTGCCCAGCCACGTAGTATATTGCCCAGTCACGTAGTATATTGCCCAGTCACGTAGTATATTGCCCAGTCACGTAGTATATTGCCCAGTCACGTAGTATATTGCCCAGTCACGTAGTATATTGCCCAGTCACGTAGTATATTGCCCAGTCACGTAGTATATTGCCCAGCCACGTAGTATATTGCCCAGTCACGTAGTATATTGCCCAGTCACGTAGTATATTGCCCAGTCACGTAGTATATTGCCCAGTCACGTAGTATATTGCCCAGTCGCGTAGTATATTGCCCAGCCGCGTAGTATATTGCCCAGTTGCGTAGTATATTGCCCAGCCGCGTAGTATATTGCCCAGTCACGTAGTATATTGCCCAGTCACATAGTATATTGTCCAGCCACCTAGTACATTGCCTAGTCACGTAGTATATTGCCCAGCCACGTAGTATATTGGCCAGCCACGTCGTATATTGCCCAGTTACGTAGTATATTGGCCAGTCACGTAGTATATTGCCCAGTCACGTAGTATATTACCCAGCCATGTAGTATATTGGCCAGTCACGTAGTATATTGCATAGCGACGTAGTATATTGCCCAGCCACATAGTATATTGCCCAGCCATGTAGTATATTGCCCAGTCATAGAAGCTGGCACCACTCGATCGGCTCAGCTATATAGCAGCGACCATCAGATCGCTGCTATGTAGCTGAAATGCAGGTGTGCTATGAGCGCCGACCACAGTGTGGCGCTCACAGCAGGCCGGCATCAGTAACCATAGAGGTCTCAAGGACCTCTATGGTTACTGTCCTGACACATCGCCGACCACCCGATCATGTGTACAAAACAGCTGACATGTCGTGACTTTGATGTGGGCTCACCGCCAGAGCTCACATCAAAGGGGGAGACACAACATGTGCAATACTAGTACGGCGCATGTCGTGTAATATTCTGATTACAGAGGCTTCAGCCGTTCACTGAATAGTCTGTAATAGATTCTTCAGAGTGCATTGCCATTGAACTTGGACGCAATGGTCCTTTCTACACAGGATGATGAGCTCATGTTTTTTGTGCAGAACGTAAAATCATTTCAGCTTAAAGGGAACCTGTCACCTGAATTTGGCGGGACCAGTTTTGGGTCATATGGGCGGAGTTTTCGGGTGTTTAATTCACCCTTTCCTTACCTGCTGGCTGCATGCTGGCCGAAATATTGGATTGAAGTTCATTCTCTGTCCTCCATAGTACACGCCTGTGCAAGGTAAGATTACTTTGCGCAGGCGTGTACTATGGAGGACAGAGAATGAACTTCAATCCAATATTGCAGCCAGCATGCAGCCAGCAGGAAAGGAAAGGGTGAATCAAACACCAGAAAACTCCACCCATATGACCCAAAACCAGTCCCGCCAAATTCAGGTGACAGGTTCCCTTTAAGATCAAGCAGTTTTCTTGTCCATCAGCCTGTTTAGACAGCAAGATTATGGCGAAACAAGCTTTCCCAGGAGTGCTCAATCACAATAATGTTGTACATAAATATGTGATTCTTCAGAATTAGTTTTAGTCTTTGCCTGATGAAGAGACCCGCGTAGTCTGGAAAGCTTGCAATTTGTTACCATCTTTTCAGTTAGCCATTAAAGGGTATCAACCACCGAGGACTCTCAATTCTAAATATTTTTCTATCTACTGGCTAACATGGTACCAAGATATACTGTATATCTTTCCTGTATCAATCACAATAAAACAGCAGTGTAAAGGAGGTTTAACGTTTTCAAAGAAATTTTAACCCCTTCGCGCCACGCGCCGTACTAGTACTGCGCTGTCGGCACTGCATTTGTGCCAGCAGCAGTACTAGTACGGCGCACCGATCACCGCGGTCTTGCGCTGAGCGCCGCGGTGATCGGGTGCGGGTGTCAGCTGTATATGACAGCTGACACCCCGCAGCAATGCCCACGATCGGCGCTATCGCCGATCGCGGGCATTTAACCCCTCTGATGCCGCTGTCAGTAGGGACAGCGGCATAGAGGGGGATCGCGCAAGGACGGGGGCTCCCTGCGCTCTCCCACCGGAGCAACGCAATGAGATCGCGTTGCTCCGGTGACCCGGAAGGAGTCCCCGGATCCAAGATGGCCGCCGGACTCCTTCCGGGTCATGAAATGACCTGGCTAGCCGGCGCCTGCTGAGAGCAGGCGCTGGAAAGCCAGCTAAACTGCCTGTCAGATCGTTGATCTGACAGTGTGCTATGCACAGTGTCAGATCAACGATCTGATCTAATACAGAGATGTCCCACCCTGGGACAATGTTAGAAAGTAAAAAAAAAAAAAATAGAATGTGTAAAAAAAAAAAAAAAAAAAAAATCCCCAAATAAAAAAAAAAAAACATTTCCCAATAAATCCATTTATGTATGTAAATTAAAAAAAAACAATAAATGTACACATATTTGGTATCGCCGCGTCCGTAACGACCCGCCCTATAAAACTATCCCACTAGTTAACCCCTTCAGTGAACACCGCAAAATAAATAAATAAAAAACAAGGCAAAAAACATTGCTTTATTATCATACAGGCGAATAAAAAGTGGAATAACACGCGATCAAAACAACGGATATAAATAACCATGGTACCGCTGAAAACGTCATCTTGTCCTGCAAAAAAAAAGCTGCCATACAGCATCATCAGCAGAAAAATAAAAAAGTTATAGCTCTCAGAATAATGCGATGCAAAAACAATTATTTTTTTATATAAAATAGTTTTTATTGTGTAAAAGCGCCAAAACATAAAAAAATTACATAAATGAGGTATCGCTGTAATTGTACTGACCTGAAGAATAAGACTGCTTTATCCATTTTACCACACGTGGAACGGTATAAACGCCCCCACTAAAAGAAATTCAGGAATTGCTGGTTTTTGTTCATTATGCCTCCCAAAAATCGGAATAAAAAGCGATCAAAAAATGTCATCTGCCCGAAAATGTTACCAATAAAAACGTCAACTCGTCGCGCAAAAAACAAGATCTCACATGACTCTGTGGGCCAAAATATGGATAAATTATAGCTCTCAAAATGTGGTGATGCAAAAACTATTTTTTGCAATAAAAAGCGTCTTTTAGTGTGTGACAGCTGCCAATCATAAAAATCCGCCAAAAAAACGCTATAAAAGTAAATCAAACCCCCCTTTATCACCCCCTTACTTACGGAAAAATAATAAAATGTAAAAAAATGTATTTATTTCCATTTTCCCATTAGGGCTAGGGTTAGGGCTAGGGTTAGGGCTAGGGTTAGGGCTAGGGTTAGGGCTAGGGGTGTGTTTGGATTAGGGTTTCAGTTATAATTGGGGGTTTCCACTGTTTAGGCACATCAGGGGCTCTCCAAACGTGACATGGCGTCCGATCTCAATTCCAGCCAATTCTGCTTTGAAAAAGTAAAACAGTGCTCCTTCCCTTCCGAGTTCTCCTGTGTGCCCAAACAGTGGTTCCCCCCAACATATGGGGTATCAGCGTTCTCAGGACAAGTTGGACAACAACTTTTGGGGTCCAATTTGTCCTGTTACCCTTGGGAAAATAAAAACATAGGGGATAAAATATCATTTTCGTGGAAAAAAAATATTTTTTATTTTCACGGCTCTGCGTTATAAACTGTAGTGAAACACTTGTTGGTTCAAAGCTCTCACAACACATCTAGATAAGTTCCTTGGGGGGTCTAGTTTCCAATATGGGGTCACTTGTGGGGGGTTTCTACTGTTTAGGTACATCAGGGGCTCTGCAAATGCAACATGACGCCTGCAGACCAATCCATCTAATTCTGCATTTCAAATGGCGCTCCTTCCATTCCGAGCTCTGCCGTGCACCCAAACAGTGGTTCCCCCCAACATATGGGGTATCAGCGTTCTCAGGACAAGTTGGACAACAACTTTTGGGGTCTAATTTGTCCTGTTACCCTTGGGAAAATAAAAACGTGGGGGCTAAAATATCATTTTCCTGGAAAAAAAATATTTTTTATTTTCACGGCTCTGCGTTATAAACTGTAGTGAAACACTTGTTGGTTCAAAGCTCTCACAACACATCTAGATAAGTTCCTTGGGGGGTCTAGTTTCCAATATGGGGTAACTTGTGGGGGGTTTCTACTGTTTAGGTACATCAGGGGCTCTGCAAATGCAACATGACACCTGCAGTCCATTCCATCTAAGTCTGCATTTCAAACGGTGCTCCTTCCCTTCCGAGCTCTGCCATGCACTCAAACGGTGGTTCCCCCCCACATGTGGGGTATCAGCGTACTCAGGACAAATTGGACAATAACATTTGTGGTCCAATTTCTCCTGTTACCCTTGGGAAAAAAATTGCGGGCTAAAACATCATTTTGTGGAAAGAAAAAATGATTTTTTAATTTTCACAATGCTACATTCTAAACTTTAGTGAAACAATTGGGGGTTAAAAGTGCTCACCACACATCTAGATAAGTTCCTTAAGGGGTCTTCTTTCCAAAATGGGGTCACTTGTGGGGGGTTTCCACTGTTAAGGCACGTCAGGGGCTCTCCAAATGCGACATGGCGTCCGATCTCAATTCCAGCCAATTTTGCATTGAAAAGTCAAATGGCACTCCTTCCCTTCCGAGCTCTGCCATGCGCTCAAACAGTGGTTTATCCCCATATATGAAATATCGGCATACTCAGGACAAATTGCACAACAACTTTTGGGGTCCAATTTATCCTGTTACCCTTGGGAAAATAAAAAATTTGGGGCAAAAAGATCATTTTTTGTGAAAATTAATATAAAATTTTTTTTACGGCTCTACATTATAAACTTCTATGAAGCACTTGGAGGTTCAAAGTGCTCACCACACATCTAGATTAGTTCCTTAGGGGGTCTACTTTCCAAAATGGTGTCACTTGTGGGGGTTTCCACTGTTTAGGCACATCAGGGGCTCTCCAATCGTGACATGGGCTCCGATCTCAATTCCAGCAAATCTTGCATTGAAAAGTCAAATGGCGCTCCTTCCCTTCTGAGCTCTGCCATGTGCCCAAACAGTGGTTTACCCCCACACATGGGGTATCGGCATACTCAGGACAAATTGTACAATGACTTTTGTGGTCCAATTTCTCCTGTTACCCTTGGTAAAATGAAACAAATTGGACCTGAAGTAAAAATTTTGTGAAAAAAAAGTTAAATGTTCAATTTTTTTAAACATTCAAAAAATTCCTGTGAAGCACCTGAAGGGTAAATAAACTTTTTGAATGTGGTTTTGAGTACCTTGAGGGGTGCAGTTTTTAGAATGGTGTCACATTTGGGCATTTTCTGTCATATAGACCCCTCAAAGTCACTTCAAGTGTGAGGTGGTCCGTAAAAAAATGGTTTTGCAAATTTTGTTGCAAAAATGAGAAATCGCTGGTCAACTTTTAACCCTTATAACGTCCTAACAAAAAAAAATTACGTTTCCAAAATTGTGCTGATGTAAATTGTTATGTGATATAACTCTCTAATTTAAGGGCATAAAAACTAAGAGTTTGAAAATTGCTAAATTTTCATAATTTCCGACAAATTTTTGTTTTTTTCACAAATAAATACAAGTCATATCAAAGAAGTTTTACCACTATTATGAAGTACAATATGTCACGAGAAAACAATGTCAGAATCACCATGATCCATTTAAGCGTTTCAGAGTTATGACCTCATAAATTGACAGTGGTCAGAATTGTAAAAATTGGCCCTGTCACGTAGGTGAAAACAGGCTTTGGGGTGAAGGGGTTAATAGTATACTACATCTGCTCTGACATAATCTTTTTGCTATAAACTTTCTGTTGACTTTTCAAACGCTGCAAAAAAAGAAAGAGAAAAAAAGGCCCACAATGATGTAACAATACTAAATAATATATTATTAATGTTATAAGCAAGATAGGTGTTTAGGATAACACTTGTGCTGCACACAAAATAAATAACCCAGCAGAATTCCCAAATCTCATACAAAAATAGGATTAAGAAGAAGATCCCTCCAATCTTACTTCTACAGGTTGGAATGTCACAATACTTCCAGTACACGCCATCCTCATGTTCTGCTATGTAACACCAGGGACTGACGTCACCATCTGGGTTTCTGGCAAAAATAGAAAGCACAATGAGCAAAATCAGCATGGTTGAAGTTAGACAGTAAGCATACAACACATCACTCTAAGCTAGAGAATAATTATATATATATATACACAGAAAGAGAAAGATAGAGATATATTTATATAGATAGACATACATTGTAAATATGTGTGTACATTAGTAATCTAATATATAAAGCTGAATGTGTGTGTGTGTGTGTGTATGTGTGTATGTATGTACAGTATGTACGTATGTCCGGGATTGGCATCTGCACAGTCGCAGCTACAGCCACAAAATTTTGCACAGTCACACGTCTAGACCCCGAGAGCGTCATAGGCTATGTTGTGAGGCGAAATTTTAACCCCGCGCGTTCCAATTCACCAAACAATTTTGCCCCTATCTATATAATGGGGAAAAAAGTGAAAGGAAAAGTGTTGGAGGCGTCGCAGCTACAGCCACAAAATTTTGCACAGTCACACGTCTGGACCCTGAGAGCGTCATAGGCTATGTTGTGAGGTGAAATTTTAACCCCGTGCTTTCCAATTCACCAAACAATTTTGCCCCTATCTACATAATGGGAAAAAATGAAAGGAAAAGTGTAGGAGGCAAATTGACAGCTGCCAGATGTGAACAAGGGGGACTTAAAGAATGAGGGCGATGGCGCCAAAGAGTATATACCGTACAGTTGCTAAGGTGGGGCCCCGACATGGGATACTCACCACACACGGGGATATGAACACACCCACAAAAGGCGCCACACGCTACCACGTGCTTGAACACATATTACCCTCAGCACACATTTCACCACACATACACCAACCTCGCCACATAAAAGTCGAAACACAAAAGTCGCCGCTCAAAACTCACCACGCGCAGAACTCGCCACATGCAAAAACTAGGCTCTTGCAAAACTCGCCACAAGTGCAAAACTCACCTCATGGAAAACTCGCCACACGCAAAACTTGCACACGCGGAAAAATTGCCACATGCACAAAAGTTGCAACATATGCAAAAGTTGCCTCACACAAAACTTGCACATACTCAAAAGGCACCACACATAAAACTCGCCACGCGCAAAACTCGCCATGCGCAAAACTTGCTGCACACAACTTGCTACACTAACCTGTCACATGCAACTCGACACACAAAAAGTTGCTACACGCATATTGCCACACAAAACTCATCTCACAAAAGTCGCTACATGCATGTCGCCACATGCAACTCAACACACACAACTTGACAAACGAAACTTGCCCTAAAACACACACAAGTCTGGTATTATCCTTCAAAAATAAAAATCTGATTAATAAGCAGACAAACTACAACAAATGTACCATATAGGAAATACGGCAGCTGTCAGTCACATGACCTGTCTATTATGTGTATGTGTGAGCTAATATATAGTGCCTGGGCTTCCTGTTGGCTGGGGATTTATCAGGCTGCCAATTTAGCTTACAAATACTGAGGTAAAAATACTGAGCAAATAACGTGTGAATGAGGTCTAATATAGGAGGAGATGACACACAGGTATATACTATATACAGGGGAGATGACACACAGATATATACTATATACAGGAGAGATGACACACAGGTATATACTATATAGAGGAGGAGATGACATACAGGTACATATATATACAGGAGGAGATGACATACAGGTATACACTATATACAGGAGATGACACACAGGTATATACTATATACAGGAGCAGATGACCTACAGGTATATACTATATACAGGAGGAGATGACATACAGGTATATGCTATATATAGAAGATGACATGCAAGTATATACTATATACAGGAGGAGATGACACACAGATATATACTATATACAGGGGAGATGACACACAGGTATATACTATATACAGGAGGAGATGACATACAGGTATATACTATATATAGAAGGAGATGACATTCAGGTATATACTATATATAGGGGAGATGACACACAGCAGGTATATACTATATACAGGGGAGATGACATACAGGTATATACTATATACAGGAGATGACATACAGATGTATACTATATATAAGGGAGATGATAAACATGTATATACTGAGGTGATGAGGTGAAAATGAGAGGTGTGAGGTGAAAATGAAAAGGTGTGATTGCAAAATGAGAGGAGTGAGGAAAAATAGTGGAGTGATCAGAAAATGACCGATGTGAGGTTGAAATGACAAGTGTTAGGGGGGAATGAGAGGAGTGAGGGAGAAAATGAGAGGTGTGAGGGAGAAAATGAGAGATGTGAGGGGGAAAATGAAAGATGTGATTGGGAAAATGAGAGGCGTGATGGGAAAAGTGAGGTGCTATAACTAACCACAGATATTTACTATGCCCAGGCAACGCCGGGCTCTTCAGCTAGTTTACTATAAAAATTCACATTTCATATACATTTATGAATTTGGAGGATTCTTAGGTGCTGTATGTACAAGTGCCTGTTGTAATTACATTTTAATTGGATCAACCACTTGAATATGCTTCTTTGTTTAACCCCTTCACCCCCAGACCTTTTTTCGGTTTTACGTTTTCGTTTTCGCTCCCCTCCTTCCCAGAGCCATAACTTTTATTTTTCCTTCAATATGGCCATGTGAGGGCTTATTTTTGCAGGATGAGTTTTACTTTTGAACGACAGCATTGGTTTAACCATGTTGTCTACTAGAAAATGGGAAAAAATTCCAAATGCGGTGAAATTGCAAAAAAAAGTGCAATCCCACACTTTTGGTTTGGCTTTTTTGCTAGGTTCACTAAATGCTAAAACTGACCTGCCATTATGAATCACCAGGTCATAGTCACATACGAGTTCATAGACACCAAATATGTCTAGGTTATTTTTTATCTAAGTGATGAAAAAAGTTCCAATCTTTGCTAAAAAAAAAAAATTGCGCCATTTTCCGATACCCATAGTGTCTCCATTTTTTGTTATCTGGGGTCGGGTGAGGGCTTATTTTTTGCGTGCCGAGCTGACGTTATTAATGATTCCATTTTGCTGCAGATACGTTCTTTTGATCGCCCGTTATTACATTTTAATGCAATGTCATGGCGACCAAAAACATAATTTTGGCATTTTGACTTTTTTTCTCACTACGCCATTTAGCAATCAGGTTAATCCTTTTTTTTATTGATAGATGGGGTGATTCTGAACACGGCGATACCAAATATGTGTAGGTTTGATTTTTTTATTGTTTTATTTTGAATGGGGCAAAAGGGGGGTGATTTGAACTTTTATATATTTTTTATATTTTTAAAAACATGTTTCTTTAACTTTTGGCATGCTTCAATAGCCTCCATAGGCGACTAAAAGCTGCCATAGCCCGATTAGCTCAGCTACATAGAGGCGATGATAAGTTCTCGCCCCACTTTTCAGTTTATGAATTTCCCCAAAAAATGTAAAATAACAATAAATTTTGTTCAACTTCACAATTGTGTTCCACTTGTTGATTCTTCACCAAAAATTTACATTTGGTATCTTTATGTTTGAAGCATGATATGTGGAAAAAGGTTGAAAAGTTCCAGGGGGCTCAATACTTTTGCAAGGCACTGTATGTGCCTGACATGCATTTTGCCATAGCTTCCTCAAAGGGGCGAATGTGAGGGAGTACGATCCATATGTAGCTTGGGAATTATTACATATGCTGTCTTCCTTTCCTGTGAGTCCTCTGTGCCTCAACATGATCCATATGAAGTGATTTGTCGCTAAGCTACTGTTGTGGCTAGTGTTGAGCATTCCGATACCGCAAGTATCGGGTATCGGCCGATATTTGCGGTATCGGAATTCTGATACCGAATTCCGATACTTCCCGCGTATCGGATACCGGAATCGGAAGTTCCCAGAATTCAAACTGAACGCAGCAGCCAATGAGGAATGATTGGAAGTGTGGGCACATCCTGTTTAGCATGGTGGGCATGTAAGTACTGGCAAGGCTGTGATTGGCTGCTGAAATGATGTCACTCTGCACTATAAAAAACGCTGCCGCCATTTTGCGCTCACTCTGCTGTGATTTCAGTTAGGGACAGGATGCTGTGTTCTAACTGAGGGCCAGTTGAGATAGCTAATTGCTTTATTTTCCTTTCCAAAGGCTAATTTAGCAAAACGCTGTGTGTTCTTCACTGTTCACCTTGCTCTTGCCTTGCAGCGCTGTTTTAACAGCGTTCTGCAAGGTCTCTGTGTGTGTGTGTGTGTGCAGCTCACTCTGTAGTCTGTGTGCAGCCATATACCCAGTTGTATTCAGCTCAGGGGGGGTTCACACTGCCTCACACAGTTGTCCTTTTTTGCTCATAGTGCAGCCTGCTGCACATTTTTTCTCAAATTTCCTATTAGTGTTTTTCCACCCGTCTCCAGCTAAATTTTGGAAAAACACTACATAGGATAACCTAGAGGGGGGTTTTTGGGCCTTGCAGCGCCGTTTACGGCTGTCTGCACGGTCTCCGTGTGAGCCCAGCTCGCCCTGTAGTCTGTGTGTAGCCATAGCCGGTTGGATTCAGCTCAGGGTTCATTACTGCCTCATACCTTGAGAAAAATTTTCCTTTTTTTCAAATAGTGCAGCCTGTTTAAAATTTAAAAAAAAAAATTCCTATTAGTGTTTTTCCACCCGTCTCCAGCTAAATTGTGGAAAAACACTACATAGGATAACCTAGAGGGTTTTTTTGGGGCCTTGCAGCGCCGTTTACGGCTGTCTGCATGGTCTCTGTGTGAGCGCAGCTCGCCCTGTAGTCTGTGTGCAGCCATAGCCGGTTGGATTCAGCTCAGGGTACGTTACTGCCTCATACCTTGAAAAAAAATTTACTTTTTTTCAAATAGTGCAGCCTGTTTAAACTTTAAAAAAAAAATTTCCTATTAGTGTTTTTCCACCCGTCTCCAGCTAAATTGTGGAAAAACACTACATAGGCTAACCTAGAGGTTTTTTTTTGGGCCTTGCAGCGCCGTTTACGGCTGTCTGCACGGTCTCTGTGTGAGCGCAGCTCGCCCTGTAGTCTGTGTGCAGCCATAGCCGGTTGGATTCAGCTCAGGGTGCGTTACTGCCTCATACCTTGAAAAAAAATTTCATTTTTTTCAAATAGTGCAGCCAGTTTAAAATTTAAAAAAAAAATTTCCTATTAGTGTTTTTCCACCCGTCTCCAGCTAAATTGTGGAAAAACACTACATAGGATAACCTAGAGGGTGTTTATTGGGCCTTGCAGCGCCGTTTACGGCTGTCTGCACGGTCTCTGTGTGAGCGCAGCTCGCCCTGTAGTCTGTGTGCAGCCATAGCCGGTTGGATTCAGCTCAGGGTGCGTTACTGCCTCATACCTTGAAAAAAAATTTCCTTTTTTTCAAATAGTGCAGCCTGTTTAAAATTTAAAAAAAAAATTCCCTATTAGTGTCTTTCCACCCGTCTCCAGCTAAATAGTGGAAAAACACTAAATAGGATAACCTAGAGGAGGTTTTTTGGGCCTTGCAGCGCCGTTTACGGCTGTCTGCACGGTCTCCGTGTGATTTAAACTAGCTCTTTAGCCCGATCTGCAAAAAAAAAAAATGTAAAGTTCACCAAACACAACTTAACACTTGTGTAGGCCACATTTGAAAAATAATAAAGTTTAGTCCACACTTTACAACATTAGTGTTTCTTACACCTGTTAGGAGGAGCATTTCAGGAATAAGCACACTAAGGCCTTAGTACTTTTCTGCTTATCTTTGTCTGTCAACCAAGATGAAGAGGGCAGGGAGTAAGGCACGTGGGTGTGGGCGCGGAGCAGGGAGAGGAGCAGGGAGAGGACGTGGTGATTCTGTGCCTGCTGCGGGCGCCGGTGACTCGTCGTCACTCAGTTTCAGCAGGGAACAGTCCTTCATACGCAGCTTTGTCGGAGAGCGCCGTGCACCGCTGCTGCGTGAAGACCAAATTGAAGCCGTTGTCGGGTGGATGGCAGCTAACGCCTCGGCATCGACTTCAGTTAGTGCCACATCCTCTCAGGCACAGACCACTGGAGAGCAGCCATCTGTCTCTTCACCACCTGCCAAATTGGCCAGGCAGTCAGAGAGCCCAGGACAGGAGCCGTCTCTACTTCTGTTCTCTGAATCTCTTGGCTTGGAAACAGGGGGCCAGCCAAGCAGCATTGGAGAAATGGAAGAAGAGGCAGTGTGCAGTGATGCCCAACAGCTTTGTCTCTCTGACTCTGAAGAGGCGGGTGGGCCAGTGCCTGCGGTGACCACAGCGCAGTACGCATCTGATGATGAAACTCAGGTGCCGCTTTCTGGTGCGTACTGTGCTGCCGAGACTACCCAGGAGGAGCAGTTGGTGGCAGAGGGTAGTGGAGATGATGAGGTCCTTGACCCATCGTGGCGTGAGGAACAGGAAGGTGGTGGGAGCAGCTCTGAGGAAGAGATTCCCCTTACGGGCCAAAGAGGGAGAGGGAGGGGGAAGACTGCGGAGCCTGTAGCCTCCACTTTGGCACCCGTTAGGAGCCTGTCTCTTTCCAAAGCCAAAAAGGGCGCTCCCAAGACTTGCAGTGCCTGGTCCTTTTTTGACACAGTTGCAGATGACATTTGTTTTGTCAAATGCAAGCTGTGTCATCAGAAAGTAAAAAGAGGGAAAAATGTCAGCAACCTCAATACCACAAATATGTGGAAACATGTGCGGACCAGGCACGTGGTGGAGTTACAGAAACAGACTGAAGATGTAGGCCAACCAACAGCGGCAGCTACCACCTCTTCAGCTCGTGTTGCCTCTTCCTCCAGCTCACGCACAGCTGGCTTGGCTTCCTCCCAGGATCGCCATGGAAGAACCTCTGGCACTGTTGTCCAGAGACCTTGTGTAATTCCACCCACAGCACCACCTTCCCAGTCATCCTCACACTCCCAGTCTACTCTACAGCCATCGGTAGTACAGGCATGGGAGAAAAGGCAGGCATTCTCGGCCAACCACCCCCGAGCACAGGCTCTGAATGCAGGCATTGCCAAACTGTTGTCCCTGGAAATGCTCTTGTTCAGGCTGGTGGAGACTGACAGCTTCCGTGACTTGATGGCATCCGTGACTTGATGCCATCCGTGACTTGATGGCTTTGGCAGTCCCACAGTACAAGGTGCCCAGCCGCATTAACTTCAGCAGGCAAGCTGTCCCTGCCCTGCACAGGCATGTTGAGGGAAACATAAAACATGCGCTACTGAACGCCGTCAGTAGCAAGGTCCACCTCACCACCGATGCGTGGACCAGTCAGCATGGACAGGGGTGATACGTTTCCCTCACTGCCCATTGGGTTAATGTTGTTGAGCCAGGTACAGATCGTGCGAGTGGCGCAGGACGTGTCCTGCCCACTCCAAGGATTGCAGGAATCCAGTCTGTACGCATTGACTCCTCCTCTTACACAAGTTCCTCAGAATCAACTCTGCAGGAGCCGTCACAGTCCACCTCCACATGGACCCGTGAACGTTTACCTATGACCGACATGAGCACAGCCGTGGCCAAACGTCAGCAGGCCGTCTTGAAACTTGTTTCATTGGGGAATCGAAGCCACACAGCGCAGGAGCTCTGGAATGCCATCAAGCAGGAGAGCGATGTGTGGTTACTGCCAGCGAATCTCCAGCCAGGCATGGTAGTGTGTGACAATGGCCGAAATCTGGTGGCAGCTTTGGCCCTTGGCAACCTCACTCACATCCCATGTCTGGCACATGTGCTCAATTTGGTTGTGCAGAGTTTTCTGAGGGACTATCCAGATCTTGATGCCCTGCTGCACAAGGTCCGCCTAGAGTGTGCTCACTTGCGGCATTCCAGCTTGGCCAGATCCCGCATTGCTGCTCTGCAGCGCCGATTCCGCCTTCCGGAACACCGCATCATATGTGACCTACCTACCCGCTGGAATTCCACGTTACATATGTTGGAGCGGTTGTGTGAGCAGCAGCAAGCAGTTATGGAGTACCAGCTGCATCAGGCGCAAAGAAGTCGCAGTCAGCGCCGATCAGACTTCACAACCACAGAGTGGGCCACTATGAAGGACGTCTGCCAGGTTTTGCGTCCTTTTGATTATTCCACGCGGATGGCAAGTGCAGATGATGCACTAGTCAGCATGACTGTCCCCCTTATCTGCCTGCTTCAGCAAACTTTGCAAGGGTTAAGGGATGATGTTGTGGAAGAGGTGGAGGATGAGGAGTCACCTTTTCCATCAGCTTCTGGAGAGTCAGCGCCACGTGGTTCCTCACAAAGGGGTACGCAGGGGCCAATTTGTGAGGAGGATGAGGAGGAGTCAATGGAGGAGGAAGAGCTCCGTCCAGAGGAGGGAGCGACACAATTGTCCAGTGGTCAGTGTGTACAGCGAGGGTGGGGTGATGACGAGCGGGCAGAGATCATGTCTCAAGCAGGGGACAGCGTTTCTGGGCCAGTTGGCACTCTGCAGCACATGGTGGATTTCATGCTGCAGTGCCTGAGAAACGACCGCTGCATCGACCACATTCTCAACATGCCTGATTATTGGGTGTTCACCCTCCTCGATCCTCGCTACCGGGACAACGTCCAAAACCTCATCCCAGCGTTGACCCGGGAGCGTAAATTGCGGGAGTACCACGACACACTGGTGAATTACATCATCTTCTCCTGTCCAACTGAGAGGAGTGCTGCTAGTGCTTTACAAAGCAGTTCAGTGCGTCGAGGCAGTGGGGGAGGCTCTGCCCAAAGAGGGAGCAGAAGCAGTGCCTCTGCCCAAGGCAAGCCCAGTATGGCACAACTCTGGCACACTTTTGTGTGCCCGCCCCAAATGTCTACACCATCACCGGCGGCTCCAGTCAGCAGGAGGCAACGGTTCCGTCAGATGGTGACAGACTACATGGCTTGCCCTCTTACTGTACTCCCAAACGGCTCTTCCCCGTTCAAGTTTTGGGTCTCTAAGCTGGATACATGGCCAGAGCTAAGCCAGTATGCATTGGAGGTGCTGGCTTGCCCTGCGGCTAGTGTCTTATCGGAACGTGTCTTTAGTGCCGCAGGTGGTGTACTAACAGACCATCGCATGCGACTGTCCTCCGATAACGTTGACCGGCTTACTTTCCTGAAAATGAACCAGGCCTGGATCTCGCAGGAATTTGCCACTCCTCTGCCTGATTAAGTAATTGGGTGTCATCCAGGTCTCCTGCTGTGTTCATCTTTCTACCACCTGAACTGCTATTCCTGGGGTCCAACACCGCCAGTTGCGGCTCAGAAGTGCAGGCTGCACAGTAAAAACATACGACCCAGTGTTATTGGATTTCAGTAACGTCAGCTGATCCCCAGCTGTGTAGCCGGCAATGTGTCCTGCGACCGCCACGCTGGCACAACAACCTAAATGTAAAGGGAACCTGTCCCCCGCCCGTCGTTTGTTACTGAAAGAGCCATCTTGTGCAGCAGTAATGCTGCACAAGGAAAAGGTAGCTCTTTTGGTTTAGCTCCTTGTACACGCAGAACTTAACACTTATAAAATGTGTTCACTGATACCGTTATACCGTCCCGGAGCTGGGACTTTCCTTCGTAATGTGACGCAGCACAGCCGTCATTCCCACCCCCTTGGTGCCATGCGCTGCCTCCTCAGCGTTGTTTTAAGCTGTCACGGAGCCTGCGCTGTTCTGTTATCTCTTGGGCATGCCCTATTTGCGCTGCCTGTCTTCTGACATAATTTGGTGTCAGGCTGGCTGCGCCTGTGCGGCCGCGCTGCCCGAGATCCCGCCTCGCAGTGTCTTCTGATTGAGTCACACTGCGGGCCTGGGATCCATGGGCATGCACAGTGCATATCTTCCCCTCGGGCTCTCGCTCATTTCCCTCCGCCTTCTTTAGACTGTGCGCCGTCAGCTGATCCCTAATAGCATGCCACGGCCGTGACACCGCACAGTCTGAAGAAGAGGGAAGGAGGGGAGTGAGAGTCGAGTATATGCACTGTGCATGCCCATGGATCCAAGGCCCGCAGTGGGATTACGTTAGACGAGACTGCGAGGTGGGATCTGGAGCAGCGTGGACGCACAGGCACTGACAGCCTGACACCAAATTATGTCAGAAGACAGGCAGCGCTAATTGGGCATGGCCAAGGGCTTACAGAACAGCGCAGGCTCCGTGACAGCTTAAAACAACGCTGAGGAGGCAGCGCACGGCACCAAGGGGATAGGATTGACAGCTGTGCTGTGTCCCATTACGAAGCTGCCAAAAAGGAAACAGAGAAGCACATTGCTAAGGAGAGTAAAACTAATCCCAAACTGTTCTTCAACTATATCAATAGTAAAAGAATAAAAACTGAAAATGTAGGCCCCTTAAAAAATAGTGAGGAAAGAATGGTTGTAGATGACGAGGAAAAAGCTAACATATTAAACACCTTCTTCTCCACGGTATTCACGGTGGAAAATGAAATGCTAGGTGAAATCCCAAGAAACAATGAAAACCCTATATTAAGGGTCACCAATCTAACCCAAGAAGAGGTGCGAAACCGGCTAAATAAGATTAAAATAGATAAATCTCCGGGTCCGGATGGCATACACCCACGAGTACTAAGAGAACTAAGTAATGTAATAGATAAACCATTATTTCTTATTTTTAGTGACTCTATAGCGACAGGGTCTGTTCCGCAGGACTGGCGCATAGCAAATGTGGTGCCAATATTCAAAAAGGGCTCTAAAAGTGAACCTGGAAATTATAGGCCAGTAAGTCTAACCTCTATTGTTGGTAAAATATTTGAAGGGTTTCTGAGGGATGTTATTCTGGATTATCTCAATGAGAATAACTGTTTAACTCCATATCAGCATGGGTTTATGAGAAATCGCTCCTGTCAAACCAATCTAATCAGTTTTTATGAAGAGGTAAGCTATAGACTGGACCACGGTGAGTCATTGGACGTGGTATATCTCGATTTTTCCAAAGCGTTTGATACCGTGCCGCACAAGAGGTTGGTACACAAAATGAGAATGCTTGGTCTGGGGGAAAATGTGTGTAAATGGGTTAGTAACTGGCTTAGTGATAGAAAGCAGAGGGTGGTTATAAATGGTATAGTCTCTAACTGGGTCGCTGTGACCAGTGGGGTACCGCAGGGGTCAGTATTGGGACCTGTTCTCTTCAACATATTCATTAATGATCTGGTAGAAGGTTTACACAGTAAAATATCGATATTTGCAGATGATACAAAACTATGTAAAGCAGTTAATACAAGAGAAGATAGTATTCTGCTACAGATGGATCTGGATAAGTTGGAAACTTGGGCTGAAAGGTGGCAGATGAGGTTTAACAATGATAAATGTAAGGTTATACACATGGGAAGAGGGAATCAATATCACCATTACACACTGAACGGGAAACCACTGGGTAAATCTGACAGGGAGAAGGACTTGGGGATCCTAGTTAATGATAAACTTACCTGGAGCAGCCAGTGCCAGGCAGCAGCTGCCAAGGCAAACAGGATCATGGGGTGCATTAAAAGAGGTCTGGATACACATGATGAGAGCATTATACTGCCTCTGTACAAATCCCTAGTTAGACCGCACATGGAGTACTGTGTCCAGTTTTGGGCACCGGTGCTCAGGAAGGATATAATGGAACTAGAGAGAGTACAAAGGAGGGCAACAAAATTAATAAAGGGGATGGGAGAACTACAATACCCAGATAGATTAGCGAAATTAGGATTATTTAGTCTAGAAAAAAGACGACTGAGGGGCGATCTAATAACCATGTATAAGTATATAAGGGGACAATACAAATATCTCGCTGAGGATCTGTTTATACCAAGGAAGGTGACGGGCACAAGGGGGCATTCTTTGCGTCTGGAGGAGAGAAGGTTTTTCCACCAACATAGAAGAGGATTCTTTACTGTTAGGGCAGTGAGAATCTGGAATTGCTTGCCTGAGGAGGTGGTGATGGCGAACTCAGTCGAGGGGTTCAAGAGAGGCCTGGATGTCTTCCTGGAGCAGAACAATATTGTATCATACAATTATTAGGTTCTGTAGAAGGACGTAGATCTGGGTATTTATTATGATGGAATATAGGCTGAACTGGATGGACAAATGTCTTTTTTCGGCCTTACTAACTATGTTACTATGTTACTATGTTACTATGAAGGAAATTCGCACCTCTGGGACAGTTGAACGGTATAAGGGGACACATTTTTAGTGTTTACTTCAGTGTTTGCAAGGAGCATAATTAAAAGAGCAACCTTTTCCTTTTGCATCCTTAGTGCTGCACAAGATGGCTCTTTCAGCTACAAACGTCTTGGGGGGGTTAAAGGTTCCCTTTCAACTTGCTCCAATCAGGCTTCGGCCTACACTCTGTTCCTCTGCTCCTCCTGCTGACCCTGGGCTCTAACACCGCCAGTTGGTGCCTGGAAGTTCTGTGTGCACAGTTAACAGTCGCTCCTCTGTTATTGGGGTTCAGTAACGTCAGCTGATCCCCAGCTGTGTGTGCGGCAATACCTCCAATCTGCTCCTCCTGCTGTCCCTGGGCTCTAACACCGCCAGTTGGTGCCTGGAAGTGCTGTGTGCACAGTTAACAGTCGCTCCTCTGTTATTGGGGTTCAGTAACGTCAGCTGATCCCCAGCTGTGTGTGCGGCAATACCTCCAATCTGCTCCTCCTGCTGTCCCTGGGCTCTAACACCGCCAGTTGGTGCCTGGAAGTGCTGTGTGCACAGTTAACAGTCGCTCCTCTGTTATTGGGGTTCAGTAACGTCAGCTGATCCCCAGCTGTGTGTGCGGCAATACCTCCAATCTGCTCCTCCTGCTGTCCCTGGGCTCTAACACCGCCAGTTGGTGCCTGGAAGTGCTGTCTGCACAGTCAACAGTCGCTCTTCTGTTATTGGGGTTCAGTAACGTCAGCTGATCCCCAGCTGTGTATCTGGCAACGTGTCATGCGACCGCCACGCTGGCACAACTAAAATGTAAGGAGACCTGACCCCCCCCCCAGGCGTTTGTTACTGAAAGAGCCACCATGTGCAGCACTAATACTGCACAAGGGAAAGGTCGCTCTTGAAATTATGCTCCTTGCAAACGCTGAACTACACACTCATGTAATGTGTCCCCTCACACCGTCCAACCGTCCCGGAGGTGGGACTTACCTTTGTAATGTGACGCAGCACAGCCGTCATTGCTACCCCCTTGCCACCGTGCGCTGGCTCCTTAGCGTTGTTTGATTCCGTCATGGACCCTGCGCTGTTATGTTATCCCTTGGCCATGCACAGTTTGTGCTGCCCGTCCTCTGACATCATTTGTTGTCGTCCTGGCTGCGCCTGGGCGTCCACGCTGCCCGAAATCCCACCTCGCAGTGTCGTCTAATGTGATCCCACAGTGGGCCTGGTATCCATGGCCATGCGCAGTGCATATACTAGCCTCTCACTCCCCTTCTTCACGCTTCTTCAGACTAGGCGGCGTCAGCTGATCCCTAATAGCATGCCACGGCCTTAACGCCGCACAGTCTGAAGAAGCAGGAAGGAGGTGAGTGAGAGGCGATGATATGCACTGCGCATGCCCATGGATCCCTGGCCCGCAGTGGGACTACATTAGATGACACTGCAAGGTTGGACCTCGGGCAGCTTGGACGCACAGGCACTGCCAGCCTGACACCTACATGATGTCAGAAGACGGGCACCGCTAACTGTGCATGGCCAGGGGATAACATTACAGCGCGGGCTCCGTGACAGAACCAAACAACGTTGAGGAGGTGGCGCACGGCACCAAGTGGGTTGGAATGACGGCTTTGCTGTGTCACATTACAAAGGAAAGTCCCACTTCCGGGACGGTTTGACAGTGTGAGGGGACACATTATATGAGTGTGTACTTCAGCGTTTGCAAGGAGCATAATTTTCGGAGCCACCATTTTCCATGTGCAGTATTATTGCTGTACAAGATGGCTCTTTCAGCAACAAATGCCTGGGGGGGGGTTAAAGGTTCCCTTTCAACTTGCTCCACTGCAGGCTTCGGCCTACACTCTGCTCCTCTTTGATTCCCTGGGTTTCAACACTGTCAGTTGCCACCTGGAAGTGTTGTCTGCACAGAAAAAACACTAGGTGATGTGTCAGTGGGGTTCAGCACCCCCAGCTGTTCCCCTGCTGTGTAGTCGGCAACGTGTCCAGCACAAGCCACGCTGGCACAACAGAACAAAAGCTGCCACCAGTGCAGGCTTCGGCCTACACTCTGCTCCTCTCCTCCTCCTGCTGACCCTGGGCTTAAACACCGCTAGTTTTTGCCCGGAAGTGCTAGCTGCACAGAGAAAAACACCAGCCAATGTGTTAGTGGGGTTCAGCAACGCCAGCTGTTCCCCTGCTGTGTAGCCGGCAACGTGACCTGCAAACGCCACGCAGGCACATGAACTGAAATTAAAGGGAACCTGGCCCCACCCCCCCAGGTGTTTCTATGTATAACAGCCACCTAGTACAGCAGTACTGCTGCATTTGTACAAGGTGGCTGATTTTTTATCCTTGCCCACGTAGAATTAAACACGTAAAATATGTGTCTCATTACAGACCATTACAATGTCCCTGAGGTGTGACTTTCCATTTTAATTACACGCACCCCCCCCCTTGGTAGCGCTTCCCGTCTTCTGACATCATTGGTTGGCTGCCTGTGCCTGTGCGTCCGCCCTGCCCGACACAACCCCCCTCGTTTCATATATTTTGGCTGCGAGGGTGTGATTGATGGGCATGTGCAGTGCATATGTTCGCCTGTCTTAACTCATCTCCTTCCGCCTTCTTCAGACTGTGCGGCCTCCTGGCCGTGGTAGGCGATAAGGGAACAGCTGAGGCCGCCCAGTCTGAAGCAGGTGTAAGGACATGTGTGAGCGGCAAACATATTTACTGCACAAGGCCACGAATCCCAGCCACGCAGTGTGATTTTTTGAAAACACACTGCGGGCCTGGGATTCATATCCATTGCTAACCGCAACGGCCAACATGAAATGAGGTGAGAAGACAGGCAGCGCTCACAGCGCATGGCCAAGTGATCACAATAGCGCAGACTCCTGTACAGCTAATAACAACGCTCAAGAATCTGCGCCCAGCACCTAGGTGTAAATTTTGACACCTGTGCTGCGTCTCCTTAAAAAGACAAGTCACGCCTCCACTACTGTTTGACAGTATAATGGGCTAAATAGTGTACGTGTTTTATTCAGCGTGTGCAAGGAGAAAAATTAAGAGAGCAACCTTTTACTTGTGCAGCATTAATGCTGCACGAGGTGTGGCTCTTGTACCTTGCAACACCTGAGGGAGGTTAAAGGTTACCTTTGAAATTGGTTCAACTAGGCTTCGGCCTACACTTTGCTCCTCTCCTCCTCCTGCTGACCCTGGGCTCTAACACCGCTAGTTTTTGCCCTGAAGTGCTAGCTGCACAGAGAAAAACACCAGCCAATGTGTTAGTGGGGTTCAGCACCGCCAGCTGTTCCCCTGCTGTGTAGCCGGCATCGTGTCCAGCACAAGCCACGCTGGCACAACCGACCAAAAGCTGCCACCAGTGCAGGCTTCGGCCTACACTCTGCTCCTCTCCTCCTCCTGCTGCCCCTGGGCTCAAACACCGCTAGTTTTTGCCCGGAAATGCGAGCTGCACAGAGAAAAACACCAGCCAATGTGTTAATGGGGTTCAGCACCGCCAGCTGTTCCCCTGCTGTGTAGCCGGCAACGTGACCTGCAAACGCCACGCAGGCACATGAACTGAAATTGAAGGGAGCTTGCCCCCCACCCCCAGGTGTTTCTATGTATAATAGCCACCTTGTACAGCAGTACTGCTGCATTTGTACAAGGTGGCAGACTTTTTCTCCTTGCCCACGTGGAACTCAACACGTACAAAATGTGTCTCATTGAGACCATTCAACTGTCCCTGAGGTGTGACTTTCCTTTCTAATGATACGCAGCACCACCCTTGGTAGCGCTGCCCGTCTTCTGACATCATTGGTTGGCTGCCTGTGCCTGTGCGTCCGCCCTGCCCAACACAACGCCCCTCGTTGTCTCATATATTTTGGCTGCGAGGGTGTTATTGATGGGCATGTGCAGTGCATATGTTCGCCTGTCTTAACTCATCTCCTTCCGCCTTCTTCAGACTGTGCGGCCTCATGGCCGCGGCATGCGATAAGGGATCAGATGAGGCCGCCCAGTCTGAAGCAGGTGTAAGGACATGTGTGAGCGGCAAACATATTAACTGCACAAGGGCACGAATCCCAGCCACGCAGTGTGATTTTTTCCAAACACACTGTGGGTCTGGGATTCATGTCCACCGCTAACCGCATCGGCCAACATGAAATGAGGTCAGAAGACAGGAAGCGCTCACAGCGCATGGCCAAGGGATAACAAGAGTGCAGACTCCTGTACAGCAAATAACAACGCTCAGGAAGCTGCGCCCATGCACCAAGGTGTTATTTTCGACACCTGGGCTGCTTTTCTTTAAAAAGACAAGTCACGCCTCCACTACTGTTTTACAGTAGAATGGGCTAAATAGTGTACGTGTTTTATTCAGCGTGTGCAAGGAGAAAAATTAAGAGAGCAACCTTTTACTTGTGCAGCATTAATGCTGCACGAGGTGTGGCTCTTGTACCTTGCAACACCTGAGGGAGGTTAAAGGTTACCTTTGAAATTGGTTCAACTAGGCTTCGGCCTACACTCTGCTCCTCTCCTCCTCCTGCTGACCCTGGGCTATAACACCGCCAGTTGTAGCCTGGAAGTGCTAGGTGCACAGAGAAAAACACCCGCCAATGTGTTAGTGGGGTTCAGCACCGCCAGCTGTTCCCCTGCTGTGTAGCCGGCATCGTGTCCAGCACAAGCCACGCTGGCACAACTGATCAAAAGCTGCCACCAGTGCAGGCTTCGGCCTACACTCTGCTCCTCTCCTCCTCCTGCTGCCCCTGGGCTCAAACACCGCTAGTTTTTGCCCGGAAATGCGAGCTGCACAGAGAAAAACACCAGCCAATGTGTTAGTGGGGTTCAGCAACGCCAGCTGTTCCCCTGCTGTGTAGCCGGCAACGTGACCTGCAAACGCCACGCAGGCACATGAACTGAAATTAAAGGGACCCTGCCACCCACCCCAAGGTGTTTCTATGTATAACAGCCACCTTGTACAGCAGTACTGCTGCATTTGTACAAGGTGGCTGACTTTGTCTACTTGCCCACGTTTAATTAAACACGTAAAATATGTGTCTCATTACAGACCATTACAATGTCCCTGAGGTGTGACTTTCCTTTTTAATGACACGCAGCACCCCCCTTGTTAGCGCTGCCCGTCTTCTGACATCTTTGGTTGGCTGGCTGCCGCTGTGCGTCCGCCCTGCCTGAAACCACGCTCCTCGTTGTCTTACTTATTTTGACTGCGAGGGTGTGATTGATGGGCACGAGCAGTGGATATCTTCGCCTGTCTTTACTCATCTCCTTCCTCCTTCTTCAGAATGTGCGGCCTCATGGCCGCGGCATGCGAGAAGGGATCAGATGAGGCCGCCCAGTCTGATGCAGGTGTAAGGACATGAGGGAAAGGCGACAAAATTTACTGCGCAAGGTCACGAATCCCAGCTCTGCAGTGTGACTTTATTAAAAGACACTGCGGGTCTGGGTTTCATGGCCATCACTAACCGCACCGGCCAAATTGAAATGAGGTGAGAAGACAGGCATCGCTCACAGCGCATGGCCAAGGGATAACAAGAGCGCAGACTCCTGTACAGCAAATAACAACGCTCAGGAATCTGCACCCAGCACCTAGGTGTAAATTTTGACACCTGTGCTGCATCTCCTTAAAAAGACAAGTCACGCCTCCACTACTGTTTGACAGTATAATGGGCTAAATAGTGTACGTGTTTTATTCAGCGTGTGCAAGGAGAAAAATTAAGAGAGCAACCTTTTACTTGTGCAGCATTAATGCTGCACGAGGTGTGGCTCTTGTACCTTGCAACACCTGAGGGAGGTTAAAGGTTACCTTTGAAATTGGTTCAACTAGGCTTCGGCCTACACTCTGCTCCTCTCCTCCTCCTGCTGACCCTGGGCTCTAACACCGCCAGTTTTTGCCCGGACGTGCTAGCTGCACAGAGAAAAACACCAGCCAATGTGTTAGTGGGGTTCAGCACCGCCAGCTGTTCCCCAGCTGTGTAGCCGGCAACGTGACCTGCAAACGCCACGCAGGCACAACAGAACAAAAGCTGCCACCAGTGCAGGCTTCGGCCTACACTCTGCTCCTCTCCTCCTCCTGCTGACCCTGGGCTCATAACACCGCCAGTTTTAACCTGGAAGTGCTAGCTGCACAGAGAAAAACACCAGCCAATGTGTCAGTGGGGTTCAGCACCGCCAGCTGTTCCCCAGCTGTGTAGCCGGCAACGTGACCTGCAAACGCCATGCAGGCACATGAACTGAAATTGAAGGGAGCCTGCCCCCCACCCCCAGGTGTTTCTATGTATAACAGCCACCTTGTTCAGCAGTACTGCTGCATTTGTACAAGGTGGCTGACTTTTTCTCCTTGCCCACGTGGAACTCAACACGTACAAAATGTGTCTCATTGAGACCATTCCACTGTCCCTGAGATGTGACTTTCCTTTCTAATGATACGCAGCACCCCCCTTGGTAGCGCTTCCCGTCTTTTGACATCATGGTTAGCTAGCTGCGCCTGTGCATCCGCCCTGCGTGAAACAACGCCCCTCGTTGTCTTATTTATTTTGTTAGCGAGGGTGTGGTTTATGGGCACAAGCAGTGCATATGTTCGCCTGTCGTCACTCATCTCCTTCCGCCTTCTTCAGACTGTGCAGCCTCATGGCCGCGGCATGCGAAAAGGGATCAGCAGAGGCCGCCCAGTCTGAAGCAGGTGTAAGGACATGTGTGAGTGTCGAAAATATTTACTTCTCAAGGCCACGAATTCCAGCACCGCAGTGTGACTTTATGAAAAGGCACTGTGGGTCTGGGATTTATGGCCATCGTTAACCGCAGCGGCCAACATGAAATGAGGTCATAAGACGGCCAGCGCTAACAGGGCATTGCCAAGGGATAACACAAGAGCGCAGACTCCTGTACAGCAAAAAACAATGCTCAGGAAGCTGCGCCAAGCACAAAGGCGTTATTTGGGACACCTATGCTGCGTCTCCTTAAAAATACAAGTCACGCCTCAACTACAGTTTGACTGTAGAATGGGCTAAATTGTGTACGTGTTGCATTCAGCGTGTGCAAGTAGAAAAATTAATAGAGCAACCTTTTACTTGTGCAGCATTAATGCTGCACAAGGTGTGGCTCTTGTACTTTGTAACACCTGAGGGGGGGTTAAAGGTTACCTTGGAAATTGGTTCAACTAGGCTTCGGCCTACACTCTGCTCCTCTCCTCCTCCTGCTGCCCCTGGGCTATAACACCGCTAGTTTTTGCCCGGAAGTGCTAGCTGCACAGAGAAAAACACCAGCCAATGTGTTAGTGGGGTTCAGCACCGCCTGCTGTTCCCCCACTGTGTAGCCGGCAAAGTGTCCTGCAAACGCAACGCAGACACAAAGCTGACTCCAGTGCAGGCTTCGGCCTACACTCTGCTCCCCCTGCTTTTCCTTTGCTCCAACACCGCTAGTTGGGGCTGTAGGAAGACAATCTTTGATAGGCAACGCATCCGGGTTCCAGCACCGCCAGCTGGTTCTCGGCAGTGTTTTTGTCACAGGTACTCCCTCGTGCCAAACCTGGTTCCCTGCACCGTCAGCTGTTTCCGGGTAGTGTCAAGCTCACTGAGACGCCTATGCTTGCCCCGTCGTGGTGCGGTCGGGTTAGCCAACTCCAGGGTGCCTCCAGTTTAGGAGCTTCCTATGTGGGCTGCGTGAACTGGTAGTCAAGGCTGGTTCTGTAGTGCCAGTAGGCCCAGCTCCCCCTGTAGGACTGTTGGGGTTCGGTAACTGCGCCTGCCTCGCGGCCTAGCTGTTCTCTCCTCTCCTTTGGGCCTTCGGGTCCACCACCTGGTTCCAGCACCGTCAGCTGGTTCTGGGCCGAGCCTTTGGCTTAGGTGCCTCCTCCTGGGTATCCGAGTTCCGCCAACGTCAGGCGGTCCTTGGTAGTGCTTTTAAGCGCGGGCACCTACAGCTTAGTAACCGGGTTCCAGCACCGTCAGCTGGTCCTCGGTCGTGCCATTGGCTCTTGCACACTGGGGCAACGCATCTGGGTTCCAGCACCGCCAGCTGGTTCTCGGCAATGTTTTTGTCACAGGTACTCCCTCGTGCCAAACCTGGTTCCAGCACCGTCAGCTGTTTCCGGGTAGTGTCAAGCTCACTGAGACGGCTATGCTTGCCCCGTCGTGGTGCGGTCGGGTTAGCCAACTCCAGGGTGCTCCAGTTTAGGAGCTTCCTATGTGGGCTGCGTGAACTGGTAGTCAAGGCTGGTTCTGTAGTGCCAGTAGGCCCAGCTCCCCCTGTAGGACTGTTGGGGTTCGGTAACGGCGGCTGCCTCGCGGCCTAGCTGTTCTCTCCTCTCCTTTGGGCCTTGGGGTCCACCACCTGGTTCCAGCACCGTCAGCTGGTTCCGGGCCGAGCCTTTGGCTTAGGTGCCTCCTCCTGGGTATCCGAGTTCCGCCAACGTCAGGCGGTCCTTGGTAGTGCTTTTAAGCGCGGGCACCTACAGCTTAGTAACCGGGTTCCAGCACCGTCAGCTGGTCCTCGGTCGTGCCATTGGCTCTTGCAAACTGGGGCAACGCATCCGGGTTCCAGCACCGCCAGCTGGTTCTCGGCAGTGTTTTTGTCACAGGTACTCTCTCGTGCCAAACCTGGTTCCAGCACCGTCAGCTGTTTCCGGGTAGTGTCAAGCTCACTGAGACGCCTATGCTTGCCCCGTCGTGGTGCGGTCGGGTTAGCCAACTCCAGGGTGCCTCCAGTTTAGGAGCTTCCTATGTGGGCTGCGTGAACTGGTAGTCAAGGCTGGTTCTGTAGTGCCAGTAGGCCCAGCTCCCCCTGTAGGACTGTTGGGGTTCGGTAACTGCGGCTTTCTCGCGGCCTAGCTGTTCTCTCCTCTCCTGTGGGCCTTGGGGTCCACCACCTGGTTCCAGCACCGTCAGCTGGTTCCGGGCCGAGCCTTTGGCTTAGGTGCCTCCTCCTGGGTATCCGAGTTCCGCCAACGTCAGGCGGTCCTTGGTAGTGCTTTTAAGCGCGGGCACCTACAGCTTAGTAACCGGGTTCCAGCACCGTCAGCTGGTCCTCGGTCGTGCCATTGGATCTTGCACACTGGGGCAACGCATCTGGGTTCCAGCACCGCCAGCTGGTTCTCGGCAGTGTTTTTGTCACAGGTACTCCCTCGTGCCAAACCTGGTTTCAGCACCGTCAGCTGTTTCCGGGTAGTGTCAAGCTCACTGAGACGCCTATGCTTGCCCCGTCGTGGTGCGGTCGGGTTAGCCAACTCCAGGGTGCCTCCAGTTTAGGAGCTTCCTATGTGGGCTGCGTGAACTGGTAGTCAAGGCTGGTTCTGTAGTGCCAGTAGGCCCAGCTCCCCCTGTAGGACTGTTGGGGTTCGGTAACTGCGGCTGCCTCGTGGCCTAGCTGTTCTCTCCTCTCCTGTGGGCCTTGGGGTCCACCACCTGGTTCCAGCACCGTCAGCTGGTTCCGGGCCGAGCCTTTGGCTTAGGTGCCTCCTCCTGGGTATCCGAGTTCCGCCAACGTCAGGCGGTCCTTGGTAGTGCTTTTAAGCGCGGGCACCTACAGCTTAGTAACCGGGTTCCAGCACCGTCAGCTGGTCCTCGATCGTGACATTGGCTCTTGCACACTGGGGCAACGCATCTGGGTTCCAGCACCGCCAGCTGGTTCTCGGCAGTGTTTTTGTCACAGGTACTCCCTCGTGCCAAACCTGGTTCCAGCACCGTCAGCTGTTTCCGGGTAGTGTCAAGCTCACTGAGACGCCTATGCTTGCCCCGTCGTGGTGCGGTCGTGTTAGCCAACTCCAGGGTGCCTCCAGTTTAGGAGCTTCCTATGTGGTCTGCGTGAACTGGTAGTCAAGGCTGGTTCTGTAGTGCCAGTAGGCCCAGCTCCCCCTGTAGGACTGTTGGGGTTCGGTAACTGCGGCTGCCTCGCGGCCTAGCTGTTCTCTCCTCTCCTGTGGGCCTTTGGGTCCACCACCTGGTTCCAGCACCGTCAGCTGGTTCTCGGCAGTGTCTTTTGCTCTTGTACCTTCTGCTCCCCATCCTGGTTCCAGTACCGTCAGCTGGTTCCGGGCAGAGCCTTTGGCTTAGGTGCCTCCTTCTGGGTATCCAAGTTCCACCAACGTCAGGTGGTCCTTGGTAGTGCTTTCAGGCATGGGTACCTCCTGCTTAGTAACCGGGTTCCAGTAACGTCAGCTGGTCCTCGGTAGTTCCATTGGCTCTTGGACCTTCGGCTACCCATCTGGGTTCCAGTACCGTCAGCTGGTTCTCGGCAGTGTCTTTTGCTCTTGTACCTTCTGCTCCCCATCCTGGTTCCAGTACCGTCAGCTGGTTCCGGGCAGAGCCTTTGGCTTAGGTGCCTCCTTCTGGGTATCCGAGTTCCGCCAACGTCAGGTGGTCCTTGGTAGTGCTTTTTAGCACGGGTACCTCCTGCTTAGTAACCGGGTTCCAGTAACGTCAGCTGGTCCTCAGTAGTTCCATAGGCTCTTGAACCTTCGGGTAGCCATCCGAGTTCCAGTTCCATCATCAGGTTCTTGGCATTTTCTCAGCCTTCTTGTACCTTCTGCTACATTTCCAAGTTGAAGACCCTAAAGACAACGACCCGGAAGACCACCCCGATGACGACGACAACAACCCGGAAGACCACCCCGATGACGACGACGACGACGGCGGAGACGACGACGGCGGAGACGACGACGGCGGAGACGACGACGGCGGAGATGACGACACTGGAGACGACGACATGGAAGACCGAGAAGCAGAAGAACAAGAGGCTGCAGAACAAAGAGCAGAAGAACATTAAGCATAACACTTAATATCAGAGCAAAAGATATTATCTCAATTATATGCAGAAGAAGACTAAGCAGTGTATGGGGGTGAGTCCGTTCCTCCTCGTGGTGCCCCTGGATAAAGCCTGATGTTGCAGGCCAAACTGAACGCGGACAAATGTAACTTTTGTGACTGGCAGAACGGAAGGTGTAATCTTCCAACTTTTATAGATAACAACTACGGGAATGCCTGTCACAAATGAGAATATGATGAAGAAGTAGAATAGGAAGAATAATACAGTTGAATAAAATGAATATGTAGAATAGGAAGAATAATAATAGTTGAATAAAATGAATATGAAGAATGTAATAAAAAAAAAAAAAAAGGTAAAGGATGAAGAAGAAGATGAATAAGGTGAAGAAGAAGTTGATGTCAAAGATGCTGATGATGATGAAGATGAAAGTGTGGGAAAAGTAAAAAAAAAAAGAAGGGGAAGGTCGTGGAATAGTGAAACATCAATATCTGACAAAATAAAAAAAATATTTACATAGTCAATATCTTTGTCACTCCGAACGTCTTTAAAAAAAACAAAAAAAAACATGCTATTCTATTTGATTGGGCTAAACCTCTATGACTTTAATGTCTCCGCCACCTCCCCAAATACATCCTGCATTATTCTTAGTTGTTTTCCTTCATGTAGAATGAACCTACAAGGAAAGAAAGGGTTTATTTTAATTCCGATATTTTGGTCCCATTGACTTGCATTGGGATCGGGTATCGGTATCGGCGATATCCGATATTTTTTGAATATCGGCCGATCCTATCCGATACCGATACTATCCGATATCGGAAGGTATCGCTCAACACTAGTTGTGGCACATATCTCCATGAATCTCTTGTATGGGGCTCTACAAATGTAGGCACTTAGCACCTCTAGTTCTATGTATGTTTCATTATTGATTATGTAATTTTAATAATGTGCATACAGTATATGCATCTATTCTCTATTTAAATAACTTATGTACCATTGAGGAGGCTCTTAATTATAATTATATCCTCAGCATAATTATCACTAGTTGAACCTTTGACATATCAGCTTTATTACCATGTATGAACAATTATGTATACTTCCCCCTTTGATTTTTGCTAACAACGATTCTCCGTTTTTTAAATTGGTTTTAATCATGTTAGTAATACTACAATAAAGATTGATTATATGTATTACATTTTGTTTGTTGTAGTCATTTTTATAGGTTTATATAAGGATAATAAATGTATAAGACCATCATTTATACATGTTCTTCCTTTTAAATCTACTTCTAGCTAAAAAATGTACCAAAAGCAGCACGTGTGAATCCAACCATAGGCTCGTGTGTACAGGACATACACGACTACTAGATTTTGTAAGAAATAAGCCTATTGGAATTAAAGATTAATAAAGTAATTTTCTTCATAATTTCCATGTGACTGATACAGTGTATAATTGTAGTAAATATTACACTTACTACCTAAAACAAGCATGGATCAACTTATTGTCATGGCTCGGTTTGGGGACCTGTTGCGTCATGGTCAGTTCTTCTGCCGTTTGACCTATGAATCTTTGCCTTCCTTGTCCAACTGCTGATTCTTCCTTTGCCACTATTAGTTTGCTCCTTTCCAGCTGTTTGCCATTTTCCCCCTTATTTGCATATATGTGTTAGTTTCTCACATTGGGTTCTCATATCTCTTCTCACACTTTCCTTTCTCCTTGTTGGTAGGGCATTGCAATCTCTATTATACCAATAGGAACCCTTTATGTACTAAAGATAACACAGATAAAATATAGCTTTTAATTAATATACCAATTAAAACCATGCCACAAATACAACCAGATAAACACATAAAACACACAACCGTGCACTCTGGGATAACCCTGCCAAACAATACCTCTTAGTACTGCCTACCTATCAGTGGAGGTTGGCACCCTAAACACAGATACGAGATTGGCGCCCCCACTCACCGTCGGCTGTCCCTATGTCTCCTAGTATGGATCCTAATATAGGTGTCACATACAGACCAGCACTTACACTAGTCAGGAAAAAGATAGGCAGACTAACTGGCTGATTGTATATATATATATTTATGAATAATCATATATATAAACTAGGTTTGTGACAGGGTGAGATACACGGACTAAAGACCAACAATGTGCATAACAAAAAAGTGCTCGTGTATTAAAAATAGGCCTCACTACCTCTGTACCCTACTGCTGTGCAGCCTGCCTAGCTGTGGAGGTTGGCACCCTACTGGTCAGCGGAATGGCGTCCCCACTCAGCGACGACTGGCCATGGGAAGCCCTAATATTAAATCCCAGCCTGATAATGATCAGACACAGATGTGTAAATACACAAAAATGGCAAGGCACAAAAACATATATAGCTGCGGGGAGAAAAAAAAAACCCTTATCTTCAGCCGAAGATAGCCTAGTGCTTAGATATATGCATGGTAAACAGAGGGTGAGACCGATACTTATCCGGGTTGATATTTCATACGCCTCTACGCGTTTCACCCCAGCGGATCATCAGAAGGCCTTGATATGTAGACTGGGATTTAATATTAGGGCTTCCCAGGGCCAGTCGTCGCTGAGTGGGGGCGCCATTCCGCTGACCAGTAGGGTGCCAACCTCCACAGCTAGGCAGGCTGCACAGCAGTAGGGTACAGAGGTAATGAGGCCTATTTTTAATACACGAGCACTTTTTTGTTATGCACATTGTTGGTCTTTAGTCCGTGTATCTCACCCTGTCACAAACCTAGTTTATATATATGATTATTCATAAATATATATATATATATATATATATATATATATACAATCAGCCAGTTAGTCTGCCTATCTTCTTCCCGTCTAGTGTAAGTGCTGGTCTGTATGTGACACCTATATTAGGATTCATACTAGGAGACATAGGGACAGCCGACGGTGAGTGGGGGTGCCAATCTCGTATCTGTGTTTAGGGTGCCAACCTCCACTGATAGGTAGGCAGTACTAAGAGGTATTGTTTGGCAAGGTTATCCCAGAGTGCACGGTTGTGTGTTTTATGTGTTTATCTGGTTGTATTTGTGGCATGGTTTTAATTGGTATATTAATTAAAAGCTATATTTTATCTGTGTTATCTTTAGTACATAAAGGGTTCCTATTGGTATAATATAGATTGTCGTTGACCTTTAAGTAACTGCTAAGACAGCTCCAAGTGGTGTTGCATTGCAATCTCCTCTCAGATTCCTCAAGAGGTATAAAAAAAACCTTGATGGCTTTTTAAAGGAGCCTCGTGTTTATTAGTTGTGCGATTAGGAGCTTTCTAGTCTATACATGGACTTCCTGGGTGTAGGTGCGTCATTTTACTGGTGTGAGTGTCAACATGTACATAACATTAGAGTCAGCCCATTAGTTTGTTCTCAGGTGTCAAAATGGATCACAGCAAACCATGAGTCAAGATCACATTAAGGACATAGGTCCAGACATTATGAGTAATGGTAGACTAAAAAAGAAAACAAAACAAAATAAAATGCCAGAATTTAGTGGAACAAAAGTGTATAATATGGCGTTAAGCAGATTCTCAAAAATGAGTGGCGAACACGAAGTATGTATGATACCCACCATCCAGTAATGCACAGTCTATACCATAGATAGCGCATGAATTACAGAGTATGTAGCAAAATAAGTAGAAAAACAGTGTTAACAGAGAGAGCCATTGACCCTTTGATTGTGGCGGGTCCCTGGCTCCATTCTTGATCAACTTTTTTGAGGATCTACTCTACATCATATTACTCCTCTATCTTAGCCCTAAATTATATATATTTTTTCATTTTTAGTTTAACTTGAGTCATATTGTGTTTGGTGTGATGCTCTTTCTGAGGTTTTGACTCATGGTATGCTGTGACAAACAGGATATTTTTTGTTATTTCCAGGTTTCCGCCACCATCTTTTTTATGATTCCTCTTCCCATGTTCTGTGTTGTGAGTTCTGTTTTTGGGCTCCCTCTGGTGGTTACTGATGGTACTGGGTGACTTGTCTTTCCTGGGTTTCTGGGTTCCACCTGTTCCATCAGCATATGGGAGTTTCCTATTTAACCTGGCTTTGCTGGCATTTCCTCGCCGGTTATCAATGTATCCAGTGTGTCTTGTTACCTCTGCTCCCTGCTCCTAGAACCTTCTGGACAAGCTAAGTTTGGATTTTCCTGTTTTGTGTTTTGCTTAATTTGGTTTTTAGTCCAGCCTGCAGATATGTGATTCTCTGCTGCTGGTTGCTCTAGTGGGCTGAAATTGCTTTTCATGTACCATGAGTTGGCACATGAGTTCAAGTAATTTCAGGATGGTTTTTTGAAGGGTTTTTGCTGACCGCGCAGTTCACTTTTGTATCCTCTGCTATCTAGCTTTAGTGGGCCTCATTTTGCTGAAACTGTTTTCATACTACGTATGTGCTTTCCTCTCATTTCACCGTCATTATATGTGGGGGGCTGCTATTTGCTGTGGGGTATTTCTCTGGAGGCAAGAGAGGTCTGTGTTTCTTCTGATAGGGGAAGTTAGATCTTCGGCTGGAGCGAGACGTCTAGGATCATCGTAGGCACGTTCCCCGGCTACTTTTATTTGTGTGTTAGGTTCAGGGTCGCGGTCAGCTCAGGTTCCATCGCCCTAGAGCTTGTTTGTATCTGTGCTTGTCCTTTTGTGATCCCCTGCCATTGGGATCATGACAGTATAACCGGCCCACAAAGTGTTAATTGTATTGGCTGAAGTAGGAGGATAAGTAGTCTGAGGAAGTTTTTTTTTTTTTTTTTCCCCTCAGAGTTTGCTGCCTAGCCTTATTGCAGCCTGGCTACTTCCTCCTCCTCTTAATCTTTGAATGGCTCTGATCTCAGCTGTTTATCATGGACGTCCAGAGTTTGGCTTCCAGCCTGAATAATCTTGCCACTAAGGTTCAAAATATACAGGATTTTGTTGTACATGCTCCTATGTCTGAACCTAGAATTCCTGTCCCAGAGTTTTTTTCTGGAGATAGATCTCGTTTTCTGAATTTTAGGAACAATTGCAAGTTGTTTCTTTCTTTGAAATCTCGCTCCTTTGAACACCCTGCTCAGCAAGTCAAGATAATTATATCTTTCCTGCGGGGTGACCCTCAGGATTGGGCATTTGCATTGGCACCAGGGGACCCTGCGTTGCTTAATGCAGATGTGTTTTTTCTGGCATTGGGTTTGCTCTATGAGGAACCTAACCAAGAGATTCAGGCTGAAAAAGCTTTGTTGGCCCTCTCTCAGGGGCAAGATGAAGCAGAAATTTATTGTCAAAAATTTCGGAAGTGGTCGGTACTTACTCAGTGGAATGAGTGCGCTCTGGCTGCAAAGTTTAGAGATGGCCTTTCTGAGGCCATTAAAGATGTTATGGTGGGGTTCCGTGCGCCTGCTGGTCTGAATGAGTCTATGACTATGGCTGTTCAGATTGATCGGCGTTTACGGGAGCGCAAACCTGTGCATCATTTGGCGGTGTCGTCTGAACCGTCACCTGAGATAATGCAATGTGATAGAATTCAGTCGAGAAGTGAACGGCAAAAGTATAGGCGGAAAAAAGGGTTGTGCTTTTATTGTGGTGATTCAGCTCATGTTATATCAGCATGCTCTAAACGCACAAAAAAGGTTGATAAGTCTGTTGCCATTAGTACTTTACAGTCTAAGTTCATTCTGTCTGTGACTCTGATTTGTTCATTATCATCCATTTCCGTCGATGCCTATGTGGATTCAGGCGCTGCCCTGAGTCTTATGGATTGGTCATTTGCCAATCGCTGTGGGTTTAGTCTGGAGCCTCTGGAAGTCCCTATTCCTTTGAAGGGAATTGACTCTACACCTTTGGCTATGAATAAACCTCAGTACTGGACACAAGTGACCATGCGTATGACTCCCGTTCATCAGGAGGTGATTCGCTTCCTGGTACTGTATAATTTGCATGATGTTCTAGTACTTGGTCTGCCATGGTTACAAACTCATAATCCAGTCCTTGACTGGAAATCAGTGTCTGTGTTAAGCTGGGGTTGTCAGGGGGTTCATGATGATGCACCTCCGATTTCTATCGCTTCATCTACTCCTTCTGAGATTCCTGTGTTTTTGTCTGACTATCGGGATGTTTTTGAGGAGCCTAAGCTCAGTTCGCTTCCTCCTCACAGGGATTGCGATTGTGCTATAAATTTAATTCCGAGCAGTAAATTTCCTAAAGGTCGTTTGTTCAATCTGTCAGTGCCAGAGCATACTGCTATGCGGGATTATGTTAAGGAGTCCTTGGAAAAGGGACATATCCGTCCATCTTTGTCCCCTTTGGGAGCAGGTTTTTTTTTCGTGGCCAAGAAAGATGGTTCCTTGAGGCCTTGTATAGATTATCGTCTTTTGAATAAGATTACCGTAAAATATCAGTATCCTTTGCAATTGTTGACTGATTTGTTTGCTCGCATTAAGGGGGCTAAATGGTTCACTAAGATTGATCTTCGGGGTGCGTATAATCTTATACGAATAAAGCAAGGTGATGAGTGGAAAACCGCATTTAATACGCCTGAGGGCCATTTTGAGTATTTGGTAATGCCTTTTGGACTTTCTAATGCTCCTTCAGTCTTCCAGTCCTTTATGCACGATATTTTCCGTGAATATCTGGATAAATTTATGATTGTGTATTTGGATGATATTTTGTTTTTTTCTGATGACTGGGAGTCTCATGTTCAGCAGGTCAGGAAGGTGTTTCAGGTCCTGCGGGCCAATTCCTTGTTTGTAAAAGGCTCAAAGTGTCTCTTTGGAGTCCAGAAGATTTCTTTCTTGGGGTATATTTTTTCCCCTTCTACTATTGAGATGGATCCCGTCAAGGTTCAGGCTATTTGTGACTGGACGCAGCCTACATCTCTCAAGAGTCTACAGAAGTTCTTGGGCTTTGCTAATTTCTATCGTCGTTTTATAACTAATTTTTCTAGTGTTGTTAAGCCTTTGACGGATTTGACTAAGAAGGGTGCTGATGTTGCTAATTGGTCTCCTGCGGCTGTGGAGGCCTTTCAGTAACTTAAGCGCCGGTTTTCTTCTGCTCCTGTGTTGCGTCAGCCAGATGTTTCGCTCCCTTTTCAGGTTGAGGTTGATGCTTCCGAGATTGGAGCGGGGGCGGTTTTGTCATAGAGAAGCTCCGATGGCTCAGTGATGAAGCCATGCGCGTTTTTTTCTAGAAAGTTTTCGCCGGCTGAGCAGAATTATGATGTTGGTAATCGGGAACTTTTGGCCATGAAGTGGGCATTTGAGGAGTGGCGTCATTGGCTAGAGGGTGCTAGACATCGTGTGGTGGTCTTGACTGATCACAAAAATTTGATTTACCTTGAGTCTGCCAGGCGTCTGAATCCTAGACAGGCTCGTTGGTCACTGTTTTTCTCTCGTTTCAATTTTGTGGTTTCATACCTGCCAGGTTCAAAGAATGTGAAGGCGGATGCTCTTTCTAGGAGTTTTGTGCCTGACTCCCTTGGAAATTCTGAGCCCTCTGGTATCCTTAGGGATGGGGTGATTTTGTTTGCTGTCTCCCCAGACTTGCGACGTGCTTTGCAGGAGTTTCAGGTGGCTAAACCTGATCGTTGTCCGCCTGAGAGACTGTTTGTTCCGGATAATTGGACCAGTAGAGTCATCTCCGAGGTCCATTCTTCTGCGTTGGCAGGTCATCCTGGAATATTTGGTACTAGAGACTTGGTGGCCAGGTCTTTTTGGTGGCCTTCCTTGTCGAGGGATGTGCGTTCTTTTGTGCAGTCTTGTGAGGTTTGTGCTCGGGCTAAGCCTTGCTGTTCCCGGGCCAGTGGATTGTTGTCACCTTTGCCTATCCCGAAGAGGCCTTGGACGGACATTTCCATGGACTTTATTTCGGATCTCCCTGTCTCTCAAAAAATGTCCGTCATCTGGGTTGTGTGTGATCGCTTTTCTAAAATGGTTCATCTGGTACCCTTGCCTAAGTTGCCTTCCTCCTCTGAGTTGGTCCCTCTGTTTTTTCAGAATGTGGTTCGTTTGCATGGGATTCCTGAGAACATCGTTTCTGACAGGGGATCCCAGTTTGTGTCTAGATTTTGGCGGACTTTCTGTGCTAAGATGGGCATTGATTTGTCCTTTTCGTCTGCATTCCATCCTCAGACGAATGGCCAGACTGAACGAACTAATCAGACCTTGGAAACTTATTTAAGGTGTTTTGTTTCTGCTGATCAGGATGACTGGGTTACCTTTTTGCCGCTGGCCGAGTTTGCGCTTAATAATCGGGCTAGTTCTGCTACCTTGGTTTCTCCTTTCTTTTGTAATTCGGGGTTTCATCCTCGTTTTTCCTCTGGTCAGGTGGAACCTTCTGATTGTCCTGGAGTGGACATGGTGGTGGATAGGTTGCATCGGATTTGGAGTCATGTGGTGGACAATTTGAAGTTGTCCCAGGAGAAGGCTCAGCAGTTTGCTAATCGCCGTCGCCGCGTGGGTCCTCGACTTCTTGTTGGTGACTTGGTGTGGTTGTCTTCTCGTTTTGTTCCTATGAAGGTCTCTTCTCCTAAGTTCAAGCCTCGGTTCATCGGTCCCTATAGGATCTTGGAAATTCTTAACCCTGTGTCGTTTCGTTTGGATCTCCCGGCATCGTTTGCTATTCATAATGTGTTTCATCGGTCGTTGTGGCGGAAGTATGAGGTACCTGTTGTTCCTTCTCTTGAGCCTCCTGCTCCAGTGCTGGTGGAGGGAGAATTGGAGTATGTTGTGGAGAAGATCTTGGATTCTCGTGTTTCCAGACGGAAACTCCAGTATTTGGTCAAGTGGAAGGGTTATGGTCAGGAGGATAATTCTTGGGTGGTTGCCTCGGATGTTCATGCTGATGATTTGGTTCGCGCTTTTCATAGGGCTCATCCTGGTCACCCTGGTGGTTCTCGTGAGGGTTCGGTGACCCCTCCTCAAGGGGGGGGTACTGTTGTGAGTTCTGTTTTTGGGCTCCCTCTGGTGGTTACTGATGGTACTGGGTGACTTGTCTTTCCTGGGTTTCTGGGTTCCACCTGTTCCATCAGCATATGGGAGTTTCCTATTTAACCTGGCTTTGCTGGCATTTCCTCGCCGGTTATCAATGTATCCAGTGTGTCTTGTTACCTCTGCTCCCTGCTCCTAGAACCTTCTGGACAAGCTAAGTTTGGATTTTCCTGTTTTGTGTTTTGCTTAATTTGGTTTTTAGTCCAGCCTGCAGATATGTGATTCTCTGCTGCTGGTTGGTCTAGTGGGCTGAAATTGCTTTTCATGTACCATGAGTTGGCACATGAGTTCAAGTAATTTCAGGATGGTTTTTTGAAGGGTTTTTCGCTGACCGCGCAGTTCACTTTTGTATCCTCTGCTATCTAGCTTTAGCGGGCCTCATTTTGCTGAAACTGTTTTCATACTACGTATGTGCTTTCCTCTCATTTCACCGTCATTATATGTGGGGGGCTGCTATTTGCTGTGGGGTATTTCTCTGGAGGCAAGAGAGGTCTGTGTTTCTTCTGATAGGGGAAGTTAGATCTTCGGCTGGAGCGAGACGTCTAGGATCATCGTAGGCACGTTCCCCGGCTACTTTTATTTGTGTGTTAGGTTCAGGGTCGCGGTCAGCTCAGGTTCCATCGCCCTAGAGCTTGTTTGTATCTGTGCTTGTCCTTTTGTGATCCCCTGCCATTGGGATCATGACAGTTCTGTCTGGTCTCTTTATTAAAGATAACCTTTCACAAAATGTTTATGCTGAAGTGGAGACACGATGTAATAATGGCTGTGGTATAAAACTTTTTTACTTTTATTTTATTTTTTAAATTTTGCTGAGATATTAGCAATCAACTATTTTCCACATAATGGTTTAACGTTAGATAAATCCATGTGGGTGTTATTATATAGTTTTCACTGGGGCATCTATTTCAGTCTCGTTTATGATGCTGGCCAAACATTATTATCAGGGTCAGATGACCGGAGTCCACAGGTTAGATGGAGTGTACAGACTAAATAAGCAATAAATATATATTACACAGCACAGATGTGTGGCGCTATTAACCACAGCTGATATCCCACACTTCTGTGCTGTGTAATATATATATTTAGTGTGTATTTAGGCTGCACACTCTGTCTATCAGTACTTGTGGGCCCTGGTCATGTGGCCCTGATTATATCATCATAGGTCCTTCTGCACTTCTATGTTGCTGCCTGCTTATGATTGGTTAGCATAATACACGGAAAAGTAGTACACACTCCCAGTGAAAACTATCTAATAACACCCAGTTGTACTTAACTAAAGTTAACTCATTAGTTGTCAAATATTGGTTGGTAATATGTCCACAATGAAGAGATGAAATAATAAAAACTCTCAGACTTTTTATTCCACTCTGCAAGCCACTATTATAGACATTGGATTTAGGCATAATAATGTGATGACAGGTCCTATTTAATTCACTATTAGAGAAATCATTAAAAGAACATAACCAAAAGATAAAATATCTAAAATAATAATTATCTTTTTGGACTTGCTTTGCATCTATTCATAAGATTGATTTTTAGTTTATAGGCACTGAATTATGGATGGCGGTTAGAGGTGTTATATATTGCTTTAAACCTGAATAGTTGACTTTATTGGTCTTGTACACTATTTTTCAGATAATAAACATATTTTCTTTCAGGAGGCTTCTTCAGACACTTCAAAAGATGAAACCTTTCATAATACACAGACCATGTTACACAGAGCATCTCATCTCATGAGAAAAAAAACAACATATTCTGCGTATATATTAGGAAAAAGGCTCTGGACTGGAGCCAAGTCACTGTGTAGTCAGTATTTAGCAGTAATAACATTGTCAGAAAATTGATATTTTCCATAAGTTAAAGCTTAATGCAAGATACATACTGCTAGTACTTGTTTAAAAGAACATTCATTAATTGGGAACATAATAGAAACATCAGGTAATGGCCCATACAAAATCTTGCTCTTTTTATAGCTCTTTATAGCTCATGCTTTATGTAAGGTACTTGAATTACGCTGCCTACACAGATTTGAAAAGGTTTTTCACAGTACTGCATATTGTTAATGTTTGTTTCTAAATCAGGCTGTTACAAAATGCAAAATGAACATTGATTGACAGGTTTGACCATCAGCCATATTGTAGATACATCTATATATAATGTATACATCTATACATCTGATGCTGATGGTCCTGCATTTATAAATGATAGATATGGATCTATGATTGATCGATATGTATTAAAGACTGAATGATATATATCTGTGGATGATCAATATGCAGCTATTGTTGATGGTCATCATCAGTATACTTACCAATTCTTACATATAGACACACAAGTATACACACATCACTTTACAGAAATATAAGACTCTGAATTTGTATTAATTTAATGCTCATTTAGAAGACTTTGTCATGTGTCCATCTATCTTATAAACAGGTGTCGACTAATATCCTAAAAGTATGGCTGAAGACGTCCAACTTGTTTAATGTAATTTTTGGGAGTCTCGAGTACTACTGTGATCATTTGTGCTGGTTAATTCATAGACAAAATTGCATGTGCAACCCTTCTTAAATTAAAACACAAAGGTGAAGACTGCCAAGTTTAGGAGGGTTATCCAACTTCTAAAAATGTGTAAAAACATCTGCAAGTGTGATAAAAATCAATGGCCACAGCAATTACATACATACTACTACTATCATGGCCCCCTGAAGAAGCTCACGCCAAACGCGCGTTGGGGCTGCGTGGTCTGACGGCTCACAGGGACTCATATGAGTTAGGACCTTTCTTATTGCAGTGTGTTACTTTATGTATAGATATGTGTTCCTTTACAAATGCGGTGATGAATTAGTGGTACATTGCCTTTATACAGAATTTTGCTCATATATAGTAGTTTATATGCTGCGTCACATGTACTTTACTTGGGATTATCATAACATGAACTCCTATGACACCGTGCCTTTAGGAATGTGACCTCCCGGTCTATATACAAACTGTGTTTGCCTCAGACCCCTCATTGTTAGAGTCCTTCACTCTTTAATCCTTTTGTCCATATACGGTTTGTAATTATTATATGATCATGATGTCATGACGCTATTGTAAGTAAATAAAAAAAAATTGTAATTTTTAAATGGATTCCTTTGTAATCCCTGTTCTTTTCTTTTTTTAACTCATTTATTGGAGTAAATCTGTTGCCCTTGACAATTTTGCCTAAGGCCTTGAAGCCTATAGTCACTTTTGTGTGATATTTTTTGCTCTTATATTTATATTCATGGTGCAACGCTTAGTACAATACCTGCAAAATATGGCAAATGACAACTATGGCTTATCAAGAAAAATACCCATTAAAATATAACATTTATTATATCATATCATTAAAATAGTCAATAGAGCAGAAAAGACAAGTACAAGCAATAACAATTTAGATAATAAAGTTATACGTTCAGATACAGGTATAGAATTATAACATTTTATCTCACCCTAGTGATACCCTAAACAGTATCCCTTCCTATCTGTAGAGATTGGCAACCTCGCTTGGATGCAATGTGGTGCCCCCGCTCACAGGCGGCTGACCCTGGTAGTTCGTGTTAATCCCTGGTCTGCCTTGCTGCAGAGGATAGCACACTAAAGGTACCGTCACATTAAGCGACACTGCAGCGATATAGGCAACGATGTTGATCGCTGCAGCGTCGCTGTTTCGTCTTTGTGTGGTCGCTGGAGAGCTGTCACACAGACAGCTCTCCAGCGACCAACGATGCCGAAGTCCCCTGGTAACCAGGGTAAACATCGGGTTACTAAGCGCAGGGCCGCGCTTAGTAACCCGATGTTTACCCTGGTTACCATTGTAAATGTAAAAAAAAAAACCACTACATACTTACATTCCGGTGTCTGTCACGTCCCCCGCCTTCAGCTTCCCTGCAGTGTGTAAGCGCCGGCCATAAAGCAGAGAGGTGACGTCACCACTGTGCTCTGCTTTACGGCCGGCCGGCGCTGACACAGGATGCAGGAGGAGTGCAGGGAAGCGGACGCCGGGGGACGCGACAGACACCGGAATGTAAGTATGTAGTGATTTTTTTACATTTACAATGGTAACCAGGGTAAAAATCGGGTTACTAAGCGCGGCCCTGCGCTTAGTAACCCGATGTTTACCCTGGTTGCCAGGGGACTTCGGCATCGTTGGTCGCTGGATTCGTGCCTGCACCTCCTTGCGGCGGTATCCTAAGAAAAAGACAAGAAAGGAAGGATATTGTGGAACAATGTAAACGAGATCAAGCAAAAAGGAGTACCAGTAGGAGTCGTGCCGTGAGACCGAGGCAACATCCTACTGAGGCACGTAGCCGGTGGCCGGAACACCGCGGGAGTAACTGACTTCAGGCCATACTTCAAACTCCACAGGACAGTTAATTATAGGTTGGCTGTCTACCTTAAATTTCCTAAGAAGACATAGGGGGCAACAGTGGGAGAGGGGCGTCTCTAGGATCCCGGAAGACCTTCAGGCCTTCCCGTCATACGGGTGCGTCCTAGCCAAAACATACTGGGGGACGAGAAACTAGCAACATCTGGAACTAAAGAGAGAGAGAGCTGTAAAGAACGAACGAAACGAGAACAGCAGTTGTGAGGACTATTCCGAATGCTCAGCAGGGTAGCACTACAGCACACAGGTGCTATTGGTAGGCAACGATTTCCACCTGCAAAGTGAATTCTGGAAGTGCCCATCGGACCGGCCGGTCTCTGATAGCCCTGTTAAACGTGCTCTGGATTGAGGATCCTGAAGTCTTCAGTAAAGAGGTAAAGAGACTGCAACCTTGTGTCCTCATTATTGCCTGCACCTCACACCATCACCATCTACCTTACTGGGAAGCCCTGGGGACATACTTCACCTGTGGGAAGGTATACCATCCAGCTGCCATTCCATCACCCCAGCGGACCCCACAGCAGCGTCGGTCACCCTGACCGAACACCACAGGTGGCGTCACGAACCCCTGACAGACTGCACCACCTTTATTGGATGCCCCTTAGCAGGGTCGCGGACCGGGTCTAGCCACCGTGACAGCCTCAGAACCGAACCAGAGAGGCCCGGTACCGAGAACGCGTGGCCCTGTGTCTGGGGGCGATCTACCTTGGCGTCATGAACAGGATCGGACTTAAGCCTGAGAAGCAGGTCATGTGTGCCTTGGAATTGTGATTGAAATGTGTTTGGACTGTGATTTATTGCAAAGACTGTGTACTGCTATTGTCGCATGATTCCCGCCAAAACCGCCGCCATTGCCGCGCCACGAGGAGCGCAGGAGAAGAAGGAGGGCGTGTCATGGGAGGAGATCGAGAAAACGGCGCGAACAGCAACATCTGCCCACTCCGACTATGGCTGCAGAATGACGAGCTCAGGAATGGAGGAGCTCAAACCCCAGGAAATGGAGGAGCCTCTTGTGTGTGCTGCCGCAGGGCCAGGAGAGGAGACGGCGACCAGCGAGTGCCTGAACGACAACGAAGTGACCCAGGATCACTGCAACTCAGCGGAGCCGGATCAGGGCTTACCACCAGAGGGGGATCCGGATCCCCTGGAAACACCGGAGGAGGCATCGAACCACCCGACTCCAGGCGAGGGGTCGGCGACGGCGAAGAAATGGAAGTCAGAGCTGTGCAAGAAGATCGCGCAGGGAGCGCCGTGGTCAGAGCCGCCGCAGACTCCAGTGTTCTCGTCAGCGGAGCCGATCGACATCAGTGGAACCACATCGGACGCAGGTACCAAAAGCGTCCCTGCCCCGCCGACCGATCCAGCTCCGGTGACCGCTCCCCATCCCAGCTGTGACCAGCCTCCCGTTACCGAGATTGGGGTGACAACCCTGTACGTCATGAAGGGGAGACTGCCCCTGCTCCCGATATCTATGGGCGAACCGTTAGACGTGAGTCCCGAGAGGGTGATCTTTGAATGGGATGCGCCCAGGATCCAGCCAGACGGGTCCAGACAGGAGGGCTCTTACGTTGTTGGGCTCACCTGGGAGCAGTACAGACAATGCTTAGTTGCACAATGGGAAGACCGAGAACAAATGAAACAGACTACTCAAAGAGTACCGAAATCTAAGACTAAACGTGGCAAAGGGGATCTGGTGAGATGAGGGACAGTGTTAGCCTTTCACCCGAAGAGGGGTTGGGGCTTCATCCTGGAGCAGGGACTGCCGACCGAAATCTTTGTGGCCAACTATAATGTGGAAACTCAGTCCCGTGGTGGGGCCCCTAATCGATGATTGTGCAGGGGGGACCATGTGACCTACACCCGCCACTGGAGTGAGCAGGGGTGGTATGCCAAGAATGTCCAACGATATGAGCCTACTGCGGAGCCCCCTACTGCCGCGACTGAGATTAACGACAGACGTTCCCTGGTATTTGACCTAGCGCATGCTAGCATTACTACCACCGTGCGTATCGGTGCTCCTGCAGGATCTGCTATAAAAATTGACATCCATATAAAACCTGGTAATGACTTGACCACACTGGAGAGACAAACCCATCACGGTGATATGGCATTGGACGAGAACTCGGATACAAACCTTCCCCGGTCAGGAAGTGTGCGTTTCCGACTGGTGCCATGCAACCCACCGTCGCAGCAATAAACCTCAGAGATCCGTATATGTAAATAGTTAATTGTTTCCTGCTTTTTGCTGCTGCTTTAAACCCGTCCAGGGTTATTTCTTAAAGGGGTCCCTTTGTTTACCCGGGATCCCTCTTCTTTTTGTTTGTTTATCATTGTTTAAAAGACTGCCGGATCGTGAACAGTGAATGAATCCAAAACTGCTTTGTATATAGTTTGCACCTTCTTAAAGGTGCTCCCAACTGGTTTTACAAGTGAAAGAAGACTTTGCGAAGATAATGCATCTGGACATGACGCAGAAGGTCTTGCTTTCAGTGGACTTGCAGACAGAGAGAGAATCTGCAGTATTTGCTAGAGACTTGGGTCCCTCTTAAAGGGAATGTTTACATGATTGCTTTAATAAAAGTTGAAACGTTAATAATGTTGAAATTTAGAAAGTTTGATAATGTTGATAGAGATTGAGGACAGGAAAGATTGAAAGTGAACCCGTAGGGGTTAGAGAGAGAGTCCTCCTGAGAACTGTAGAAAGATGGTCGGCACAATGACAGTACGCCCAGCCAAGGAGCTAGGCGGTCCTGCATTGGGGAAGTTAGAACGGAAAGAAAAGTTGAGTTATTTATATAGTATTTTATAGTAGGTCTTTAGTGGGTTCAGCTTATACGCCCTTAAAAGAAAAAGTTAAATTATTGTTCAAAGTTTGCACTTGGTAGAATACCCGGCTGGGTACTGAGAGTTATTTATAGTCAACCTGTTATTTAAAAATATTTAATTTTGTTTGTAACGTTCAAGTGTCCTCACCTCCCATAAAGGGAAGTATTGTTCTATTTACTTGTTTCAAACATTTCAAAAATTTTGTATGTCTTTTGCTGAATTGTATTGTTCTTCTTCTTTCCAGTCCAGGAGTACTGGATTTAACCGGGGGGAGTGCAGCGCCCCAGAGATCTGGTCATTGCAGTATGACACTCTGCCACTAAAGGGAGTGATGGTACGTCTGATGGCACTGAAGGAATTCTACTGACCAGGTGTCACCAGCACACATTACACTTCACACTCCGGCCACTAGGGGTAGCAAAAGGCTTTATTTATTGGGCCCCTCCTCACACTGGTAAAACTAGGGGTTGGATAGAAAGTTAGTCAGAAGCTGACTGGGTTGGATTCAGGCAACATCCCGTGGCAGGGGGTGTTGCAGGGAGAAGACACAGTGGGGTCCCTGTCAGGCGTGGGAACCTGGCAGGTGCCTAGCGAACAGAGCAGAACGTAACGGAGCCGTGCCTGCACCTCTTTGCGGCGGTAACCTTATAAAGAGACAAGAAAGGAAGGATATTGTGGAACAGTGTAAACGAGATCAAGCAAAAAGGAGTACCAGTAGGAGTCGTGCCATGAGACCGAGGCAACATCCTACTGAGGCGCGTAGCCGGTGGCCGGAACACCGCGGGAGTAACTGACTTCAGGCCTTACTTCAAACTCCGCAGGACAGTTAATTATAGTCCAAATATAAAGAAAAAGAAGGGTGGCACTGCTCATAAACGGTAACCAGTGATATGTCCACAGGTCTCAATTGTGTGTATATCAGATATAGAAATTGCAGCTGTGAGAATCCTGACCCGGGTGCACCTCTTCAACAGAAAACACTAGAGTCCATAGGTAAGAACAAATGAGGGCACTCACCGATCTTCATAGGATTCAAAACTTTATTACATCTTCACATAAAATGCATGACCGGAGCTGGCAGCGCCGCTGATGATGTGAGCAGGGGAGCAACTGAGACGACAGCCGTTTCGCGCTGTGCTAGCGCTTCTACCTTAAATTATAGGTTGGCTGTCTACCTTAAATTTCCTAAGAAGACATAGGGGGCAACAGTGGGAGAGGGGCGTCTCTAGGGTCCCGGAAGACCTTCAGGCCTTCCCGTCATACGGGTGCGTCCTAGCCAAAACATACTGGGGGACAAGAAACTAGCAACATCTGGAACTAAAGAGAGAGAGAGCTGTAAAGAACGAAAGAAACGAGAACAGCAGTTGTGAGGACTATTCCGAATACTCAGCAGGTTAGCACTACCACACACAGGCGCTATTGGTAGGCAACGATTTCCACCTGCAAAGTGAATTCTGGAAGTGCCCATCGGACCGGCCGGTCTCTGATAGCCCTGTTAAATGTGCTCTGGATTGAGGATCCTGAAGTCTTCAGTAAAGAGGTAAAGAGACTGCAACCTTGTGTCCTTGTTATTGCCTGCACCTCACACCATCACCATCTACCTTACTGGGAAGCCCTGGGGACATACTTCACCTGTGGGAAGGTATACCATCCATCTGCCATTCCATCACCCCAGCGGACCCCACAGCAGCGTCGGTCACCCTGACTGAACACCACAGGTGGCGTCACGAACCCCTGACAGACTGCACCACCTTTATTGGACGCCCCTTAGCAGGGTTGCGGACCGGGTCTAGCCACTGTGACGCCTCAGAACCGAACCAGAGAGGCTCGGTACCAAGAACGTGTGGCCCTGTGTCTGGGGGCGATCTAAAGACATCGCTGAATCGGCGTCACACACGCCGATTCAGCAATGTCAGCGAGTGATCCAGCGACGAAATAAAGTTCTGGCCTTCTAGCTCCGACCAGCGATCTCACAGCAGGATCCTGATGGCTGCTGCGTGTCAAACAACAATATCGCTATCCAGGACGCTGCAACGTCACGGATCGCCATCGTTATCGTTCTAAAGTCGCTCAGTGTGAAGGTACCTTAACTTGAACGCAAAGTGGTGCCCCCGCTCACCGACGACTCCCCCAACCTCAAACTGAAATACATGTCCTATGCTAGAATGTCCTAAGTCCTATGCTAGAATGTATAAAATAGACAGAAAATCCATAAAGGCAATGATGTCACAAGGTACAAAAAGAGATGCTGCAGAGACGGCAGTTTAAAAAACAGGCAGTTTACATTGACTGTATTGCCATAAATACTGCAACACAAGCAGATAATATTCACCTGGATATACAAGATATTGTCTCATTTACCCTGAGGGGTGTATTAACATTTAAAGTATAAATGACAATTCATAGGACATGACGGTCATGGGGAGAATCAGATATACACTGCCTACAAGTAGTATTCAACCCCCTGCAGATTTAGCAGGTTTAATAAGATGCAAATAAGTTAGAGCCTTCAAACTTCAAACAAGAGCAGGATTTATTAACAGATGCATAAATCTTACAAACAAAAAAGTTTTGTTGCTCAGTTAAATTTTTATAAATTTTAAACATAATAGTGTGGGTCAATTATTATTCAACCCCTAGGTTTACTATTTTGTGGAATAACCTTTGTTTGCAATTACAGCTAATAATCGTCTTTTATAAGACCTGATCAGGCCGGCACAGGTATCTGGAGTTATCTTGGCCCACTCCTCCATGCAGATCTTCTCCAAGTTATCTAGGTTCTTTGGGTGTCTCATGTGGACTTTAATCTTGAGCTCCTTCCACAAGTTTTCAATTGGGTTAAGGTCAGGAGACTGACTAGGCCACTGCAACACCTTGATTTTTTGCCTCTTGAACCAGGCTTTGGTTTTCTTGGCTGTGTGCTTTGGGTCGTTGTCTTGTTGGAAGATGAAATGACGACCCATCTTAAGATCCTTGATGGAGGAGCGGAGGTTCTTGGCCAAAATCTCCAGGTAGGCCGTGCTATCCATCTTCCCATGGATGCGGACCAGATGGCCAGGCCCCTTGGCTGAGAAACAGCCCCACAGCATGATGCTGCCACCACCATTCTTGACTGTAGGGATGGTATTCTTGGGGTCGTATGCAGTGCCATCCAGTCTCCAAACGTCACGTGTGTGGTTGGCACCAAAGATCTCGATCTTGGTCTCATCAGACCAGAGAACCTTGAACCAGTCAGTCTCAGAGTCCTCCAAGTGATCATGAGCAAACTGTAGACGAGCCTTGACATGACGCTTTGAAAGTAAAGGTACCTTACGGGCTCGTCTGGAACAGAGACCATTGCGGTGGAGTACGTTACTTATGGTATTGACTGAAACCAATGTCCCCACTGCCATGAGATCTTCCCGGAGCTCCTTCCTTGTTGTCCTTGGGTTAGCCTTGACTCTTCGGACAAGCCTGGCCTCGGCACGGGAGGAAACTTTCAAAGGCTGTCCAGGCCGTGGAAGGCTAACAGTAGTTCCATAAGCCTTCCACTTCCGGATGATGCTCCCAACAGTGGAGACAGGTAGGCCCAACTCCTTGGAAAGGGTTTTGTACCCAATGCCAGCCTTGTGACCCTCCACGATCTTGTCTCTGATGGCCTTGGAATGCTCCTTTGTCTTTCCCAAGTTGACCATGTATGAGTGCTGTTCACAAGTTTGGGGAGGGTCTTAAATAGTCAGAAAAGGCTGGAAAAGAGATAATTAATCCAAACATGTGAAGCTCATTGCTCTTTGTGCCTGAACTACTTCTTAATACTTTAGGGCAGGGGTCCCCAACTCCAGTCCTCAAGGCCCACCAACAGGTCATGTTTTCAGGATTTCCTTTGCATTGCACAGGTGATGCAATTATTACCTGGGCAAGACTAAGGAAATCCTGAAAACATGACATGTTGGTGGGCCTTGAGGACTGGAGTTGGGGATCCCTGCTTTAGGGGAACCAAACAGAATTCTGGTGGGTTGAGGGGTTGAATAATAAATGACACTCTGAAAAGACTTTTCACAATTTAAAAAAAAAAATAAACAAAGAAATAACATTCTTTTTTGCTGCAGTGCATTTCACACTTCCAGGCTGATCTACAGTCCAAATGTCACAATGCCAAGTTAATTCCAAATGTGTAAACCTGCTAAATCTGCAGGGGGTTGAATACTACTTGTAGGCACTGTAACTCTTGAATTCATAGGCTAAAAGCTAGTGAACCAAACAACAAAATGCAATGAAAAAAGGCATAAACTCTAAAAGAAAAACATACATAGCAGAGCATAATACTGTATGTAACTTATTTGCAACATCTGCCATGTAATTCACCATGACGCTCTTCCCCTCCGTCATAAAGTTCCTCAGGAGGCTCATGGAATAGACAGTATCCAACTGACATCTGTAATGGGTAGTGACCTGGTTGCAGGTCTGTCTGTGGAGTGTTACTAACTACTTAAATATCCCACCCAGAAATGATTGGCGTTATGAAGATAGGAGGAGCAAATAACAAAATTCAGGCACATTGACTCCAATGTCTTCATGACAAAAGCAGGTGACGTAACTAAAGGCCCAAAGGTCAGCCACCCATGCATACCAACCTCCTTCTAGTCTCGTCAACCAATGACGTGGACCGTGCTGCCGCACATGCACCCTGCCAGCCTTCTAAATGGATGACTCTGTAACGTGGTCCGTGCACCCGTGTTTGCGCACTGACATCCTTCTAATCACATCACTCCGTGACACGGTCCTCCTAGGCGCAGATACTTATTCTCCTAGATGCACCTTCGATAAGGGCTCAGAGCGAATGCGCTCCGCTCCCCTCTTAATTATATTTGTGATCCTATTGCTCTGATAATAATAGGGCTACAGGTAATGTTATATCTCTAAAAAAACTGTGCCCGCTGTGCAGTATCCGTGTCACAGATGGCGCAAGTACAGGCTGCGGAGACTGTGCCGTCAGTCTTCCACCGAAAATGTATCCATTCCCCATCTTCAAGGGTTGGATATCAATACTTATCGAGGAACGTATATTGGCATAACATGATATGCCTCTGATAATTCAGGATATTATTATATTGGGTTATATTAGCCCACTATATCTGGATGACTTATAGCTCATTTAATATGTTGCAGCAGTTCTTCTTCTGACCCAAAGGCAGATACACCGGATCACCATGAGGTCGATCTAAGAGATTAGACCCTCAATTAATTATGGGGAAGTAAATCAATGGGATACAAAAACTTGGTGAAAGGGAAATGAGAGTTAAATGTATAGTACATATTTTTTTCACGGAAAAATCCCATTTTCCCTCCCACCAAAATTCGAAAATTCAAATCCAAGATCTAATACCTTATAACACCTACAAACCATAATATTCTATTTTAAAATGATAAAGCAAAGAACTTATGGAAACCACTCAGTTCATTATAACCCAAATAAAAGGGAAAACACATTTAACTTTTTAATAAAAACTATAAATGAGGATGGGGTGATAGTGAATAGTGCAAAATCAGTTGCATAAAACGATGAAGCTACAAAAGAGTCAACTACTGTGTGTAAAATGACTGATTGTTTCTAAACTATTTCTTGTTCTCGACGTTAAAATATCAGCTGCATTGAAGTTTTATAGATTTTCTACAAAAGTAAAAAGTACTGTATAAAGAAGTACTGTTTTAGGCATAATATGAATCTACTGGCTATGTCCAGTGTATAGCGATAGGTTTGAACAGAAGGGATGTCAGGAGGTTTCCCATGATGATAATTCCACACAGCTGCCTGCATAAAGCTAAAGAAGGATATTTTTAATAGGATGCCATAACTCATTTGTACAGCAATCTATGCCTGAGTGTCTGGGCTAATCACAGACAGATGGGCATGGGATTACTATCATCATCATTCACATTAATAAAACCAACTGCATGGATGCAAATGGTTAATGGTACCCAAGGTCAGATGGTTGAATGGCGCTTTCAAATGAGCAAGATCAAATAAAAGTTTTATGTCCTTATCTCAATATGTGTGCGAATACAAAGCATTCATGAGGAGCAGCATCATAATCAAAGAAGTTACATTGTGGAATATGAATCTGGAACCTCCAGAGTTTCTGTGTCTAATATAATCCAGATTTTATCTTAGGAGCCGAGATGAGAAATGCTTTTGGTACTGTATGTGACCCCACATTTTACGCTGCAGTTAGTAGATAATTGCATCACCTTCGCAGGACTTCAATCATTTTAGTATAGGTTTCTGTTCCTCATAATTGGTGAGCTATTCGTTAGCCGTGGCTTCTTGTTACACTGTATTTAAGGAATCCTACCAGTAGATTCATGCCACCCTTCTCAGTTTGATGGACAGGTCTTCCCCTTCCTGTCTGTGTACAGGGCGAGACCTGTCGATCACGATGACCGGGGTGAGGAGTAGCGGGAGGGGAGCCGCTCAGCATGACATCTTGATCCCAACTATGTTTTCCTTGAAATGCCACAACAATTTTGTGTAATTGGAGAGCCTGTCAGTATTTCATGCCGCATGGAGTGAGTGTTAAGGACTGGCGGAACGCACCAAGTATAGATGGTAAGAAACTAGGTGCGTTCGCAGTCCGAGGTCCACCGTGCAGGTAAAAGACCCTGCAGCTAGCAAGACGGACAATATGGCGGTACACTAAAGGATACACGCGTGGGTTAAACCTCACCCCGCGTGAAGAAAGCGATCCTGTTAATTCACAGGACCGCAGTACCGCACTAGTGCGCGAGCAAGTGGTCAGCGGACTTAACCCCAGAAGGGATTGGAGCCCGATTAGACCCTTGCTGGCGTAACACCGCAACTGGGTGTGTAGAGAACCTAAAGAAATATAAGTGCACAAGAGTGCGAGCGATGCCGCACTAACGGACGCCACTAACCACCCAGACTCGGGTATGGAAAGCGCAAGGCAGGCGCACGGCGCCGTACTGGCAGGCACAGCTACAGGACGCTGAGATGTGTGTTTAGTGCTGTAGGCTAAGTCGGGCGCTAGGTAGCAGCCATACACCTTCCGCGAACAGACATTCACTAGGGTAGGGGTTTCCAAGGACGACTTGCACTCACAACATACACACATTAGCAATAGTTAGACAATACTAGCGCATGGCCATGCGGTCATGCGCAGTTTATATAGCAGCAGCACAGGAAGTGGCCACAGCACTTTTGCCCTTCTAGGACCTGCCAAGAGGACCAATGGAATGTGCTGCAGAGCCTGAGCACATGACCCTCGATCTCCAACGGGAGACCTTACGCTGGGCATGCTCAGTACATGCAGACAAGGACTTAGTCCCAGAGAAGTCCGCTCGCTGCTGACCAGCACTGACTTTAATGGCAGAGACTGGAGAAGCAGCACTAACTCTCAGAACAGAGTGAGAATGAGCAAGACGCTGGGACCGACGTCCTTGCTGAGCAGGCTCCACTGCGGCTGGACAAGAATGGGAGACCGCAGCGGAAGTGGCTCGAGATTCCCCCTGTGCAGAAGCGGGAACTCGACCCCTAACATTACCCCCCCTCCTAGGGCCCCCCCCTCCTTGGGCCTCGCTACGTTCGAAGACAGCAATGAGCTGCGGAGCCCGAATGTGCTCCACAGGCTCCCAGGTTCTATCCTCTGGACCATGACCCTTCCAATCCACCAAATAAAATTTTTTGCCACGTACCACCTTGCTTCCCACAATAGCATTCACCTCAAACTCATCCGTGGATGAACCCGATGTCCCAGCAGATAACTCAGAAAACCGAGACAAACGAACGGGCTTTAAGAGGGAAACGTGAAAGGTATCGGTGATACCAAGGCGTGGAGGAATGGCCAAACGGTAAACCACAGGGTTGACCTGTTCCAGAACTTTAAACGGGCCAATGTAGCGAGGAGCAAACTTAGTGGACTCAACTCGCAGCCTGATGTTACGGGCGGAGAGCCACACTAAGTCGCCGGGAGCAAAGACCGGAGCGGGACGCCGGTGTGTATCAGCCGAAACCCTCATTCTCTCCTTGGAGGCCCGAATGGCATCCTGTGTGCGGTCCCAGATGTCCCGTGCCTCCACCGCCCAGTCTGCCACCCTAGAATCGGTGGATGACACGGGCATGGGCACAGGAACACGCGGATGCTGGCCGTAATTAAGGAGAAAAGGAGTTTGGCCAGTGGAATCGGCTACGGCGTTGTTCAAGGCAAATTCCGCCCAAGGTAGCAAAGATGCCCAGTCATCCTGCCTAGCGGAGACGAAATGTCGCAAATATGTCACCAGAGTCTGGTTGGTTCTCTCCACCAACCCATTCGTCTCGGGATGATATGCAGAGGAGAGGTTTAACTCTATGCTGAGCAAACGGCAGAGCTCTCTCCAAAACCGAGACGCGAACTGGGGACCCCGATCGCTGACAATCTTATCAGGCATACCATGCAATCGGAAAACATGCTTCATGAACAACACCGCCAAGGCCCGTGCTGAGGGTAACCGAGGAAGCGGTACCAAATGTACCATCTTAGAGAAATGGTCGGTGACAACCCAAATAATGGAGCAGCCACGCGACTTGGGTAAGCCCACCACAAAGTCCATTCCGACCATCTCCCAGGGCCTGTCTGCCACCGGTAGAGGGTAAAGCAACCCAGCAGGCCGTTGCCGAGGAGACCAATTCTGGGCGCAAGAAACGCACGCCTGAATATAGTCCTTGACATCTCGGACCATATGCGGCCACCAATATGTTCTCGCCAAAAGCTCAGAAGTCCTCTTGGTCCCAAAATGCCCACCCACTCTGGAGGAGTGAGCCCAAGAGAGAACCTCCGGTCGCAAGTTAGCTGGCACGAAAGTCTTGCCCGGGGGCACAGACTCCAGCGAAACCGGAGCTACAGTTCTCAAGCTCTCAGGCGGGACAATAAGCCGAGGCTCCTCCTCCTCCTCCTCAGATGACACTACGGAGCGGGAGAGAGCGTCGGCACGAACGTTCTTCTCCCCGGAGAGAAAATGGAGGGTAAAATGGAACCGGGAGAAAAACAGGGACCATCTAGCCTGGCGAGAATTTAGCCGCTGGGCCGTCTGTATATACACCAAGTTCTTGTGGTCAGTGAAGACTTGGAAGGGAAAGCGAGCTCCCTCCAAGAGGTGTCTCCACTCTGAAAAAGCCAACTTCATGGCTAGCAACTCCCTGTCCCCGATGGAATAATTCCTCTCCGCTGGTGTGAAAGTTTTGGAGAAGAAGAAGCAAGGATGCTTCCGACCTTGAGCATCCTTTTGGAAAAGGACTGCTCCAGCACCAACGGATGAGGCATCCACCTCCAAGATGAATGGTTTATCTACATCGGGGCGATGTAGGATGGGAGCGCTAGCGAAGTGTGACTTAATCGAGAGAAAGGCCTTGGAGACCTCCTCTGACCACAACTTGGGATTTGCTCCCTTCTTGGTGAGGGCGACCAAGGGAGCTACCAAAGTTGAGAAGTGTGGAATGAACTGGCGATAGTAATTAATGAACCCCATAAAGCGCTGCACCGCTTTAAGAGAATGGGGTTCCTGCCAGTCCATTACTGCCTGTAGCTTGGCAGGATCCATAGCCAAACCCTGGGCAGAAATGATATAACCAAGGAAAGGCAAGGACTCCTGCTCAAACACACACTTCTCCAACTTAGCGTAGAGGGAGTTTGCCCGTAAGAGGTCGAAGACTTTGCGAACATCTCTCCGATGGGAGTCTATATCTGGAGAGTAGATGAGAATGTCATCCAGATAGACTACGACCGAGGTGGTGAGCATATCCCGAAAGATGTCGTTCACAAAGTCTTGGAAAACGGCTGGGGCATTACAGAGCCCAAAGGGCATCACTAGATATTCATAGTGCCCATCCCTGGTGTTAAAAGCCGTCTTCCATTCATCCCCCTCACGGATGCGAATCAGGTTGTAAGCACCCCGCAGATCTAACTTTGTAAATACCTTTGCTCCCCGTAGCCTATCAAAGAGCTCAGATATCAGGGGTAATGGGTACTTGTTCTTAACGGTAATGGCGTTAAGACCCCTGTAGTCTATGCATGGACGTAAGTCTCCAGTCTTCTTCTGTACGAAGAAGAACCCAGCCCCTGCCGGTGACACTGACTTCCTAATGAATCCTCTTGCCAGATTCTCCTGAATATACTGGGACATTGCCTCCGTCTCCGGGAGAGATAACGGGTAGACTCGACCCCGGGGAGGCTCAGCACCAGGCAAGAGGTCAATAGGACAGTCATAGGGGCGGTGAGGCGGAAGAGTCTCCGCAGCTCTTTTGGAGAACACGTCTGCATGGGACCAATAGTGCTTGGGGAGAGAGGAAAGATCTGCGGGTACCTGTGTAGTAGCAACCTGAACGCACTCCCTCTGACATCTACCCTCACAGGATTTACTCCATCCCAAAATTCTCCCAGAGGACCACTCAATATGAGGAGAATGGTAGCGAAGCCATGGCATCCCCAACAGGACCTCATCAATTCCCTCAGGAATGACTAATAGGGAGATTATCTCCTGATGTGATGGAGACACAGATAGCGTGAAAGGAATGGTTTGGTGGGTAATCTGTGAAGGTAGTGTTGACCCATTTACCACTCGAACGGTCACTGGCTGGGCGAGCATCACCAAGGGTATTGCGTGACGCTGGGCAAAGGCGGAGGACATAAAGTTACCCTCTGCCCCAGAATCCAAGCATAGCTCGACCGTAAGAGTGGATGGGCCTATGGTAATTGTCCCCTTGAAGGACAACTTTGAGGCAAACGTCGCCGTGTCTAGTGTACCTCCTCCAACTGCCACTAGACGCTGACGTTTCCCCGACCGCTGAGGACTCTTGGAGGCAAGACGTCCTGACTGCTGGCAAACATGACGGACCTTGTGTGCACGAGCGGACTGAGACTTAGATCCCGCTCGTGTCACCTCCAAGGTCTCATGTGACTCAGATGCCTGGACTGGGGATTCCAAAGGTTTGGCGAAGGTAGGAGCCAGCCGAAACCTCTGCCTACACTGGGCTCGTTCCAACCTCCGCTCGTTAAAACGGAGGTCTATACGAGTAGAAATAGATATTAACTCCTCCAGTGTGGCAGGAATCTCCCTAGTGGCCAGAGCGTCCTTAACATGGTCAGCCAGGCCCCTCCAGAATATGGGGATAAGGGCTTTATCCGACCACTCCAGCTCGGAAGCTAAAGTACGGAATCGGACGGAAAAATGGCTGACCAAGGACTCACCCTGAGTTAATGCCAGTAGTTGGAGCGCTGTATCATGGGTGAGTTGAGGTCCTAGAAAGACCTTTTTCAGCGTGCCCAGAAACAACGGAGCACTCTGCACCACAAGATCATCACGCTCCCACAGCGGCGTAGCCCACTCCAACGCCCTGTCCGACAACAGCGAGACAATAAATCCCACCTTAGCCCGCTCTGTAGGAAAACGTGCAGCCAGGAGCTCGAGGTGGATAGAGCACTGACTCACGAATCCCCTACAAGTTTTGCAATCTCCAGAAAATTTTTCTGGCAACGGGAGGCGGGATAATGTCGGAACAGGGGTGGCAGTGGACAAGGTTGCTGCCGCCACGCCAGCAGCCTTTACAGCAACTGCGGTAACATCCACAGCTGAGGTTGAGTTCTCGAGAACCTTCAACCTACCCTCCAACTGCTGGATATACCGCAAAGATTGCTGAATGTCCGCCATACTAGCCAGACCTTGGCGCTAGTATTATGTTAAGGACTGGCGGAACGCACCAAGTATAGATGGTAAGAAACTAGGTGCGTTCGCAGTCCGAGGTCCACCGTGCAGGTAAAAGACCCTGCAGCTAGCAAGACGGACAATATGGCGGTACACTAAAGGATACACGCGTGGGTTAAACCTTACCCCGCGTGAAGAAAGCGATCCTGTTAATTCACAGGACCGCAGTACCGCACTAGTGCGCGAGCAAGTGGTCAGCGGACTTAACCCCAGAAGGGATTGGAGCCCGATTAGACCCTTGCTGGCGTAACACCGCAACTGGGTGTGTAGAGAACCTAAAGAAATATAAGTGCACAAGAGTGCGAGCGATGCCGCACTAACGGACGCCACTAACCACCCAGACTCGGGTATGGAAAGCGCAAGGCAGGCGCACGGCGCCGTACTGGCAGGCACAGCTACAGGACGCTGAGATGTGTGTTTAGTGCTGTAGGCTAAGTCAGGCGCTAGGTAGCAGCCATACACCTTCCGCGAACAGACATTCACTAGGGTAGGGGTTTCCAAGGACGACTTGCACTTACAACATACACACATTAGCAATAGTTAGACAATACTAGCGCATGGCCGTGCGGTCATGCGCAGTTTATATAGCAGCAGCACAGGAAGTGGCCACAGCACTTTTGCCCTTCTAGGACCTGCCAAGAGGACCAATGGAATGTGCTGCAGAGCCTGAGCACATGACCCTCGATCTCCAACGGGAGACCTTACGCTGGGCATGCTCAGTACATGCAGACAAGGACTTAGTCCCAGAGAAGTCCGCTCGCTGCTGACCAGCACTGACTTTAATGGCAGAGACTGGAGAAGCAGCACTAACTCTCAGAACAGAGTGAGAATGAGCAAGACGCTGGGACCGACGTCCTTGCTGAGCAGGCTCCACTGCGGCTGGACAAGAATGGGAGACCGCAGCGGAAGTGGCTCGAGATTCCCCCTGTGCAGAAGCGGGAACTCGACCCCTAACAGTGAGTTTCTTAAAAAGGTTCCCTTTAAAAGAAGTGACATTTCTTGGCGAGGAGCATCTCAGTTCAATAAACTGAAAAAGTAAAGTAGCTAGCTTTCTATGGGAATCTCCGACTTTGGCAAATAGTGGTCAATATACAGACATTATCATGTGGAAATCCTTAAAGGGGTATACTTAAGTTGTCCCTTGAGCAACTCACAACTCTGAAGCCTCCATACTTCCTTGTTTTCTGGTGCGGCGGGAACTATAAAGCTCAGCACAAGTTCTGTTATACTGCATTCAGCTATAAGTGGTTTGTTCTGGAGTCTACGCTGTTATCACTAAATTTTCATGTAGAGATCACAGGGCATTTGAGGAAGCGCAGGGCTTAGGACAGTGAGAGCTATGATGCTGGACGCTGGGGATGTGATTCTACAAGATTGATAACACCATCTTGGTCAGAAGCTGAGAGGGAGGAAAGCTGTTATCTGCTGCCTAAATATCAATGGGCTGTGAGATCTGACTGGTATGTTAAGAGTTAACTCCTCTCTTGGAATATAACGACTGTGCACACTCAGGCACCATGGAATCACGCTGTACACTAAAAAAGATAAAAGCTCTCATTGCGGAGAATGAAAGCAGATAAAAAAGCAAGCTGCAAATTTTCTAATGTTCATGCTGTCTAATAACTAAAGCAATTTAATTACCTGAGAATATTCATTTAATTATATTATTTCACTGCCAGGGAACCGGACACTTCCATTTTTACCTAAGAAACATCAGTTTTTACAGGGTATTACATAATCTGTACCGTGGCTTAGATTTGTAGAATACTTTCCATACCCTGATGCCAAGTATCTATGAACAATGTGATATCAATTTGCCATTTTTACTATTAAAGTGATAGCTCTGAGGTACTGGCCACGTATAAAAAATATCTGGTGTTTGTGAAAGGGTGTGTCGGGGTCAAGTCATGCCCCGCCCCTTTCTAGTAAAATGGGTAAGTTTTATGTGTAAGATGCTTTATTATGTGAGGATGTACAGTATGTGTAATGCATAGATATGCATCTTTATGGGACTAGGAATAGAGTTAGGGAATTATAGTACAAGTGTAGGATTTAGTTAAAGCAATAGTAATGGGTAGTATAGGGTTTAGTACAGTGGGGGCACTGTAGATTAGGAAATTAGAAAACTTTAGGATAAAATTGGTTATGGAAATAGGGGATTTCCAAATTGGGAGGGCAAGAGTAAACATAGCTGGGAAACTTCCTAGTTTAGTCTGTTAGAGAGCTGGATGGAGTTTGGTGAGATTGCTTCAGAAACTAGTTCAAGGAGAGATGAACAGTTCAGGGTCTTAGGGTTAGAAGTCACATAGGTACGAGAAAACAGGAGCAGCAAGGGACAGCACAATGGGAAGGAACTGATCAGTGAGAATTTCTGTGCAGTGTCTGTGACTGAACTGAACCTGTTAAGAAAAGTTGAGTTGTTAAAAATGGATTCAGACTCTGTCAATCAGTGTGTGGTGACATCTGGAACAGGGACCGTGCAACCTGAGGAGAACTCCAATCCAAAAGGGAGTGACTTGCATTGCACACAAATCACACAACAGACTGGACATTATGTTTTCTTTGCCGCATATTTTTAAAAACATTTTTCTTTTTACTTTTGGCATGCTTCAATAGTCTGCATTGGAGACTAGAAGCTGCCATAACTCGATCGGCTCTGCTACATACAGGCGATGCTCAGATCACCTGTATGTAGCAGAATTACACACTTGCTATGAGTGCCGACTACTAGACGGTGCTCATAGCAATCCGGCAGTGTCATCCGTAGAGGTCTTCAGGAGACCTCAGGTTGTCAGGCCAACCCATCGGCGACCCTCAGTCATGTGACACGGGTGCTGAAGGGAGGAGGTAATGATGCGCTTCCTGTGCGTGCATGTTAAATGCCGCTGTCAGAGTTTTACAGCGGCTTTTAACATGTTAACAGCTGCGGGTGGATTGCAATTCGTCCTGCAGCTGTTAGGGGCACATGTCAGCTGATCAGAACTGCCGTCATGTACTGGAAAAGGTGCAAGCTCATCGCCGGAGCCCGCACTAAACGGGGAGACGTCCAATGACAGACTCTGTCCGTTATTGGACATTAAAAGTTAATCAGAGTTATCATTCATGATTTTCATGAACCAATATACTTGCATGGGTAATTTTAGTTCATGAATCAGGAAAAAACATAAATAGAGCAAATACGTGAAAAATGGATGTCTGAATGAGGCTTCAGGTTATATTCATATTATTTTTGGTCTACACTTAACCTGGATAAAGAGTAACCTGTGGGCCATATGTGGCTCTTTGGCTGTTCATATGTGGGCTGCAGAACAGGACAACCAACGAGCAGCAAACAGTGGAGTCCAGAACCATGCACTCGACCTCCACCTGGCATCTTCATTTCCTCAGGATACCCCTTTCACCATTGAGCCTATGAGTCTGAGAGCTCAACATGTGGGATGATGTCACTACATTGTAACTGGTGTTTGGAGTCTCAGTACACAGCACTGACCAAAACAACACATCTGGGAAACATGGATTATTTCATTATTTATTGGAAACTTGAGGACATCATACTTTCTGGGGGACATCATGCTGTGTGTCGTGTGTGGAGTCTTTGTATGGGCATCCTACTGTGTGAGGGGCTTTGTGGGAACACAATGCTATTTGTTGAGGTCTTTGGGGACATCATATTGTGTTGAGAGCTGTTGATTAAGTTGCAAGAGCTGTATAACTGTTATGACCTGGTGGTTAGGACAATAATGGACCTGGTGGTTAAGAGCACATGGAATGACCTGATAGTTACTAATAATATAGGACGAGCTCTGAGACGTGGGAACTCTGCTGACCGCAATCCCTAATCCTATGACACACACTAGAAATAGCCGTGGATTGCTCCAACGCTCCCTATGCAACTCGACACAGCCTAAGAAACTAGCTAGCCCTGAAGATAGAAAAATAAAGCCTACCTTGCCTCAGAGAAATTCCCCAAAGGAAAAGGCAGCCCCCCACATATAATGACTGTGAGTAAAGAAGAAAATTACAAACACAGAGATGAAATAGATTTAGCAAAGTGAGGCCCGACTTACTGAACAGACTGAGGATAGGAAAGGCAACTTTGCGGTCAGCACAAAAACTACAAAAAGACCACGCAGAGGGCGCAAAAAGACCCTCTGCACCGACTCACGGTGCGGAGGCGCTCCCTCTGCGTCCCAGAGCTTCCAGCAAGCAAGACAAAAAACAAAATAGCAAGCTGGACAGAAAAACAGCAAACAAAGAAAAACAAGCAGGAACTTAGCTTCTGCTGGGAAGACAGGTCACAAGAATGATCCAGGAGTGAACAAGACCAATACTGGAACATTGACAGGTGGCATGGAGCAATGATCTTAGTGGAGTTAAATAGAGCAGCCAGCTAACGAATTAACCTCATCACCTGTGGAAGGAAACTCAGAAGCCGCAGCCCCACTCACAACCACCAGAGGAAGCCCATGGACAGAACCAGCCGAAGTACCATTCACGACCACAGGAGGGAGCTTGACAACAGAATTCACAACAGTACCCCCCCTTGAGGAGGGGTCACCGAACCCTCACCAGAGCCCCCAGGCCGACCAGGACGAGCCAAATGAAAGGCACGAACCAGATCGGCAGCATGAACATCGGAGGCAAAGACCCAGGAATTATCTTCCTGACCATAACCCTTCCACTTGACCAGGTACTGGAGTTTCCGTCTCGAAATACGAGAATCCAAAATCTTCTCCACCACATACTCCAACTCCCCCTCAACCAACACCGGGGCAGGAGGATCAAAGGATGGAACCACAGGCGCCACGTATCTCCGCAACAACGGCCTATGGAATACATTATGGATGGCAAAAGAAGCTGGAAGGGTCAAACGAAACGACACAGGATTGAGAACCTCATAAATCTTATACGGACCAATGAAACGAGGCTTAAACTTAGGAGAGGAAACCTTCATAGGAACATAACGAGACGACAACCAAACCAAATCCCCAACACGAAGTCGGGGACCCACACAGCGCCGGCGGTTAGCGAAACGTTGAGCCTTCTCCTGGGACAATGTCAAATTGTCCACCACATGAGTCCAAATCTGCTGCAGCCTATCCACCACAGTATCTACACCAGGACAGTCCGAAGACTCAACCTGCCCTGAAGAGAAATGAGGATGGAAACCAGAATTGCAGAAAAACGGCGAAACCAAAGTAGCCGAGCTGGCCCGATTATTAAGGGCGAACTCAGCCAAAGGCAAAAAGGACACCCAATCATCCTGATCAGCAGAAACAAAGCATCTCCGATATGTTTCCAAAGTCTGATTAGTTCGTTCGGTTTGGCCATTTGTCTGAGGATGGAAGGCCGAAGAAAAAGACAAATCAATGCCCATCTTAGCACAAAAGGACCGCCAAAACCTCGAAACAATCTGGGAACCTCTGTCCGAGACGATGTTCTCCGGAATGCCATGTAAATGGACCACATGCTGGAAAAACAATGGCACCATATCAGAGGAGGAAGGCAATTTAGACAAGGGTACCAAATGGACCATCTTAGAAAAGCGATCACAAACCACCCAAATGACCGACATCTTTTGAGAGACAGGGAGATCCGAAATAAAATCCATAGAGATATGCGTCCAGGGCCTCTTCGGGACCGGCAAGGGCAAAAGCAACCCACTGGCACGAGAACAGCAGGGCTTAGCCCGAGCACAAGTCCCACAGGACTGCACAAAAGAACGCACATCCTGCGACAAAGATGGCCACCAAAAGGATCTAGCCACCAAATCTCTGGTACCAAAGATTCCAGGATGACCAGCCAACACCGAACAATGAACCTCAGAGATAACTCTACTAGTCCATTTATCAGGGACAAACAGTTTTTCTGCTGGGCAACGGTCAGGTCTATCAGCCTGAAATTTTTGCAGCACCCGCCGCAAATCAGGGGAGATGGCAGACAAAATTACCCCCTCTTTGAGAATACCCGCCGGCTCAGGAACACCCGGAGAGTCGGGCACAAAACTCCTTGACAGGGCATCAGCCTTCACATTCTTAGAGCCTGGAAGGTACGAAACCACAAAATCAAAACGGGAGAAAAATAGCGACCAACGAGCCTGTCTAGGATTCAACCGTTTGGCAGACTCGAGATAAGTCAAATTCTTGTGATCCGTCAAGACCACCACGCGATGCTTGGCTCCTTCAAGCCAATGACGCCACTCCTCGAATGCCCACTTCATGGCCAACAACTCTCGATTGCCAACATCATAATTGCGCTCAGCAGGCGACAACTTTCTAGAAAAGAAGGCACATGGTTTCATCACCGAGCCATCAGATCTTCTCTGCGACAAAACAGCCCCTGCTCCAATCTCAGAAGCATCAACCTCGACCTGAAACGGGAGCGAAACATCTGGCTGGCACAACACAGGGGCAGAAGAAAAACGACGCTTCAACTCCTGAAAAGCTTCTACAGCCGCAGAAGACCAATTGACCACATCAGCACCCTTCTTGGTCAAATCAGTCAACGGTTTAGCAACACTAGAAAAATTACTGATGAAGCGACGATAAAAATTAGCAAAGCCCAGGAACTTTTTCAGACTCTTCACAGATGTCGGCTAAGTCCAATCATAAATGGCCTGGACTTTAACAGGGTCCATCTCGATAGTAGAAGGGGAAAAATGAAACCCAAAAATGAAACCTTCTGAACTCCAAAGAGACACTTTGACCCCTTCACAAACAAGGAATTCGCACGAAGGACCTGGAACACCATTCTGACCTGCTTCACGTGAGACTCCCAATCATCCGAGAAGACCAAAATATCATCCAAATATACAATCAGGAATTTATCCAGGTACTCTCGGAAGATGTCATGCATAAAGGACTGAAATACTGATGGAGCATTGGAAAGCCCGAATGGCATAACCAGGTACTCAAAATGGCCCTCGGGCGTATTAAATGCTGTTTTCCATTCATCGCCCTGTTTAATACGCACAAGATTATACGCACCACGAAGATCTATCTTGGTGAACCAACTAGCCCCCTTAATCCGAGCAAATAAATCAGACAGCAGCAGCAAAGGGTACTGAAATTTGACTGTGATCTTATTAAGAAGGCGGTAATCAATACAAGGTCTCAAAGAACCATCCTTCTTGGCCACAAAAAAGAACCCTGCTCCCAATGGTGACGACGACGGGCGAATATGACCCTTCTCCAAGGATTCCTTTACATAACTCCGCATAGCGGCATGCTCTGGCACAGATAAATTGAACAGTCGGCCCTTAGGAAACTTACTACCAGGAATCAAATTGATAGCACAATCGCAATCCCTATGAGGAGGTAGGGCACTGGATTTGGGCTCATCAAATACATCCCGGTAATCCGACAAAAACTCCGGGACTTCAGAAGGGGTGGATGACGAAATAGACAAAAATGGAACATCACCATGTACCCCCTGACAACCCCAGCTGGACACAGACATAGATTTCCAATCCAATACTGGATTATGGACCTGTAGCCATGGCAACCCCAAAACGACCACATCATGCAGATTATGCAACACCAAAAAGCGAATATCCTCCTGATGTGCAGGAGCCATGCACATGGTCAATTGGGTCCAGTACTTAGGCTTATTCTTGGCCAAAGGCGTAGCATCAATTCCTCTCAATGGAATAGGATACTGCAAGGGCTCCAAGAAAAAACCACAGCGCCTAGCAAACTCCAAGTCCATAAAATTCAGGGCAGCGCCTGAATCCACAAATGCCATAACAGAATAGGATGACAAAGAGCAAATCAGAGTAACGGACAAAAGAAATTTCGACTGTACCGTACCAATGGTGGCAGACCTAGCGAAACGCTTAGTGCGCTTAGGACAATCTGAGATAGCATGAGTGGAATCACCACAGTAAAAACACAGCCCATTCCGACGTCTCTGTTCTTGCCGTTCAGCTCTGGTCAGAGTCCTATCACATTGCATAGGCTCAGGTCTATGCTCAGATAATACCGCCAAATAGTGCACAGCTTTACGCTCACGCAAGCGTCGATCGATCTGAATGGCCAAAGACATAGACTCATTCAGACCAGCAGGCATGGGAAATCCCACCATGACATCCTTAAGTGCTTCAGAGAGACCCTTTCTGAAAATTGCTGCCAGGGCACATTCATTCCACTGAGTGAGTACAGACCACTTCCTAAACTTCTGACAATATATCTCTACCTCATCCTGACCCCGACACAGAGCCAGCAAGATTTTCTCTGCCTGATCCACTGAATTAGGTTCATCATAAAGCAATCCGAGCGCCAGAAAAAACGCATCAACATCACGCAATGCCGGATCTCCTGGCGCAAGGGAAAATGCCCAGTCTTGAGGGTCGCCACGTAACAAAGAAATAATGATTTTCACTTGTTGAACAGGGTCACCTGAGGAGCGAGGTTTCAAAGCAAGAAACAATTTACAATTATTTTTGAAATTCAGAAACTTAGATCTATCCCCAAAAAACAAATCAGGAATAGGAATCCTAGGCTCTAACATCAGATTCTGAACCACAAAATCTTGAATGTTTTGTACCCTTGCAGTGAGATTATCCATACAAGAGGACAGACCTTGAATGTCCATATCTACACCTGTATCCTGAACCACCCAGAGGTAAAGGGGAAAAGAGAGACAAAACACACTGCAAAGAAAAAAAAATGGTCTCAGAACTTCTCTTATCCCTCTATTGAGATGCATTAGTACTTTGGGCCACCTGTACTGTTATGACCTGGTGGTTAGGACAATAATGGACCTGGTGGTTAAGAGCACACGGAATGACCTGATAGTTACTAATAATATAGGACGAGCTCTGAGACGTGGGAACTCTGCTGACCGCAATCCCTAATCCTATCACACACACTAGAAATAGCCGTGGATTGCTCCAATGCTCCCTATGCAACTCGACACAGCCTAAGAAACTAGCTAGCCCTGAAGATAGAAAAATAAAGCCTACCTTGCCTCAGAGAAATTCCCCAAAGGAAAAGGCAGCCCCCCACATATAATGACTGTGAGTAAAGATGAAAATTACAAACACAGAGATGAAATAGATTTAGCAAAGTGAAGCCCGACTTACTGAACAGACTGAGGATAGGAAAGACAACTTTGCAGTTAGCACAAAAGCACAAAAAACTACAAAAAGACCACGCAGAGGGCGCAAAAAGACCCTCCGCACCGACTCACGGTGCGGAGGCGCTCCCTCTGCGTCCCAGAGCTTCCAGCAAGCAAGACAAAAAACAAAATAGCAAGCTGGACAGAAAAACAGCAAACAAAGAAAAACAAGCAGGAACTTAGCTTCTGCTGGGAAGACAGGTCACAAGAACGATCCAGGAGTGAACAAGACCAATACTGGAACATTGACAGGTGGCATGGAGCAATGATCTAAGTGGAGTTAAATAGAGCAGCCAGCTAACGAATTAACCTTGTCACCTGTGGAAGGAAACTCAGAAGCCGCAGCCCCACTCACAACCACCAGAGGATGCCCATGGACAGAACCAGCCGAAGTGCCATTCACGACCACAGAAGGGAGCTTGACAACAGAATTCACAACATATAACATGAGCAGTATGATTTACTGTTTTTTATAAACTTTATAAAAAGCAATAAGTTAGTGTCACGGGTTTACTGTGACAAAGAAGAGCTAGAAGACCGAAGCGCCCGATTTATCCCACTCCTGCACTGATTAGAAGCACTTCACCTTCATATTAAATGGTGGACGTTTCTTTTAGTAGTGCAGGGGTTTATCTGCTCAGCTGAGAGCTCCTGGAAGCTTTTCTCCCTGAAGGCTCAGCTGTGCACTGTTAGGCTACGTTCACATTAGCGTTCCGCTAATGTGCGTCGCTGTTGCGTCGGCGACGCAGCGGCGACGCGCCCCTATGTTTAACATGGGGGACGCGTGCGTTTTTTTTGTTGCGTTTTCCAACACGTGCGTCGTTTCCGACGCTAGCGTCGGACGCAAGAAAATGCAACAAGTTGCATTTTTCGTGCGTCCGATTTTCGTCAAAAAACGACGCACGCGTCGCAAAACGCAGCGTTTTTGCGTGCGTTTGCGCGCGTTTTTTTGTGCGTCGTGCGTTGCGTCGCCGACGCAGCGGCGCGCAGCGCTAATGTGAACGTAGCCTTAGCCACTCCCATCTACTATATCATCTGGGCCATTGCTAACATTCATTGTCAGAGTAACTTTTGCTGCATGGCTGGAGGTTGATTGGTGAAGGTGTTTGAATTTATCCGAGACTGTTGCTAAGTTTTGAGTGTGTGATAATTCCCTTTCTTCTCCTACTTTGGTTTAACCCCATCCTCCACTCCCCACTGCATTCCTTTGTTGTATGTATGAGTATATTTGTATGTTTGTTATTTTTCGTTACCCCTGTTCGCATTACAGTACTACTCCCCTCTTCCCTGGGTGGGGGAAGGGTAATAATAATAATCTTTATTTTTATATAGCGCTAACATATTCCGCAGCGCTTTACATTTTGTGTACAGACTGAGGGAGTATGCACGAGCTAAGGCAAGGTATGTGGCCCTGGTGTCTTCACCATCAGAAGTAATCCAGGGAACAGGTCGAGCTAGGGTGCCCTTAGCGTTAGGGACAGGGAATGAGCACCCGATAAACAGAGTTATGACAATTATATTGTTATGATTATCTGCTATAGGTAAGAATGCATGTTACAACAAGATGATCAGGTAAAATGCAGGAAAACTTCAAGCAACTGCAATGGAAAGAACTATGAAAACATTTATTAATATGTATTACAATATCAAAAGGGAAAAAATAAAAATAAACACACTAGGCCTACACATTTAGAACACTAATGCTCATGATTAAAAGGTACTTAGAAGCAAATTGGGATATTTAAAACTTAACGTTTAATGAAGAAATAATAAAAACCTATCATATATATAAATTGCAAAGGTGCAAAAAGTGCAAGTGTCAAAAAAGTGCAAGTAAAATGTGTTAGGACTGGCGGAACGCACCAAGAGAGATGATATAGATGCGTTCGCAGTCCGGGGTCCACCGTGCAGGTGAAACCTGCTGCTAGGAAATGACAGACAATATGGCGGTATTCAAAAGTATACACGCGTGGGTTAAACCTTACCCAGCGTGAAGAAAGCGATCCTGTTGCGTCACAGGACCGCGGTACCGCACATAGAGCGCGAGCAAGTGGTCAGCGAACTAAACCCCAACAGGGATTGTAGTCCGATTAGACCCTTGCTGGCACTACACCGCAACTGGGTGTGAAAGGAATTATATAATTAAGGCACCGAAGTGCGAACTGTGCCGTGCTGGCAGGCACCACTAAGCACCCAGACGTGGGTCAGGAAGCGCACACTGGCGCGTGGCACCGCACTGGCGGTCACAGCAGTAGACGCTGACACGTGTGTGACACGTTGAGTGATAAGTCGGGCGCTAGATAGCAGCCATACTCCATACGCGAACAATCATACAATAGGGTAGGGGTATTTAAAGAACGACTTGCACTCACAACAAACACACGTATTAAATTGTACACTAGCGCATGGCCGTGCGGTCATGCGCAGTTTATATAGTTGCAGGACAGGAAGCGGCCACAGAAACTTTGCCCTTCCAAAACCTGCCAAGAGGACCAATAGAATGCGCTGCAGAGTCTGAGCACATGACCCTCGATCTCCAACGGGAGATCTTGCCCTGGGCATGCTCAGTGTGCGCAGACAAGGACTTAGTCCCAGAGAAGTCCACTCGCTGCTGACCAGTATAGGCTTTACAGGCAGAAGCTGGAGAAGCAGCAGTAACTCTTCTCACAGAGTCAGACTGAGCGAGACGCTGGGAGCGACGTCCCTGCTGAGCAGGCTCCACTGCGGCTGGAGGAGAATGGGAGACCGCAGCGGAGACGGATCGAGATTCCCCCTGTGCAGCAGAGGAAACTCGACTCCTAACAAAATGTGTAAAATGTGGTATACCGCCATCAATTCTGCAATACTTTAAAAAAAAGCCTGCCACCAGCTCAATGAAATCAGACTCTTATTAAAGAATATATGGCACAAAATATCATGAGCAACACCCGTTTTATATTTCCGGGTTGCCTCTATGTATGTAGTATATTATACGGCACATTAATTAGACCATTAATTCTTAAACTGCCATATCATAAAGGTCCATGCATACAGCTATACTTCTAGAGGGTCTCGTACCCTTTAAATCCTAGTAATCTGCCATATATCAGTCTATGCAGTTAATCAAGAATTAGAGGCGGTATCATTAGAGCAACCATATTATCAATTACCATACAGCTCGGGACATTAATTCTGTTTGTGTCCCATACAAAGATAGTATATATTTACTCACTTCAAGAGACATTTTAGACACATCTATGCCCTGTCTGACATTCAATTGCGGCATACTTTCAGTCTATTCTCATAGTGAGTTCCATCAATCATTATAAATGTTATACTCATCTGACGACCGGTATTGACCACCGATTCCTTCAGTCGAGGTTAGGAGGTCCCAATCTCAGCGGAGTATACGGTCCATGGCCGCGTCAAGCTTGTACTGCCTGTCCAGTGGGCGTGGCCTCACTCCATACACTTGTATGGAATGAGACCACGCCCTCTAGTCGGCTACGCCCAGTGGACAGCCGCGTAACTAGTTGGGGCGTGGCCTTGCTCAATACATCATCGTAGACAGAGAATCAGACTTTCATTCATAAATCTCATTGTAAGTAAGGACTGCTTTGTCCATCACTGTGGGGATTAATATTACAAGAACTATACAAAACATTGCATCTTCATTCAGTAATATCTGTATCATCAAGCATGGTAAAAAGAAGAATTCTCTGCAATAGAGAAAACAGAGGGACTCAGCGTTTTCTTTGGTAAATCAGATCTGCAGCGCTGTGCTGGGTTCCACCTATTTATATTATCCATTAACAGTTAGCGCTACTAAACATGTTTTCCCATCTGCTGTAACAATGGAAAACATAAAACCATAATTATGTTCTAAAGATCTGCAATGATCGCTAAATGGTTAAAAATTACAAAAATTTGCTACTTTTTTAATTTTATGTCGCTATATTTGTACAAAGTAATCAATGCTTAGAATGACGACAGGCCCAACCATAGCCTGATGGATTTATTATAATTTACACCAGAGCGTTGAATAAATTATAGCAAAAATCTACACTAGTTCATAACTGACAGATTTCAATTTGTGCCACAGGGTCAGCCCAAGATATGCCAAATTTGATAAAGGCTATCTGTCAGCAGTATTTTGCTATGTAGTCAAAGAGCAGCATGGTGCTAGGGCAGAGACCCTGATTCCAGCGATGTATCACTTACTAGGCTGCTTGCTGCAATTTCAATATGAGGCCGAGGTCACACTTGCGTGTTCAATGCGAGAAACTCGCCGCCGGTGGTTCAGACCGAAGTGTTCAGCTGCATAGAAATACATGCTCCGGTCCCGAGTGCCGGTGGTAGCACCGGGTATTGATGTGAGAGACTTGAGTGAGTTTCTCCCATTGAACTCACAAGTGTGAACCCGGCCTTTCTAGTGTTTTATCAGCAGTCCTCTTGTGCCATGTAGTCCTCCTGCTCTGTGTAACCCTGACCCCGTAATTAATTAGCAGCTGAGAAAGCTGAGAATCAGTGGTGGGGCGGGGTTACATAGGGCTCAGCATTCAGAGAACTGCTAGGCCTGCAGCAGATAATTAATGATTTTATCAAAACTACACCACACAGACTAGTAAGTAACACATCACTAGAATCAGGGTCTCTGCCCCTACTTCATGCTCCACTCAGATTACATAGCAAAAAAACGGCTGACAGATTCCTTTTAAGCTGGCACATCAAACCCCAGTGGCTGCTAACAACTTCCATATGAAACTCGAAACTCCAGTCTCAATAATTCTTGCCATATGTACAGATGTGTTCATAATTATACATAATCCAATATTGGCCATAGCTGCTCTTCATTTCAACAGGCCCCAAACTGAATTGGTACAACTAATCCCAAGTAGCTAGAATTGTAAAAAACAACAACTGTTTTCTGCTCAATTGTAAATTAAAGCTTTCACTCACACATGCCGTCAACAAATCTTGTTAGGTTTTTAAATTTGACCCTAAAACTGTTGAAAATAAATTAACCCCCATCTACTTTCCACATCATTGTATCACATATAACAACAGTTATGTCAGAAAATACTTAAAATTGAGACTAATAAGTGAGCGCGCACCCCTGCACTGTGACAGCTAGTTCTTACAGCACATTCATTCCTCAAACTCATCAGCAATAAAGCTTTATACAGCCCATATTAGTGGGTGATGCCCATAATACCCACATTACAAGGTTGCAGGTTGCCATGTTAAGACAGATAGTCTGGTCCACACACCGGGCAGCAGACAGCCACACACAGCAGTACTACATACTACTGAAATCACTTTATTTCTTTGTCTACAACTTCACGCTGGCTTCCACTGCTGTAGTCTGTGTTAGGAGCCAAAACATGGTCTAAAAATATCACTTTTTCCCTCTGCAAAGTTGGCAACTCTACATTTACCAATCTCAGATGCCAACTCTTCGGGGCACATACACAGCGATTACAGTGAATAGTTCTGGAAATGTCTAGGAAGAGAACTGTGCCCAGCAATAAAACGGTAGCGCTGTCAGTCTCTTTTATGATGCATTTGACTGGCTAGCTTCCTCAGTGGTGCCCACTGCTGATTCATTTTGCAGGTGCTCCTCATGTGGTTCATGGAAATCAATCAAGACGACTAAAAGAACTAGAAGAACAAGACAGACATACTCATCACTCAGAAGAGATTCAGAGAAATAATATATATATATATATATATATACCGTATATACTCGAGTATAAGCCGGCCCGAGTATAAGCCGACCCCCCTAATTTTGCCACAAAAAACTGGGAAATCTTAATGACTCGAGTATAAGCCAAGGGTGGAAAATGCAGCAGCTACCGGCAAAAGTCAAAAGTAAAAATAGGTACCAATAAAAGTAAAATTAATTGAGACATCAGTAGGTTAAGTGTTTTTGAATATCCATATTGAATCAGGAGCCCCATATAATGCTCCATAAAGTTTATGATGGCCCCATAAGATGCTCCGTATTAAAATATGCCCCATATAATCCTGCATAAGATGCTCCATAAAGATATTTGCCCCATATAGTTCTGCATAAACCTTGATTATGGCCTCATAAGATGCTCCATACAGACACTTGCCCCATATAATGCTCCACAAACGTTAATTATGGCCCCATAAGATGCTTCATAAAGATATTTGCGCCATATAGTGCTGCACAAACGTTGCTTATGGCCCCATAAGATGCTCCATACAGTCACTTGCCCTATTTGCTGTTGCTGCGATAAAAAAAAAAATCACATACTCACCTCTCCGTCGCTCAGGCCCCCGGCACTTCCAATATTCACCTGACTTCGTTCCGGCGCCGCTTCATCTTCAGCGTCTTCTGCACTGACATTCAGGCAGAGGCATTAACCACGTCATCGCGCCCTCTGACCTGAGTGTCACTGCAGAAGACGCTGTAGACGGAACGGCGCCGGAACGAGGAGCAGGTGAATACGTTATTTGGTCAGTATTTTTACCTCAGTATTTGTAAGCTAAATTGGCAGCCTGATAAATCCTCAGCCAACAGGAAGCCCTTCCCCTGGCAGTATATATTAGCTCACACATACACATAATAGACAGGTCATGTGACTGACAGCTGCCGTATTTCCTATATGGTACAGTTGTTGCTCTTGTAGTTTGTCTGCTTATTAATCAGATTTTTATTTTTGAAGGATAATACCTGACTTGTGTGTGTTTTAGGGTGAGTTTCATGTGTCAAGTTGTGTGTGTTGAGTTGCGTGTGGCGACATGCATGCAGCGACTTTTGAGAGATGAGTTTTGTGTGGCGACATGTGTGTAGCAACTTTTTGTGCGTCGAGTTGCTTGTGACAGGTTAGTGTGGCAAGTTGTGTGCAGCAAGTTTTGCGCGTGACGAGTTTTATGTGTGGTGACTTTTTCACGTGTGGCTAGTTTTGCGTGAGCCTAGTTTTGCATGTGGCGAGTTTTGCATGTGGCGAATTTTGCATGTGGCGAGTTTTGAGCGGTGACTTTTGTGTTTCGACTTTTATGAGGCAAGGTTGGTGTATGTGTGGTGAAATGTGTACTGAGGGTGGTATATGTGTTCAAGCACGTGGTAGTGTGTGGCGCATTTTGTGTGTGTGTTCATATCCCCGTGTGTGGTGAGTATCCCATGTCGGGGCCCCACCTTAGCAACTGTACGGTATATACTCTTTGGTGCCATCGCTCTCATTCTTTAAGTCCCCCTTGTTCACATCTGGCAGCTGTCAGTTTGCCTCCAACACTTTTCCTTTCACTTTTCCCCATTATGTAGATAGGGGCAAAATTGTTTGGTGAATTGGAACGCGCGGGTATAAAATTTCGCCTCACAACATAGCCTATGACGCTCTCGGGGTCCAGACGTGTGACTGTGCAAAATTTTGTGGCAGTAGCTGCAAAGGTGCAGATGCCAATCCCGGATATACACACACACATTCAGCTTTATATATTAGATATAGTTTCATTTTATTTCTCTTAATCTCTTATTCAAAGAACCCAACATAAGTGATCAGTATATATATATATATATATATATATATATATATATAGCAATAATATAACATGACAATTCTATACCAATATAGGTATTCATACCTGCAGTAATTGTGATCTCCCAATCCTCCCTCACCATTGGGGTATTTTAAAGTATTGTATGGATGTTGAAATGTCTCGTTCCAGAAGAGGCAAGGTTTTCCACAATCTAGAGATGTTTGGTTTTGGGTTCCTCTATAATCAGCTCCGTTGACAGTGTAGCATTCTAGAAAATAGATATAAAAAACAATTTAATTTTCCCAAATAAATCTTACACGGTCACTTGTACAGGTGAAATGCCAAGCTAAACTAAGACAAAATCCAGAATCATTAAACTCATTCTTGCTTTTTTGTGCAGCTTCTTGCTATTAGTCTGCACTACTACATCCATCTGGCAGGAAACACCCAAACGTGCTTAAATTATCTCATCCATGAACGATATAAATTATTTATTTATTATTTAATGCTTGCTTACATACCACCATCATATTCCTCAGCACTTTACAGACATTATCATCATCATCAATCTAAATTGTGACATGTAATACTAGAATCCCACTGCAGTGACAACTGCATAAGCAGCCAATGTAAATTTTCTGCTTCCATAAAGAAAAACCACTTCACTTGATTAGTATTTTAATAGTTTTTCTGCCACTTATTTCACTAATGCACCTGTGCAAATATTTACAAATGTGGGAAAAAACTCTAAAAATTAATGCTGTAGGCTTTCACTGACTGGGTGGATCAGGGAAATGCTGTAGATATAGTATATGTTGACTTCAGCAAAGCGTTTGACAAAGTATCTCACACCATCCTTGAAAAAATGTCCAAGTATGGAATGGACGAGGTCAATGTTAGGTGGATGAATAACTGGCTTAGTGATCGGACACAGAGTGGTCATAAATGGTTGGACATCCGGTTGGAAGAATGCCTCAAGTGGGGTACCACATGGCTCTGTCCTGGGCCCTGTATTGTCCAACATCTTTATCAATGATTTAGATGAAGGAATTGAGGGTAAAGTGATTCAATTTGCTGATGACACAAAGCTAGGAAGGATAGCTAATACTAGAGAAGAGAGGATTCAAAAAGTTTTAAACAAACTGGAGCAGTGGGCAGCAACTCACAGAATATTTTCTTTTTAACAGGAAGAAATGCAAAGTACTACATCTGGGCAAAAAAATGAAAAGGCATATACAGAATGGGAGGAATAGGGCTAGATAAGCAACAGCACGTGAAAAAGACTTGGGTGTACTAATAGATCACAGACTGAACATGAGTCAACAGTGTGCTGCAGCAGCAAAAAAGGCAAATGCAATTCTGGGATGTATTAACAGAAGCATACAGTCTACATCATGTAAAGTAGTTATGTCCCCCTACTCCTCCTTGGTCAGACGTCATCTGGAATACTGTGTCCAGTTCTGGACACCACATTGCACTAACTAGAGCAAGTTCAGAGAATAGGAACCAGCATGGTGACTGGTCTGCAAACAATGTCCTATGAGGAATGGTTAGCCTGGGAATGTTTAGCTTGCAAAGAAAAAGACTAAGGGGAGACTTAATAGCTGTCTACAAATATCTCAAGGGCTGTCACATTATGGAAGGATCATCTTTATTCTCATTTACACAAAGAAAGACTAGAAGCAATGGGATGAAACTGAATTTGAGGAGACACAGATTACATATTAGAAAAAAGTTTATGACAGTTAGGGTGATCAATGAGTGGAACAGGCTGCCATGAGAGGTGGCGAGTTCTCCTTCAATGGAAGTCTTCAAACAGAGGCTGGACAGACATCTGTCTGGGATGATTTAGTGAATCCTGCATTGAGCAGGGGTTGGACCAGATGAGACATGAGGCCACCTCCAGCTCTACCTTTCTAAGATTCTATAAGAGAACTTGCTGCCAGTGTTCTGTACCTCATTTCTTATGTTTTCGTACATAGTTGAGTTGCTTGGCTTTGTTTATGTGATGAAGGTTTGGCTTTTTGGCTCCAATTCTTCAATGATGACCACCTTTGCCCAAACATCTCTAAACAGTAGGTATGTGTGGCTGGGTCCCACTAGTTAGTGCTAGTTTTTTTAGCTGAACATCTAATTTCAAAGGGAAATAAGTATGACCTGTCTTTGAGCTGCTGCCCTAAGTTTCTTTAGCTGTCCACTAGTTCTCAACATAACCCATTTCTTGGTGCTTCTTCAAAAGAAATCCAACAGCAAATCTTTAAATCCCAGTCTACTATGCAATCTTTAGGTAAAATCAAATAAGAAAGGAGAGCACTCACCAACCGCTGTAATCGTCCTTACTTTATTGTGGCATTAATACAAACATAGCAAAATGTGGCAGGGAGAAACTGTGGTTCCTTCAGACAACGGCCGTTTCACGCCGATTGCGCTTCAACGGGTCTTAACCCATGGCGTTTTGGACTGATTGTGCGATATATTGTCTCTTCTAATCTTGCTCAGGATTTACTTTGCAATCTTTGTCTGGCGCAGACCTTGCTGTATAATTTAATGACATTGATTCTTGTTGCTGTGCTCAGCTTTGCCATTGTATATTATAATCTATGACAAGAAACTGTCTTCCACAACCTAACCTTTGTAGCCAAGTTTGCCTGTTACTCACTAATTTAAGACTCCTGCCCAGCAGTTTCTGTTTCAGTTACTGGCTATGTTTTAACCTAAACATGAAAATGTTAATCAATATCACCTGTTGGGTGTATGTGTAACTAATTTTACCAGTTTATAATCCTACAAACTCTTTGACTTTGGACAAGTGTACCTATAACATTTTTTTTTAAGGCAAAAGGGCGGTCACTCCAAATATTGATTTGATTTACCGTTAATTCAGTTTGCATTTTCTTAATAGATAAAAATAATCCATCAGCTCTTACTTTGCAGCATGTATTCCACACCTGCCTAAAGCTTTGCCATGTATGTGTATAGATTTATACATTAATTGAAACTTGAGCCATAATTTATAAACTGAGTAGAAAACAGATTCTTGTTACATCTGTATCTGTTACACTTACCGTATTTCTGTTTCTACAAAACATTCTCACAAACTTTGAGGGAGAAAACCTGGTATCTGTGTAATCAACTGATTTCAGGCAAGACAGGCAATCAAGAACTATAAGCTTATGTAGATGCCTTGGAATTTGCATCCATTACTGTTTTTAAGTATACAATGGGAACTAAAAAATCTGAAATGTCAGTGATGACAGCTCAGCAGTTAGACTTTGAGGTTTGGTAATGTTTACAGCAAAAAGGTTTACTCAATATGTCTACAGCTAATTAGGACATTCCTAAACCATGGGCCTATCGCTCTTGTTTCCTTTGTTTTAGGCAGCATGTTGTATTACTTGTTATACCACTGTGACCAGGGCCGGTGTTAGACAAAGTGGGGTCCTGGGCAAAAGTTTAAAGTGGGGCCCGAAATGCTCATATATTGCACGATTGCAAAGAAACATTTTGGTTGCATTTATCTGCTCTGAGTTAAGGACGTTAAATGAGCGTGATCTACAATATTCATGTCGTTGTTTACCAGACTCTTTACGCCGGCTGAGGAAGAACGATCACTAGTAGATCAATCTGTCCCCAGTATCATGTTATCAGTAACACATCTGCAGTTTACACCTGGCGATGTGCAATGATTTATGTTCTGCCGTAAACAATGCAATCACCTGAAGAATAAGCAGCATTTTGCTCCAGAGTTGGGTAATTGCGGACATATTTACACCTATGAACTCTAGTCTTTGCTGCTGGGATTTATAAATGCGGATGAAACACACAGTATGTGACACAAACACTATGTTATACACACATATATGTATACACAGTGTCAGACTGGGGTGCCAAGGGCCCACCAGTAACATTGACTTTGGGGGGCCCACTTCATCTGCATTCAAATGTTACACTACCCTTGTTCACAAATTTACCTATATCTCTATATAATAATAAAATGGATAGTTTGGTTAATGAATGATGAGCTGCTGCTTTTTTCTGCACAGAATAAATCAAGGGAATTATACCAAGTACTGTCCTTACAGTCGGGTTGGGGGCCCAGATCTGCTCAGGAGCCCACCGTGGGATTCCCCTGTTATCCTATGGGCCAGTCCGAGCCTGTGTATACACATGTAGCACATACACATGTATACACAGATCACATGCACACACATGGACACAACGAGCAGATAAATGCATATGTCAAGCACAGACATACCGACACATGCATACATGGAGGACAATACAGACACATACATACTGATACATGTACAGTGGGTACGGAAAGTATTCAGACCCCTTTAAATTTTTCAATCTTTGTTTCATGGCAGCCATTTGGAAAATTCAAAAAAAGTAAAAAAATTTTCTCATTAATGTACACTCTGCACCCCATCTTGACTGGAAAAAAAAAACAGAAATGTAGAAATTTTTGCATATTTATTAAAAAAGAAAAACTGAAATATCACATGGTCATGGATATTCAGACCCTTTACTCAGACACTCATATTTAAGTCACATCCTGTTCATTTTCTTGTGATCCTCCTTGAGATGGTTCTACTCCTTCATTTGAGTCCAGCTGTGTTTAATTTAAGTGATAGGACTTGATTTGAAAAGGCACACACCTGTCTATATAAGACCTCACAGCTCACAGTGCATGTTAGACCAAATGAGAATCATGAGGTCAAAGGAACTGGCCAAGGAGCTCAGAGAGAGAATTATGCCAAGGCACAGATCAAAGGCCAGCTGAGTTGCTTTGCACCCTGCCGGTGGTGGACAGGCCCTGAGATGGATTTTGTGGTGGGCTTACCCAAGTCTCGTAGCTGCACCATTATTTGGGTGATCACCGACCATTTTTCCAAAATGGTGCACTTGGTGCCTCTTCCATGGCTACCTTCAGCATGGGCGCTGGCAGCATTGTTTATCAAACATATCTTTTGCCTACACGGTATGCCGGACAAAATTGTCAGTGACCGGGGTCGCCAGTTTGCATCTCGATTCTGGAGAGAGCTTTGTCGTCTACTCAGCATTGAGTTGAATCTCTCCTCGGCATATCATCCCAATTCGAATGGGTTGGTAGAGAGGGCCAACCTGTTATGATCTGGTGGTTTAGGAACAACATGAGACAAGCTCTGAAGGAGGTGGTATCTGTACTGACCGCCAACCCTGAACCTAGCAGCGCAACTAAAAATAGCCTGGGGGGTACCTGACGCTCCCTAGACCCCTCGACACAGCCTAAGATCTAACTTCCCCTAAAGATGGAAACAGGAAACCTATCTTGCCTCAGAGAAAATCCCCAAAGGAAAGATAGCCCCCCACAAATATTGACGGTGAGAGGAGGGGAAAATAACATACGCAGAAATTAAATCAGATTTTAGCACAGGAGGGCAGTCTAGCTTGATAGACAGGACAGGAAAGGATACTGTGCGGTCAGTATAAAAACTACAAAAACAATCCACACAGAGTTTACAAAATCTCCAAACCTGACTAAAGGTGTGGAGGGTAAATCTGCTTCCCAGAGCTTCCAGCTAACAGAAAAAATCCATACTGACAACTGGACAAATATAGAATGCACAGAACAATAAGTCCACAACATGTGGACTGAAATGAGCAAAGCCAGAACTTATCTTTGCAGAACTGGTCAGGAAACCAGGAGAATCCAAGCAGAGATGTGAATCCAGCTAGGAACATTGACAAGTGGCACAGGCTGAATAAAGAGCCAGACTTAAATAGCAGACAATAAGTGGAGGCAGCTGATGACAGCTAACTCCAAGGAGCAGCCATACCACTAGAAACCACAAGAGGGAGCCCAAGAGCAGAACTCACAAAAGTGCCACTTACAACCACCGGAGGGAGCCCAAGAGCGGAATTCACAACACAACCAGACTCTGGTCACATATCTATGTCATTTTGTTTCTGCGAGGCAGGATCACTGGGCATTCTTTCTACCGTGGGCAGAGTTTGCGCTTAACAACGCTGTACCCGACTCCACCGGTCAGACTCCATTCCTCCTTAATTACGGCCAGCATCCGCATGTCCCTGTGCCCATGCCCGTGTCTTCTGCTGACTCCAGGGTGGCAGACTGGGCTGTGGAGGCACGGGACATTTGGGACCGCACTCAGAATGCCATTCGGGCCTCCAAGGAGAGAATGAGGTTCTCCGCCGATGCTCAATAGCGCCCCGCTCCGACCTCTGCCCCTGGCGAATTAGTGTGGCTCTCTGCCCGTAACATTAGGCTGCGTGTTCAGTCCACTAAGTTTGCACCTCGCTACTTGGGTCCCTTCAAGGTCCTCAAACAGGTTAACCTTGTGGTCTACCGTCTGTCCCTTCCTCCACGCTTAGGTATCACCGACACCTTTCATGTGTCCCTCTTGAGGCCTGTATACATGTCCCGGTTTTCCGAGTCATCTGCCGGGACATCGGGTTCGTCTACGGACGATTACGAGGTGAATGCTATTTTGGGGTGCAAGGTGGTACGTGGCAAGAAATTTTATTTGGTGGACTGGAAGGGTTAAGGCCCAGAGGACAGGTCTTGGGAACCTGCTGAGCACATTCGAGCTTTGCAGCACATTGCGGCTTTCGAGCGTAGTGAGGTCCAAGGACGGGGAGTAATGTTAGGGGTTGAGTTCCTGCTTCTGCACAGGGGGAATCTCGAACCATCTCCGCTGCGGTCTCCCATTCTTTTCTAGCCGCAGTGGAGCCTGCTCATCGGAGACGTTGGTCCCAGTGTCTGGCTCAGCCTGATACGGTGCGGATGGTTACTGCTGCCTTTCCAGGCTCAGCCACTGTAGCCAGTACTGGTCAGCGGTGAGCAGATGTCTCTGGGACTAAGTCCAGCTTTTTCCCTTCTGAGCATGCCCAGGGTAAGTCCTCTCATTGGAGGTCGGGGTCACATGCTCAGGTACTACAGCAGCTCCCATTGGTCCTCTAGTAAGGTCCTGAAGTGGCTCAGGTATTGTAGCAGCTCCCATTGGTCCTCTAGGAAGGTCCTGTAGTTGCTGCAGCTATATAAGGTTCGCATGGCCGCACGGCCATGAGCTAGTATCAACTAAGTTATGTGTTCTGCGCCAGTGTGGTCATATGTATGTGGTTTCAGGGTTCAGCAGAAATAAGGCCCTAGAATACCGGCACCTCCGGTGAGGAGTTTTGTGTGACTGGATTCAGAGCCCAGCTGAAATAAGCCCCTAGAATACCGACATCTCCGGTGAGGAGTTTTGCATGTGCTATTCTGACTGCATGACCACTGTTCGCTCTATTTGGTAGCAGTGTTCCTCTGTGAGGTCAACAGGGCACAGCGTTCTCTTGTCTTAAGAAGTAACAGAGTTCACTTATACCGCCATATAGTACCTTCAGTTACTAGCAGCGGGTTTTACTCCTGCACGGTGGACTCCAGGTTGCGAACGCACCTATTACTCTATAAATATATATTTGGTGCGTTCCGCCAAACCCTGACACTCATTTGCTTCAATTTGTAATGGCTAAAAAATAGAGAAAAAGTGTTAGAATAGTAATAATAATAGGCTTTTCAATTTGAAAATGCAGAAAATGAATGTTCAGTTCTCTACCTTAGTATGCCAGATAGAAGTGACACCATGACTTTAACTGAAGTGACAACATGGCACAAATTAGCACAATGTGTTCTCCTTTAAGAGAGAAAAAAAAGCCACGCTTGTAAAAAACATACATTCAGGACTCATGACTAAATGAATCTGCCCGAGTTAAACCTGATCCTGTAATTAAATTTCTTTTTAATGTTTTCCTTCTGATCTCTTGTTCTCCCGCCCAGAAAGTCTTAGGATAATGGATTCCATGTCCTCTTCTCACACATCTGCACTCCATCTATTTAGCAGGTTGTGAGATTTTTACCTGTGAGGTCCAGACGTATAGTTTTTATAACAAGCTGTTCCATGTGTGGCTGTTTCTCTGGGATGAGATCGAGCCCTTTTGTTCCTGCAATGGATGCGCAGCGTACTGAGTGCAAGACCAAAAGAGATTCACTCCGGAAGTCATTAACAGCTCGTTTATGGCATTTTTGGGAACTGAAAATTGCTGTCCAGAAGGCTGCTGCCACTGGGCAAATGATTAAAGGGAACAAGTGCTGTGGTTTTCGAAGATTCAGGGCATTAATATAATTTAATTTATCTAGCAGGTTTGTAAGTTTGGATAAGTTTATTCATGTTCTCCACTATAAATTAATTCACTTATAAAAATTAAAATGAAATCCAAAAATAAATTTGTGAGAATGACTCATGAGTTTTGTAGCCCACAACCACTAAATTTGTGTAAATTCAGGAGCCAAGGTCCTTGGAGCCAGGCCCGGCACCTTGCTGTAGTAACATAGATGGACTTGTTTTTTGGATTTTTTTTCCAGATTTTTGGTCAATCTGGAGTAAAGTTAAAATGGGAACTGTACTTTGTACAAAGTTTGCATAAAGCAGTAATAGGAGACAGTTTTTCCTCTCTCGGCCAGCCTCCTGAATTCCCATCTCCTCTGAAAAACAACTCAACTTTGTATTGTCATGAGCTGCCAGTAGAGTGAGGTGTCAGATTATACTTTATACTAAGACTAAGATGATCATTATCAGAAGTCATTCACATTGTCCCAGTGCTGGATTCACATACAGTACAGACCAAAAGTTTGGACACACCTTCTAATTTAAAGATTTTTCTGTATTTTTATGACTATGAAAATTGTACATTCACACTGAAGGCATCAAAACTATGAATTAACACATGTGCAATTATATACTTAGCAAAAAAAGTGTGAAACAACTGAAAATATGTCTTATATTCTAGGTTCTTCAAAGTAGCCACCTTTTGCTTTGATGACTGTTTTGCACACTGTTGGCATTCTCTTAATGAGCTTCAAGAGGTAGTCACCGAGAATGGTCTTCCAACAAACTTGAAGGAGTTCCCAGAGATGCTTAGCACTTGTTGGCCCTTTTGCCTTCACTATGCGGTCCAGCTCACCCCAAACTATCTCGATTGGGTTCAGGGCTGGTGACTGTAGAGGCCAGGTCATCTGGCGCAGCACCCCATCACTCTCCTTCTTGGTCAAATAGCCCTTACACAGCCTGGAGGTGTGTTTGGGATCATTGTCCTGTTGAAAAATAAATTATGGTCCAACTAAACGCAAACCGGATGGAATAGCATGCCGCTGCAAGATGCTGTGGTAGCCATGCTGGTTCAGTATACATTCAATTTTGAATAAATCCCCAAGAGTATCACCAGCAAAGCACCCCCACACCATCACACCTCCTCCTCCATGCTTCACGGTGGGAACAGGCATGTAGAGTCCATCCGTTCACCTTTTCTGCGACGCTCAAAGACACAGTGGTTGGAACCAAAGATATCAAATTTGGACTCATCAGACCAAAGCACAGATTTCCACTGGTCTAATGTCCATTCTTTGTGTTCTTTAGCCCAAATAAGTCTCTTCTGCTTGTCGCCTGTCCTTAGCAGTAGTTTCCTAGCAGCTATTTTACCATGAAGGCCTGCTGCACAAAATCTCCTCTTAACAGTTGTTGTAGAGATGTGTCTGCTGCTAGAACTCTGTGTGGCATTGACCTGGTTTCTAATCTGAGCTGCTGTTCACCTGTGATTTCTGAGGTTGGTGACTTGGATAAACTTATCCTCAGAAGCAGAGGTGACTCTTGGTCTTCCTTTCCTGGGGCGGTCCTCATGTGAGCCAGTTTCTTTGTAGCGCTTGAAGGTTTTTACCACTGCACTTGGGGACACTTTCAAAGTTTTCCCAATTTTTCGGAGTGACTGATCTTCATTTCTTAAACTAATGATGGTCACTCGTTTTTCTTTACTTAGCTGCTTTTTTCTTGCCATAATACAAATTCTAACAGTCTATTCAGTAGGACTATCAGCTGTGTATCCACCAGACTTCTGTACAACACAACTGATGGTCCCAAATCCATTTATAAGGCAAGAAATCCCACTTATTAAACCTGACAGGGCACACCTGTGAAGTGAAAACCATTCCCGGTGACTACCTCTTGAAGCTTATCAAGAGAATGCCAAGAGAATAACCCTTTATGAAAGTACCGCATACTATCATTTATGCCTGGCTCTATTATGGTTATTGTATGCTACTTCAATTCACTAAAGTTCACTAAAGCTACAGAGTTATATAAGATCTGCTAACAATATTAAATCTAATCAGGGACAGTAAGACATCTATAGACAATCCTTTTTATAAGAAAAAAAAAATAGATTGCCAAACGGCACAAGTGAATGAGGCCATTGCCATGCACACAACTTTAGGTGATATAGTCCAGTTTAGAGTACTGTTTTTTAAATGATCTTGACCTCTTGAGTTTAGGACCTCAACTGGTGCAGAACCTTCTTGTTTCTTGTAAGTAAAATGGCTCATCTATGGACCAACATCTAGCTCTCACCCTTCAACCCTCCTTTAATCACCTTCATTTACGGCTAACTCTATATATTCCACCCATCCTTGCTTGTAAAGCTGTCATTCAATGCTCTAATGGTTCCCTGTCTTCAGAGGTTCATACTATCCAAATAATTTTCACCTATATTTTCTCTACAAATATGCTCATTTATTGAGTTGCTGGAAGTTTGCAGTAAATCAGCCCTGCTCATTCATAAAAAGCAATTCTAAGCAGAAAAATACACATAAAAAATGTTAATAGCTTTGTATTTACAAGCAAAAAGCACAGAAAACCTAGCCTATTTGGAAATCGAGACTTGTATAAAATGAAAGGCATTTACCAAGATCAGAACTTTGGAGGATAGGCAATCAATATCAGATCCTTGGAAGTCTGACTCTCATCACCCCCATTGATCAGCAGATTAAATAGGCCTTGGGATTTGTGTGAGTGCTGGTGCACTCACATTGCACCAGCACTCACGTCATTGCAACATTGTTCCAAGTACTTCAAATTAGCTATTTTATGCATGTACATAGTTTGTAAGCTTGCGAGCAGGGCCCTCACTCCTCCTGGTATCTGTTTTGAACTGTATTTCTGTTATGCTGTAATGTCTATTGTCTGTACAAGTCCCCTCTATAATTTGTAAAGCGCTGCGGAATATGTTGGCGCTATATAAATAAAATTATTATTATTATTATGTACAGACTTATAACCATAAACACAAATATCTGATAGTGTATACTCAATCTAAGGGCTCGTGCAAACAACTGTAAAAATCAGATAAATGCTATCCGTTATTTTGACAAAAAAACACTCATACCCATGCTATTCAATGAGGCCACTGACATGTCCATTTTTTCGTGGGTCCAAATGGCCAGAGGAAAAAAATGCAGCATGTACGATTTGTCTCCAATAATAGGATGGCAGTCATTCAAGTTTATGGGTCCAATTTTCATGGATAGACTGAATGGACAAGATGGAGAAACCTTTTTTTTAATTCTTCACTTTCGAGAATATCGGATTACACTCTGATCATACTCTGATCAAACTCTGATCAGAGTCTGATCAGCATAATAGGACTGATTTTCTCGGATGAGAAAACAATAAACAAACTTGTCATCCTAGCTGAAGTGTCATAAAAGTGCATAGAACAAAAACATATCAGAGAAAATAAAATGGTAGCCATTCATCTGGTCCGTGCTAGTCTGATTTGGATAGCTTGTTGCCGAACCCTTTTTTTGGAAGTAGTGACCAAATGAAGAAGAGTTAACTAGGAAGCTGAGGGCCGTAATGAAAGATAGAGAGACACTGAGCAATTGGAGACAATGCGTCATACCCCATAAAACAGTAGATATTTAGGGTGGTTTTGAGAGAAGGCCAACTGTCTTGAAAGCAAAATACCCCTTTTTAGAAAGGTCCCTCCACTCAGCCACATGATGAAGTAAAACATTTAATTACAGGGATCTGCTTTCTGAAACCTGTAATCAGTGGAGAGTTCGTTTCCGGATGAATTTTCATCTGCAAATATTTTCTTTTGTGGGACAGTTTCAATAGGGTACCGTACATAATCTGTGATTACAAACCGAGAAAGACAATTTTCCACCTCGATAACTGCGTCACTGCTGTCCCTGGGACACCCAGCCTGAGAGGTAAAAATATTTCTGAGTCATTTTCATCCTGTTATTTTTATAAAAGCCATATGGCTCAGCGTAAGCTCCTATTTGTACTGATGTTCTTTTTTTCAGTCTTTGTTGTCCATGTAATAAAAATCACTGAAGAATAAAATGTTATTCAAACTCTCATCACTTAATGTCAGGAATCTCAGGATGCTACTATTGGCTGAGTTTTATTGGTTCACATTTCACTTTATACTGAAACTTTGAGATAAAGGCTTGAAATGAACTTCTCATCGAATAGAACGGGCCTTTGTGTCCAGGGTCAGTGTGACATCCAGTTACAGTAAGAACGAGAGAGTGTGTGTCGAGGGACCATCACAATGATTCAAAGCACATATTCAGTATGTATGCGGACTCTTCTATGTAACCCACTAAGATGAACTACGGTAGTTCTCAATATTTCTCAAAAATATACATATACATGCATACATATACAACCAAACAAGGTTCACAGATTTATTCATATGACATCCATGGCCACTTACTCATTTTGTCCTTTTAAACTGCTATGGGTAAATCGATATGTAAAAAAAAAGTCACGCCCATTGAGCCCCAGAAAAAAAAATAATTCTCCTAAAATACAGTTCTTAAATACACAGATATTGAACATATAGCTCAATAAAGTCAGACTTTTGCATCTATAATGGTCATTATAATAGAAAAATTGCTATCATGGCAACTCAGGTTTATTTCAGGAGACAAGGCAAATAAAGGGGTATTTCCTTTTACTACAGGGGTGTTACAAAGTTTCACTCATAGAATAAAAAAGTCCTATGTCTATTGACTGATGTGCATACTGTATCTGGTCTTTACATTAAGCCTCATTTCACCTTTAAAGGGAACCTGTCACCAGTTTTGGCTAATATAAGTTATGTCCACCACCTTTCAGGGCTTATATTCAGCATTCTATAATGCTGTAAATCTGCCCCAACCCGACCTGCAAAAGAAGAAAAATAACTTTTATTATACTCACCTGCAGGGCGGCCGGTCCGAGGGGTGTCGCTCTTCTTTGTCTGTAATCTCCCATCTTTTTGCAATGCCGCCCTTCTGCTTGCTTCCTGTGGATGACATGTTGCTGCATCATCCACACAGTTTCCTTGGCACAGATCCCCTGCGCAGGCACACTTCTCTGCCATGTTGAGGGTAGAGCAAAGTACTGCAGTGTGCAGGTCCTGGGAAAGGTCAAAGAGCCCCGGTGCATGCTCTACCCTCGACAGGGCAGAGAAGTGTGCCTGGGCAGGACAACTGTGCTGAGCAGACTGTGTGGATGATGCAGTGACATGTCATCCACAAGAAGCAAGCAGGAGGGCGGGGATCGTAAGAAGATGGGAGGCACCGTACCAAGGCCAAAGACGCCTATTGGACCGGACCGCCCTGCAGGTGAGTATAATAAAAGTTATTTTTCTTCTCTTACAGGTCGGGTTGGGGGCAGATACACAGCATTATAAAATGCTGTATATCAACCCTGAATGGCCATATGTCTTATCGGCCAAACCTGGTGAAAGGTTCACTTTAAGTGTAAAACTGGCCACATATATGAGATTATTGTTGGAACCTGCTGATTTTGTGAAGATCAGTTGAGCATCTAGTGAGTGAAATAAGGATTGACACACATACTGTCATGTGTGCGGCCTCGCTCAATACAAGTGAATTGAGAGAGATTGGACACATCTACTTGGAATGTGGCTGGAAATATGGAAATCACACACTTGTGGGGACATGACTGCCCAGTCCGGTGTCAGCAGTGGAGAATCCTCAAAGCGTGCAGTGCGCATGCAGAGATGATTCACAAGTCTGCACTCAGAGTGACTTGTAGCCCAAGGCTGAACAGCCCTTTTAAGGCTTTTAGAAATCCATCTCCAAACTCCAAAATGGTGCTTTAGGAATGATTTGAGGAAGGATGCAAATATATTAATGTTAGCATGTTAGTTCCAAAATTTATTGGAGGCATATAAGAAATATAGTTGAATAATTCCTTTATATTGGCTAAGTACAGTAGATGATAGAGTTCCATTCTATAATGCTGTATATCTGCCCCCAAACTGACCAGGAAGAGAAGAAAATTAACTTATTATACTCACCTGCAGGGCAGTCCGGTCAGAGGGGTGTAGCGCTTCTTGGTCCAGCGCCTCCCATCTTCTTACAATCGCCGCCCTCCTCCTTGGTTCGCGTGGATGATGCGTCCCTGCATTATCCACACAGTCTGCTCAGCATCGGGCTGCTGCGCAGGCGCACTTATCCGCCTTGTTGAGGGCAGAGCAAAGTACAGCAGTGGGCAGGCACCGGGAAAGGTCAGAAAGGCTCAACGCCTGCACAGCAGGACTTTGCTCTGCCCTCAACAGGGAAGATAAGTACACCTGTGCAGGAGCGAGGAGACTATGTGGATAATGTTAGGATGTGTCATCCACATGAACCAAGAAGGATGACAGGGATTGTAAGAAGATGGGAGGCACCGGACCAAAAAGAGCGATACCCCTAGGACTGTAACACCCCGCAGGTGATTAAACCAAAATTTATTTTTCTTCTCTTACAGGTCAGGTTGGGGCCAGATATCCAGCATTATAGGATGCTGTATACAAGCCCTGAAAGGCGGCGGCCATAACTCGTATCGGCGAAACCTGGTGACAGGTTCCCTTTAATATATCATACTGCTACTGTAGCTTGTTGTATTTTTGTAGCTGGTTTTTACCTAAATGTTTAGACATTAGAACTTTAGAATCAAGCTACATTGTTTCACCCCTCAAAATTGAACAGAAATGCCACTTCAGCCCACCATGGCTGCTGTTTATTTTCTTGGTACACATAAAAAGTTGGGCTCTTTAGGAGCCATGAAGCACCTGACATCAGAATGCCTCTCTTATAAGCTACTGACGTTTTTAGCTACAGCGAACTACATCTTTAATTGACAAGGTAACTGGCTTCAGCAGTCACATGCTGCAGTGCTGTCGATGTGACATTAGTGCTGCAGACAAACAACAGAGAATGGGGCAGTGGTGGAGACAAAGTACTGGACCTGCAGAGGGTAAGTAAAGCATAGTTTGTTTTTCTACTAAACTGTATCTAGGACAAAAGTATAGGACAAATCTTAAATGCCCCCATACACATTGAAGCCTGCTTACCAAATATATTGGGGTCTTATAACTCAAACTGCCAGCTGTTAATGGAGGAAAGAAGGATCAGGCTTGTTTCATTTTAGCCTCTTACCGACATCCACTGTACACAATCAATAGCAGGAATATGGAGCGGGTTTACCGGGTGAGTTCGGCAAATTCCCAGCAGTTAATGGCTGTGGCACATAGCTAGGACCAGCCAGTAACAGCTATGGGTGTATTAGAGATTCTCCCACAACTGTTAACCTGTTAAATGCTACTAAGCTCTTACAGTGGCATTAACAGTGCTCCAGCATGGGAGCATGTTATTCTATGGGTTGCTAAAAAAACCCGGGGCTGTTGAGACCTTCTGTGCATGCATGAAGGAACTCCATTGAAACCCAGTCTGTGGCCAGGCTTCAAATGAGACCATGATTTTTATTCTATGAAGCAATACTGTAGTAATGCTGTATATAGTACAAGCAATCAGACGAGCACAGGTTCAAGTCTCCTAAGGGGACTAGCAAATACAGTAACAATGTGTTAACAAGTAAAAAACAAAAGTTTTAAAAAATATGAAAAGAATAAAAAAAATGACAGTTTGAATCATATCTTCGCCCACATAAAAAAAATATAATAAATACCGTATATACTCGAGTATAAGCCGAGATTTTCAGCCCAAATCTTTGGGCTGAAAGTGCCCCACTCGGCTTATACTCGAGTCAAGGTGGGTGGCAGGGTTGGCGGGTGAGGGGGTGAGGGCGCTGAGGCATACTTACCTGCTTCCAGCGATCCTGACGCTCCCCGCCTGTCCCACGGTCTTCGGTGCTGCAGCTCTTCCCCTGTTCAGCGGTCACGTGGGACCGCTCATTAGAGAAATGAATAGGCGGCTCCACCTCACATAGGGGTGGAGCCACATATTCATTTCTCTAATCAGCGGTAACGGTGACCGCTGATAGAGGAAGAGGCTGCGGCACCGAAGACCAGCTGTGCGGGAGAAGGAGCCGGACACCGGGACCAGGTAAGTATGTCATATTTACCTGTCCCCGTTCCAGCCGCTGGGCGCCGCTCTATCTTCCCGGCGTCTCTCCGCTCTGACTGTGCAGGTCAGAGGGCGCGATGACGCATATAGTGTGCGCGGTGCCCTCTGCCAGATCAGTCAGTGCGGAGAGATGCCGGGACGTTGGGAGCTGCAAGCAAGAAAGGTAAGTATGGCTTTTTTTTTTTATTGCAGCAGCAGCAAAGGCACAGATTTACGTGGAGCATCTATGGGGAAATATGAACGGTGCAGAGCACTATATGGGGCACAATAATGTGAAAATATGAACGGTGCAGAGCACTATATGGGGCACAGCTATGGGGAAATATGAACGGTGCAGAGCACTATATGGCAGAGCTATGGGGAAATATGAACGGTGCAGAGCACTATATGGCACAGCTATGGGGAAATATGAACGGTGCAGAGCACTATATGGCAGAGCTATGGGGAAATATGAATGGTGCAGAGCACCATATGGCAGAGCTATGGGGAAATATGAACGGTGCAGAACACTATATGGCACAGCTATGGGGAAATAATGATCTATTTTTATTTTTGAAATTCACCGGTAGCTGCTGCATTTCCTACCCTAGGCTTATACTCGAGTCAACAAGTTTTCCCAGTTTTTTGTGGCAAAATTAGGGGGGTCTGCTTATACTCGGGTCGGCTTATACTCGAGTATATACGGTAAATAAAAAATACACATATATGGTATCACGGTGTTCATAAAAGTGCAATCTATCAAAATAAAAACATAATTCAGTTGATCGGTAAACATTGTAAACCAAAAAAAGTTGATTGTAAGCGCAAAATGCTTGGATGGGTATGGAGGAATAAAGAGCGATTGCTGTTGGCCGAATGAGCTATCTAACGTGTATGGGCACTTTTATACCTTCGAAAATTTCCATATTACACATAAGTTAAAGATAGATGTAAGGCCCCAATTCATCAAAGTGTTTATGCCAGAAGACTGGCTGGAGTAACATTTCTGGCAAAGCGTACAGAGAGGATCACACCACTAACAACATGTGCCGAATTCGTTAAGTGGTGTGTGCCTCTTGATGAATTTGGCGGATCTTGTTCCTGCATGCCCCTCATTAAAACTAGCATAGAAAACGACAGTTATAATGAATCGGGGTCTTATGTTTATCTAGATATCCTTTGATGCATCATGTTATGTTCTAAATAAAAACTCTATACTTTGAGAGGGGGAACGGCTTGGCTGTACAATAACAGAAGGTTAGCATTTCTGCAGATCTTGTCTTCCAATGGACTGCATGCTTTTATTGGATTTGATAAAATAACCAGATGTGTTTATGCTAAAATGCCCAAGCTTAAAGAATAAAAAGACTCACATTCCACTTTAATTTACAACAGTCTTTTCATGTGAAACATGGATTTTGCATTTACATTTTTATGAACTTGTGTGTGGGCTATGAATGCATTTTCATTTATGCTAAACAATTCAAATATTTAAGTCGTTGGTAATAGGAATATATCTGATTCTATCAGTTTTCAATATACCATGTGTAAATACAAACAGATGACACCTATTACTAATAATTGTCATGATCTATGGAGAACCTTCATAAAGCATTCCTGTCATTGACTTATCATAATAAGTTGTCAAGGCGTAATACTATTTATGGTATGTATGTGGCATTTTCACTATTCAGCAATGAAGATTCTATCTTGTAATGTCTCAAATTCATCAATAACCACCTTGTGTGGATTAACAATGAAATTTATATTTGCTGTGCATGAAATTAGTTTCCACGTCATTAAAGATACAGTTGGGAATCCTTTTAAATCATAAACCTCTGGCTAGATAAAATCATAATGTAAGCTCTTTTTGATGTAAATACTAGGGCTATAAGGAAAATAATAAACCCACCTGAGAGATATTGTCCAGTGGGAACAAGACAAAATGCAAAGCTCTAAAAGAAGTACAGGTAATTATATCAACTTTCTGAAAGTTAAGGGACGCGGCTTCACAGAGCACTAGGGAATTAAGACAGAAGGATGTAAAACAAAAGAAAGCTCTAGAGTTAATGAAATGACAGATCACCCCATAAGAAAAATTGATGTGATAGCTAACATGAATTACAGGATGACAGACATGACGCAAGGAGAAGGAACAAAGTTCATTGTAGCTTCAAATCCAGGAGCAAGGCTTTTAGCAAAAGTGAGAATTATAATCTTATTCTTAATGATGTTTTAATCCCTGGGTTATGTAGGAGCGAAGACGCAAAACCATTGTCTGAATTTTGTAAGAACTTTTCAAGTTTGGGAATCCAGGGGACACGCTCATTAGAGAACTTGAGAATCCTGCTTCCAGGACCCCTAAATCCTATCACACCTTTGGGAGAATTGTAAATGCTTGTTTAAGATAACAGGAGTCTCTTGCATTAAATGGATGTATGTAGTTTTCAACACCAGCCGGCGATGTGTTTCAGGGAGGATGTTGGGACATGAGCCACATCTGAGAGATGGCCTTTTACTACTGGAAATGATCACCTCTTTTCATCACTCAGCGGACTATTGCATGAGTGCATACTAAATGACTTGTAAGGACAAAAATAGAATGTGTGCAATAAGTAGCTGCATATTTTGCTTTTATTTAACCACTGATTCTTGGAAGTTTTATAGATGACATATCTATACCACTAGCCTTTAATGTGGGTTGTATGGTTTTTTTTATTCCAAGCTACAAAGTAATTCTCATCTGTCATTTTCTAGTTCTGCATTCCAGTGGATAAATAAATAAAGAATGTAACAAGCATAAAATCAGCTTTTCATATAATGAGAAAAAATGATCATGCCTTAGGGCATGTGCATCGGATCATACTCGGAGCAATGTTATTGTATGGGGCCATGCACATGTCCGATTTTCACTTTCTGTTCAACAAAAAATATTGCCGCATGTTCAATTTGCATCCAATATTCAGATTGCACTATTGACTATTGACTATTGTGGGATTCTCTTTGAGTCCAATTTTCATGGACTGACAGAATGGAGAAGATAGAATTTTTTTCATCTTATTGTGACGCCCAGGAGACCGGGGTACCCAGCACCGGACCAATGGGGTCTGTCTCTTAAGCGGGATGTCACGGGTGGCTTGACCCGGTGCTGTGGCCTCAGGCAATGCACAGTGTAAGGGGTATCGTGAGGGGACAGGCACTTACTTGATCAGCAGCAGGTTCTCCCAGCGGCGATGATCCCGATCCTGGATAGATGGCTATTGTCCAAATGAAAGACTGAGGCGTTGAAACGTTTAACCAGTTTACTTTAACATAAAGGGATTTACAACCAGTCCTGTCACCGGAGTCTGTATGGGAACTCTGAATTACTTTGACCCTGCCGGGGTCTTCGCCTCTTATTGTACGCAATTTCTGTGTGGCCCTGCTGCTGTATGTGAACTGGCTGCCGGCCCAATCTGTCCCCTCCGGGTCCTGGTTCGACGGGCAACCCGAGTCCTTTTATCGACTTACCCCCTCCGGGAATACCGCTGAACTCTGTGTCTGTTGCTGCGTCCAGCCCTAGTGAAGCGGATATCACCTCACGTTTTTCCGGTTGCTGTATTATATATAATGAATACAGCCACGGATCCGGTATCCGTCTTTGCGCCTGTTCTGGGTAGTGATTAATGCTACCCGGTTCTCACAATATCCTTTTTCTCTGTCCCTTTTCTCCTCAGGCCGGTGATTTGGGCCTGGAAACCGTCATAGGGCTGTTAGAAATTCAGCTGTATGACCTCTCACTTTCAGCTCCTTAGCCCAACTGCCATTTCTTCTCTCAGACCAGAATGGATCAAGGGAAGTCTCTGGAGCTCCCCCTTCTGGCCGGAGGTGGTAGTGCAGTTTTGCTATCTTAGTATTTGTATTTATTGTCAGTAACTATTTTTGTGGCACATACCCCTAGGGGTGCCACATTCCCCCTTAGTTAAGAACAGTACTCCGGGACTGTGGGACGATAACATTTTGAAATAACAATTAATATGTACAGAGTCTTAAAAATGAAAAGTTACAAAAATCACTCAAGGAAACAAAAATAGAGTTCTGTAAAAAGTCACTACAAATAGCGTCCATTAATACAGTCTTATCCTTGAAGGTACTAGGAAAGGCACTGCACTTTGTGTCCAGGAATTTAGTTCCATTTTTCCAACGGAGTTATCAATATAACGTCTAAAGAAAGTTCAAAAAGAGCAAAAAGCAAAGTTCAAAAAGCAGTCTTTCCGGAGCTTTGATTTATTGCCTCCGGGCTGATAAAAAGTTCAAAAATATGCAAGAAGTTCATACAGACAAGTCTCTGTAGGTACTGGGCTTAAACGTTGCAGAATGATAACAATGACTATAGTTTTATAGTTGGTAATCCGCATACCTGGCCGGTAATTGACCCTGGGTACTACGCTGTGATCTACGTAATAGCGGTGTCTCTTCATGTGGTGTACTACTGTCTACTGCGGATGTAGTATTTGCCCGCTCTGCTAAAGATAATTCCACGACTATGGAGTTGGCAAGTCCACCGTGAATGAGATCACTCTGATCAGGAATCTGTTCTTCCTGGCCTGGAATCTCCTGTAGTACGGGGTCAGCCTCTTCCTGTCTTGGGACTTCTGGTATTGGGTTCGGTGTTGGGTAAAAGGCCACCATGGGAACCACTACTGCACCATGGTATGTTAGTAGAGTTTTGGGAAAGTCTCCTATACAGGTGTGATACATTTCCTCTTCTTTTTCCTTTACTGGTTGAACCTGCATGGGTTGAATAACTTCTGGTTCTGGCTGGACAACTTCTGGCTCTTTCAATGCTTCCGGACACAATTTAAGATTGTCTCTTGACACTAGTTCAGATGTTAAGCCTCCGTTTTTGCTAATGAGACACATTTTAGGATTATCCATTCTTGTTGGTAAAACTGTGTAGGGTACGGCTTCCCACTGATTGTCTAGTTTATTGGTTCGACGATTTCTCTTGAGCACTTGGTCACCCGGTCTTAATGGGGTCGCTAGAGCATTCTGGTTGAAAGTTCGCTCTTGTCTTTCTCTAGTTTGCTGAAGGCTTCTTTCCACACTCTCTTGCACTTGGCGATACTGCTTTTGCCGTATGATATCCCAATTGGAGTCTTGAACTTCTGCGTCTGGTTTCAGAATTCCCATTTCTAGATCGATTGGTAATTGGCCGGGTCTTGCACGCATAAGGTAAGCTGGGGTGCAGTTGGTGGAGCTTACCGGGACATGATTATATAGATCTACCAAGTCAGGCAATTTCTCTGGCCATTGATTCCTTTCTGTCTCAGGTAAAGTCTTTAGTAGATCTATTATAATATGGTTCATCTTCTCGCATAAGCCGTTTGTTTGTGGATGATAGGCCGTCGTCCGGATCTTTTTGCAACCATACATATTACAGAATACTCTGAAGATCTCTGATTCAAAGGCTGTACCTTGGTCGGTGAGAACCTGTTCCGGATATCCATGGGGTCTACAAAAGTACGTTTGGAACGCTTTGGCTGCTGTTTTTGCCGTCAGATCTTTTACGGGTACTACTACCAAGAAGCGTGAATAATGGTCCACGATGGTCAAGGCATAGACATAGCCGGACCGGCTTGGTGTCAACTTCACGTGGTCCATGGCTACAAGTTCAAGTGGTTGTTTGGTGATTATGGGCTGCAGTGGTGCTCTTTGGTTCTTTTGATCGTTTCTTCTGAGGTTGCACGGGCCACAATTTCTGCACCACTGTTCGATTGATTTTCTCATCCCGACCCAATAAAATCTTTCTCTTAGAAGTACTTCTAACTTTTTCCAACCGAAGTGACCAGCACCATTATGGTAAGCTTCGAGGACCATCTTCACATCTTGTTTAGGCACGATAATCTGCCAAACCAATTCATGTGTTTTCGGATTGGTGTACCTTCTACAGAGCTTCCCTTGATACAGGAACATTTTGCCTCTCTCTTTCCAGAGTTGATGCGTCTCTTCTGGGGCATCCTCATCGGGATATGCACTTTGCTCAGTTAACAGTTCCTTCACCAACTTCACAGCCGGATTGCTGTCTTGGGTGTCAGCCCATCTATGGTGTGCTAACGGATTAAAATTCAACTCTTGTTGTTTCTGATAGGTACTTGACTGATGATGTTTTGCCTTGGGATGATGGAAGGCTGGTAGTTCAATTTCTTCAAGCTCCCCCGTTTCTTCTTCTACATCTCTCAAGTGTGGCATCCAGGATAGGGCATCGGCATTTCCATTCTTGCGACCTGCTCGATACTTGATCTTGAAGTTGTAATTAGATAACCGGGCTATCCATCGCTGTTCTAACGCACCTAATTTGGCTGTGTCCAGGTGGGTCAACGGATTGTTGTCAGTATAGACAATAAATTCTGCAGCAGCCAGATAGTGTTTGAAACGTTCAGTCACAGCCCAAACTACTGCCAGTAGTTCCAATTTGAAGGAGCTATAATTTTCTGGATTTCTTTCAGTAGGCCGGAGCTTTCTACTTGCAAAGGCGATGACTTTCTCCCGACCTTCTTGCTTTTGTGACAGCACCGCTCCTAGTCCCACATTACTGGCATCGGTGTAGAGGATGAAAGGTTGATGGTAATCTGGGTATGCCAGAACCTCTTCTCCGGTTAGTGCCTTCTTTAGTTGTTCAAAGAAGTCTTCCCTTTCATCGTTCCACTGAAAAGGAGGGTTTCGGTTTGAAGGTTTCTTCGTCTGCCCTACCAAGGCGTCTTGCAAGGGTGCTGCCAATTTGGTAAATCCTTTTATAAATCTGTGATAGTAACCCACCAATCCCAGGAATTGCCTCACTTCTTTTGCGTTGGTAGGTCTTGGCCAATCCCTTATGACGCTTATTTTCTCGGGATCCGGTGCTACTCCCTCCGAACTCACGATGTGTCCCAGGTACTGTACCTTTGGCTTGAGAAGGTGACATTTGGATGGCTTGATTTTCATGCCATACCTGGATAAGGCTTCGAACACTTCTGCCAGGTCTATTAAGTGTTGTTCGTAAGTCTTTGAGTAGACGATCACATCATCTAGGTACAGGAGGACGGTCTCGAAGTTCTTGTGTCCGAGGCAGCATTCCATCAGCCTCTGGAAGGTACCGGATGCGTTGCAGAGTCCGAATGGCATGCGATTAAATTCACAATCTCATGCAAAGTGGCCTGGCTGCTGGCAACGGCGGCAAATGGGCTGTCCATCCGGTTGGTAGCGGTCGCGGAGTCGTCCTCTCCATGTCGGGTATCTCCGGGGTCTCATCCATGGAACATCCTCTCTACGGTTTGCGAACTCTATCTTGGGTCCTCTCATCTCCTGCATGGTTTTAGCCATTGAAGCAACAACATCAGTTAAAGAGTCAAGCTTTTGTTGAAGAGCCTCATTAATACTGGGCCCCAGGGGCTTAGCAATGGCCCCGGACATAGCTGATGTCACTGGCACTCCCTGTTGTTGAGGTGCCTCTGCCATAGGTTGCGCAGGATCCTGATCCCGAGGTGCCTCTGCCAGCTGGAGACGTATAGCGCTCTCCATTAATTGAGCAAATGTCAATTCAGGGTTCTTAAAAACAAGCATGCTCACATGCCCCCGGTGAGAAGGGGTGTAGAGTCCCTCCATAAATTGATCTCTTAGCAGTTTATCCGCTCCGGTGTTAAAAATGGGTTCAGCCAGTGTAAGTGATTTAAGGGCTTCCTGCAGGTTTAAGGCAAAGTCTCTCACGCCCTCATTAGCTTTTTGTTTGCAATTAAAGAATCATATTTTAGCTTTGCTGCTGGCAGTGGTTTCAAATGTAGCTTTTAATCCAGCAAATATGCGTTCAACAGTGCCTTTTAGATCAGCTGCCCATGCTGTGACTTCTCGCTTAACTGCATCATCAGGAGACTAACACGCTGAACTTCACCCACGGGGAACATGTTAAAATGGGCCAGCATCTTTTCTCTGAAATCGTCAAGGGTATTAGGCTCACCTTCATACATTGGAAGCCACGGGCCACCTGGGGTATATGGCATCAGCACCGGCATGATGGGCGCCACTCCTTGCACCGCTGCGCTACCAGACGCTCTATCGACACTCTGTCTTTCAGCTGCATTAGCGCCGCCGGGTGCTGCGGCGTCTCCGTGCTGCGACATACTGTGCCCCCTTAGTTAATCCGGACCCTTCCGGTCCTCCGCTTCCGTCGTGATAGTGTAGATTCGTTCTGCTGTGCAGCAGGATTGGTTTTCCCCTTGCTCTGACGTCAGAGTGCTCAGCTTGGTGCCGCCCACAATGACACGCCCCCTGCTGCTCCCGCCCACCGCGCGCTCTGTAATGGCGGATTCTGAAGTTTTTCAGTTAGACTGGGGCTCACGTAATGGCGTAGCTCAATTAACAGTCTCGCGCCTAACGGTTATGAGGTGATTACCTCAGGGGATGGCGGCCATCTTTACTCCATTATAACCAATGGGGAAAAGTCACTTTAAATAGTTTTTAATGGGAAATGGAATTTTCTTTAATAAAGTCAATTTTCACGATTTTTCATCCAAGTTTTCAAAGTTTTGGGCTCCAATCACGGCACACAATACCCGGTATATGGGCTGGCTCTATCCTGTTCGTGACGCCAATTGTGGCGCCCGAGAGACCGGGGTACCCAGCACCGGACCAATGGGGTCTGTCTCTTAAGCGGGATGTCACGGGTGGCTTGACCCGGTGCTGTGGCCTCAGGCAATGCACAGTGTAAGGGGTATCGTGAGGGGACAGGCACTTACTTGATCAGCAGCAGGTTCTCCCAGCGGCGATGATCCCGATCCTGGATAGATGGCTATTGTCCAAATGAAAGACTGAGGCGTTGAAACGTTTAACCAGTTTACTTTAACATAAAGGGATTTACAACCAGTCCTGTCACCGGAGTCTGTATGGGAACTCTGAGTTACTTTGACCCTGCCGGGGTCTTCGCCTCTTATTGTACGCAATTTCTGTGTGGCCCTGCTGCTGTATGTGAACTGGCTGCCGGCCCAATCTGTCACCCCCGGGTCCTGGTTCGACGGGCAACCCGAGTCCTTTTATCGACTTACCCCCTCCGGGAGTACCGGTGAACTCTGTGTCTGTTGCTGCGTCCGGCCCTAGTGAAGCGGATATCACCTCACGTTTTTCCGGTTGCTGTATTATATATAATGAATACAGCCACGGATCCGGTATCCGTCTTTGCGCCTGTTCTGGGTAGTGATTAATGCTACCCGGTTCTCACAATGTCCCTTTTCTCTGTCCCTCTTCTCCTCAGGCCGGTGATTTGGGCCTGGAAACCGTCATAGGGCTGTTAGAAATTCAGCTGTATGACCTCTCACTATCAGCTCCTTAGCCCAACTGCCATTTCTTCTCTCAGACCAGAATGGATCAAGGAAAGTCTCTGGAGCTCCCCCTTCTGGCCGGAGGTGGTAGTGCAGTTTTGCTATCTTAGTATTTGTATTTATTGTCAGTAACTATTTTTGTGGCAAATACCCCTAGGGGTGCCACATTATCATCTGAGAAAATGGAATCGCACTCTGATCACACTCAGGGTGTGATCAGAGTGTGTTTAGCATAATCAGCCTTATTTTCTTGGATGAGAGAAAAAACGGTAGTGTGACCCTAGCCTAGCCCTAGCCTGTTCATTGACATACAATATGTAGTTTATTAAAGGCCAACAGCAAGAAACATTAACATGGGGTTACAAATTATTGTCAATCAATCACCGTCTGCATAGAGAAAAAAAAAGTTGAATGTGATCGATGCGATAAAAGCAAAACGTTTGACACTTGACAACATGCTTACAATTTCAGTTTGATTTTACCTTAATATATCTAAATTGATTATTGCTGCATACCACCATAGTTTGATGTCCATTATCTTAGGGAAAAAAATGAACAACCCCCCCCCTTCCTGAAAAACTGGACTAAATAAAATACAACACAAAGATGTCGAGACTGTGGCTTTAAATCTACTGCCATATGACAGCATTTGGTTTAGACTGGAGGCCAGCAACTCTTGGATATCATCTGGGGAACATTTTGCTCAGTGCAGTTTACTACATGCTTCATAATGTCTTATTAAATAATGCTGTGCCATCTGTGAATGATTTTGTAACCAAAAATAGCACCTAAATTTAGTCAGTCGTCTTCCTCGGCCACTTCCCAGAAACTTCAGGAGCTACAATAGCCGTTCACCTCCCACACCAGGAAACTCACCTACTAATAGGAACAATAACATTGTTTTGATGCCTAGATTGTAAATCTACATTGTGTTAGAGATTGAATGCGGATTGTCGTTATGATTTTGTCGTCTCCATGATTTTCAATTCATGATTTTTAGAAGGTTTTACTTTTATATCTAGCAAAGTCTAGAAAGAAAGGACTCACTTCAAACCTTGTATTCTAATACAGTTTTGTTATTACTAGAAGTTTACTAGAAAAGGTCTTAGAAGCAAAACAGCAAATAATTAGTGTCTTAAACCAAGAAATATCAAGCAATGTCAATTAACAAGATGTGACAGATACAGTTGGCTGCTACAGCAATCTGATCAAACGTCAGTGACAAGTTGACTTCAGATACAGGATATTTCACCTGCTTAAGAAGTCAACTAAAGCATTTGTTGAAATAAGAGAAGGTGTAAACCCAGCGTCGGACTGGAGCACCTTGGGCCCACCAGAGAAAATCATTCTTGAGGCCCACTATGTAGCTACATAGAAATAAATTCAAGACCACCAATTGTGTAGTAAAACACGCTAATATCAGGGCATAATATAAGGTAGTACACATCTTAATTATGTATCAGGGGTTGGGGTAGCCCCCTCATAGAATATAATGTAGCCCCCCTCATAGAATATAATGTAGCCTCCCACAAAATATAATGCAGCCCTCCATAAAATATAATGCAGCTCCCTCATAGAATATAATGTAGCCTCCCTTATGGAATATAATGCAGCCCCCCTCATAGGGTATAACACAGCACTCCACAAAATATAATGCAACCCCCTCATAAGGTATAATGCAGCCCCCCCATAGAATATAATGTAGCTCCATCATATGGCATAATGCAGCCCCTCCACAGATTATAATGTAGCCTCTCAGAGTATAATGCAACCCCCTCATAAGGCAGCCGCCCATAGAATATACTGTAGCCCTCTCTTGGGCATAATGCAGCTCCCCTCATATAGTATGATGTAGCCACCTGAGAGAATAATGCAGCCCCACATATAATATAATGCAGCCCCTCCACAGAATATAATGTAGCCCCCTCAGACTATAATGCCAACCCCTCATAAGGCAGCCCCCCCATAGGATATACTGTAGCCCCTCAATGCAGCTCCCCTCATATAGTATGATGTAGCCCCCTCAGAGAATAATGAAGCCCCCCACAGAATTATAATGTAGCCCTCTCATAGGGTATAATGCAGCCCCCTGAAAGGGTATAATGCAGCCACCTCCACCATCATCATTGTTCTCCCAATCCACCATTGTACTCATTACCACCATCATCATTGCCTCCCCCCACACACACGGCTGCACACAAGGAGGCAGGGACACACACGCAGGCAGGCAGAGACGCACACACAGACACACACAGATCCACAAACACACACACACACCTCTCCGCACGTTCCCAGCAGCCGCAGCACATCCCGGCAACTTTCTCTCTGAAACAGCCTCACTGAATGATGACGTCATCCAGCCACGCTGAGTCAGACAGGAAGTGCCGGGCAGGAAGGAGGATGGCGTGGATCCCTGCAACTCCGCTCTGGTCCCAAGCTGCAAGGATCTCAATCAAGGATCGCCGCCCTTTAGGGGCCCACCAACGGGCCCCCCATTCAGCAGCAGCAGCGGGCAGTGTTAGCCTCAGCCTGCGGCTGATGCTGCCCGCCATTAAAGTGAAATGGTATTCACACCTCTCCACGCCCATGGGGGTGTGGGGAAGCATGAATATACATTTCTCTTTAGCAGCGGGGACAGGCTCCTGTCCATCTGCTGCTCTCTGGCACCAGGAGGGACTCAGGAGCTCCATAGCAGCTGGGTGTGCCGCTATTAGCGACACTCCACTGGCTGGGGGGCCCCTGGAGCAGTGGGGGCCCTAGGCAGCTGCTGGCCAATATACCAGCAGGTGTCAGTGCCTGAGCCCACCGGAGAATCCACCGGTTCTCCGGTGGGCCAGTTCCGGTTCTCCGGTCGGCCAGTCTGACCCTGTGTAAACCCTATGAGAAGGTCATGTGAGGTCAGAGAGTTGGGAGTTAAGCTTTTACCCAAATGTACCTCACCCCAAATATATTGTTGAAATATCAAGGGGTTGGCCAGCCATTGGGACAAGATCGGATTTAGTTCAACAACCAGCACCACCAACGATCAGATATTATAAGCACTGCGAGCGGCCAGATGTGAAACGCATTGAATGGAGCTGCAATATATAGCTGCTGCTGCTGCTGGGTTCTACAGAATAGCTCTGAGTTTCTTAAAAAGGAGCTGTTCTGCAGTCCCTGGTAGCAGCCACTACAGTACACATTAAATGGAGCTGTGTACGGCAGCTCTCTTCAAGGGAATTTGTCATCAGGTTTTTGCCACAGTGCTTGCGAAAGTATTCAAAACGCAGCTAGTGGACTCCCAGGCATGGGGATCTACATGAATATAATGTCTAGCTTTTACTTTTTTTGATAAAAGTTATGTTAACCAAGCAACCTATATTATTTTCATGCACTATTGCAATTTATTTATCTATTTACTGCAGGGTATTTACTTACTATCTTTTTATCTTGTTTTTTTTCTGTTTAGTGGCCATTGTGAATATGCGCTTTCAAACTGCATGCACACCAACGTATTTTGCAGTTCATCAAACCACTGACAGACTGAAATAGGTTTTGATCAAGAATATCCTTGCATTTCGCACCATCCATCTTCCCCTCAAATCAGAATATTTTCTCTGTCCTAGCTACCAAAAGACATCCCTACAGCATGATGCTGCCACCACAATGTTTCACTGTGGGGATGGTGTTCTTGGGGTAATGAGCTATGTTTGTTTGGCACCAGACATAATGTTTATCTTGGTGACCAAAAAGTTAAATTTTAGTGTCATCTGACCACAGCACCTTCCTCAATATATTTTTGGAGTCTCCAAAATGTTTTTTTGCTTTTTTTGGCGAACTCAAAACGATCCTTACAATTATTGTGTGTAAGTAAAGGTTTTTTTTCTGCCTACTTTTCTATAAAAGCCACCACTATGAATTATATGGCTTATTGTGATGGTATGGACAAATACTCCAGTCTCTGCTTGGGAATTCTGCAATCTAATATTTGCCTGTATTTTTCTCACTTCATCAACTTAGACTATTTTAATGCATCACACACAAATCGGATTACAAAAAAACATATACACAGGTTGTAATGTAGCAAAATAGGTAAAAAGTCAAGGGGGTGAATTATTTCACAAGCCACTGCATGTAATCAGAGAGCAGCATGATATAGGGACTGATACCCTGATTCCAAGGATGTATCACTTAATGGGCTGCTTGGTATAGTTTTGATAAAATCACTGTTTGTTCTGCTGCAGATCTAGCAGTTTTCTAAATGCTGAGCTCTGTATAACCCTGCCCACCCCATTGACTGGCATCCTTCTATGTATACTGAACATTTGCATTTGATTTTCCAATCAGTGGTGGGGCAAGGTTACACAGAGCAGGAGAACTACTACTCTAGAACTACTCTAGTGATAATCTTCTGCTTATAATACACTGATTTTATTTAAACTATAGCAAGCAGCAAAGTAAGTGACAAATAGCTATGATGAAGTTTTCTGTCCCTACATTATGCTACTCTCGGATTACATAACAAAAACCTGCAGACAGATTCCCTTTCAACGTGTTTACAGCCAGAAGCCATTGCAGCTTATAATAGTGGATAGGTGTAAGTGCTGGGTGTTGCTCCCCACTGATCTGATAATGATGAGCTATTGTAGGGATAAATCATCGATACACCAACCCACTTAATGTTAAACTCTAGTTTTTGAATGTAGGTACTGTAACTTTTCACAGATAGATTTTAATGCAGGATATCTTCTGTATTTATATCACTGTTTCCAGTCTCAAGGACATAACTGGGCAATTTTCAGTGCCCCACTACTCAAGGAAGTAATCAAGCCCCCCTACATTTGGTGCACCAGACTTTTGGTCCCCTGCCTCATGTTCTTGGGGAGGTGACTAGTCCAAGAGGCATGTCCCCACCTGCTTCTCCCCTCCTGCTCAGCCAAACTGACAGGTCTCCCTCTTTACACACAAGTTAACGTGTAATAATTTTCCATGTTGTAATCTCCTAATTTATTTATTACAGCCAAATAAGGAAACAATATCAATTGACATTCATAAGGAGCATTGCTCCCAGCCTGGAACATACCTTAGCTAATTACTAAGGATGGAATGAACCAATGACTAATGGAAAGACAAAGCGCAGTATGAATAGGCCATATAGCCCAAAGCACAGAAGAAGGAATCCAAATCTGTAGAAAATAATCTAATGGCTTCATAGGAAGGCCACAGCTGTACTCCTCCACAATAGTGTTGTTTTCAAACAAATACTTGGCATTTTGCTGACAATAACTGTGAAATTTAAGTAATATGGTTCAATTACAAACAGGCCCTCTGGGCAAAAAAAAGTACCGTATATAATAAATGATTAAAGAAACAGTTGTATTCAAAACATTCTCAAGTCCCTTCGAGTTCCTGGCAGGCTGTTTGTTCACTAGACCTGCTAATAAGCAGTGAAATTAACCTACAATATGGCGTGCACATGACATAAATTAACTTTTTTAAGCTGGAGAGACTGTTCACATCAACATGTCAACTTTTAATTAGTATTTCAGTGTTATTATTAATAATAATAATATTATACTATTCTCATCAGTAAAGTGGTTTTTGTACCATTAAATGCAGCATATTATAGGGTCAGGTCTTTTGTACTATCAACCCATATTTAAAAAATTCTTGGCCATACACCATAGTAAGCTTGTTTTAGGATCGTAATATGGACAGATAATTTTATGCAGAGGGCATTTTAATAACACTTATTTTTAAGGGCACTGTGTTGGGAAGTGATGCAAAAGACGTGTGAAGAGGGAGGTCTGCAGTGAACAACTGTTGATGTGAAAAGTCATCATGCATCTAGACAAGATGGAGATGAAAAGAAAGACAACTGTAAGATGTAATCTATAAGGTACCTGGATGTAAAGGTTTATTTGTGATACTGACTAGTTCCCATCAGTACTGTAGTTCCTGTGTGGGCCACTGTCTGATGATGGCTGTTAATAACAACTCCCAGTATCTCCTTAACATTGTTAAGGACATACTAGGAGTTGTAGGGTTGTAGGTTCATGCGACACAAATGTTTATGGGGCTCACTTGATATTACAATTGATTAGCTTGGTTCTTGTATTCAAGTACTCTTGGTTATGGTCATTTATTATTGAACTTATGGTGGTTCTGGTGATGTATTAATTTACTGTTGGTGGTTCTGGTGATGTAGTCAAGTACCGATGGTGGGTCTGTTGATATATTAATGTAAAGTTGGTGGATCTAGTGATTCATTCATGTATTAATGGTGGTTCTTGACACATTCATGTACTGATGTTGGTTCTGGTGATTTATTCATGTAGTGATGGTGTTTCTGGTGATATTCATGTACTGATGGTGGTTCGGGTGATGTATTTATTTACCGATGATGCTTATAGTGCCATATTGCTGTACTATTGATGGCTCTGTTGCTCTAATTATATACTGATGATGATTTTGGCTTCACATTCATGTACTGATGATGGTTCTGGTGATAAATATCAACAGAACCTTCATCACTACATGAATACAGCAGCAGAACAGCCACCATTACATGAATGGCACTAGAACCGGAATACATTACCAGATCCACCATCAGTTTTGTCCAAGCTGCATTTGTTACATGACAGACGCAAATTCTATCAGATGTATCCGTATATTTTTAATGGAGGTTTGTTTATTTTCCGTCAGGGTACTTGCCAAATGCTGGACACATTAATTAAAACCAAATGGCCCTGATTATAGTAATGCTATATTAGTTGCCATAAATATTGTTGAGTTCTACATTTAAAATATAAGACATCAGGTATGAACCTTGCCATTTTTCCCCCTGCATTGTGTAAGTGGTCCACAAAAAATGATTGATTCTGTATCTTTGAAACACCGCTCCCTGTTAAGTCACATCCCTAAAGTACAGCACTTTTTACTTTTGATAACATTTTTTTGTGAAAAAGATAACAATTCTAGTGGAAGTGGTCATCAGAGTTTGCAACCTAACCCATCAGACGGGAAGCGGGATGTGCATTAGAGGTCCTGTTACCTTAGTTTTTGAGCCATTCCTTTGCTTTGGGATGGGTGGGCGACATTGGCTTCATCTGCCTTGGGCACCAAAATACTTTGTCCCGGCCCTGCATACAGGTTGTAGATTGTGGAAAAAAGCCTACCTGTATGCATTATATCTTATGGTTTGTTCTTGATAAATCATCTTTTGAATTATGTGTTACTCTGTAATGTCTTTATTGCCTGTACAAGTACCCTCTGAAATGTAAAGTGCTGCCAAATTTGTTGGCACCACAGAAACAAAAGTCATTATTATTAAACATTATTTAGACTAAAAATATGTGCTAAACCTTCATTTTATAAGTATATAATAGTCATGCATGTATAGCAGTCATGCAATTTAAATTTCAAATAGTCACTGTTTGTATATATCTTGGTATATACAGAGTGCTGCTGTGTGCTTTTAACTGTTTAGTATACAGTCATAGCAGCTTGCACCTGTACATACTTGCTGTGTATATTTATGTCATGACTCCCGGGTATTACTGCTGCGGGGTGAGCTGCACACAGCAGCAAGGGAGCTGAGCAAAGCGCCGGGTAACTAACAAGGTAACAAACAGGACCTGAACCATGTGACAGAGTGGGAGGTGGTCGGGGGCGGAGGCAGACACCGGGTGCAGAGGAGACGATACACACAGGAGAGTAGTCAAACAATCTAAGATCAGAACCAAGAGATCACGAAGTACCAAAGGGGAGAGAAAAGGGATTGTCAGATGAGAAGTCAGAGGTCAGAAATCCAAAAGAACAACCGAGCAGAGTAAAGCACGGAGAGCAAGGAGCACAATTGCAAACCGAGTACACACTTCAGGGGTCAGGCACACAGACAAGACGAAAGTATAGCTGACATGGAATCCTAGTCTGGAGTGAGTATATATACCTCTTCCAGATCCAAAGGGAGGCCAGCAAAATTAACCTTGAGAGAACAGGACATTAACCTTGTCTTAACCATGACAGTACCCTCTTAATGGGGGGCCACTGGACCCACAGGCTTCTTAGGGTATCTGGCATGAAAAGCCCGCACCAGTCGATCAGCATGCACAGAACTGGCCAAAACCGATTGACCGATCCTCAATGGAATATCCCTTCTAGTGGATTAGGTACTAAAGCGCCCGGTGCACCCACAATGAATCAATGATGTGCCCTACCTCGTACTCCAACTGACCCTCTATCAACTCTGGCGACACATTGGATGAGTAAACTTCTCTAAACATCCCCACAGGTTTGAATAAGGACCTGTGGAAGACATTAGGCATTTTAAAGGAGGTGGGCAACTGTAATCTATAGCACACCTGATTGATCACCTCTACAATCTTGTATGGACCTACAAACTTCATAGAGGGTATTTTAAGTTTGATGTTACGGGTAGACAACCACACCTTCTCCCCCACAGCCAACGCAGGAGCTGACCTCCTCCTCCTGTCCGCAAAATGTTTGTACTTCCTCTGGGCTTTGGAGATGTTCCCTTGAACCTCCCTCCAAAGGGTTCTTAACTGTTGCACCATACCCTCAGCACCAGGGCAACCAAAATCCATGCGGCAAAATTTTCCAAACTGCGGAACAAAACTATAATTGACCTGAAATGGAGATTTACCCGTAGACTGATTAATACGACAGTTGGACGCAAATTCTGCCATGGGCAATACCTCACACCAGTCCCCCAGTCTGGAAGAGGCCAGTCATCTCAAAATTTGTTCCAACGACTGATTTGTGCGTTCAATGTGTCCGTTAGATTCCGGTGATAAGCAGAGGAGTAAGACAACGTAACCCCCAGCTTCTTACAAAAAGCCCTCCAAAACCTGGTCAAAAACTGCACACCCCTGTCAGACACCAGATTCACAGGTACCCCATGCAACCGCACTATGCGCAGTATAAACAAACGAGCCAAGGTTTCAGCAGAAGGTAATGCACAAAGTGGGCTTGCTTCGAAACCTATCAACCACTACCCATACAACTGAGTTGCCCTTGGAAGACAGAAGATTAGTGATAAACCTGGCTACTTCATTTCCTCTCTGCTGACATCCCCACTATCATCATGGGTGACTTCATTATCCCCATTGACACTTCCACCTCAGCTGCCTCTAAACTTTTATCGCTTATTGCCTCCTTCAGCCTCACTCAATGGTCCTCTGAGGCCACTCACAAAAGATGGCCACACGCTGGACCTCATCTTCACCCACCTCTGCTCCCTTACTAATCTCACTAACTCACCGCTCCCCCTGTCTCACCACAACCTTCTGACATTCTCTTCCCTCTCCTCTCCCAGTGTGCAACCCCCTCTCCACAAGCTCACTCACCCTCACAGAAATCTCAAACACCTCAACTTACAATCACTCTCTGAGTCCCTTCTCCCTCTTACAGAAATAGCCTCCCTTCACGACACAGATGCTGTTGCCACTTTTTATAACATCACAATAACAGCAACACTCGATTCGGCAGCCCCGCTCATGCATAGCAAAACTCGTACACTCAAAAGGCAGCCCTGGCTGACCAGCCTGACCAAAGAACTGAGACGGTCCTCCAGGATCGCTGAGCGGAGATGGAAGTGATTCCGCTCTGCCAAGCACTTCATCGCATACAAACAGTCCCTTGCCAGCTTCAAGTCCATGCTCACTGCCGCAAAACCAACTTGCTTCTCAGGGCGGCACGGTGGCGCAGTGGTTAGCACTGCAGCCTTGCAGCGCTGGAGTCCTGGGTTCAAACCCCACCAAGGACAACATCTGCAAAGAGTTTGTATGTTCTCTCCGTGTTTGCGTGGGTTTCCTCCCACATTCCAAAGACATACTGATAGGGAATTTAGATTGTGAGCCCCATCAGGGACAGCGACGATAATGTGTTATATAAAATAATGTGCGTGTTAATAAAGATAATGTGCTATATAAAAATAAAGATTATTATTATTATTATCTCTCATATCTTCCCTGTCTCACAACCCTAAACAGCTTTTCAACACTATCAATTCTCTACTCCTTCCCCCCGCACCCCCTCCCTCCCCTCTCATTTCTGCTGAAGACTTTGCCTCTTTCTTTAAACAGAAGATAGATATGATCAGAGAAAGCTTTGTCCCGAAGCGCGCAATGCCCTTCTTAGCTGCTCAAACCTGTTCCTCCAAAACAAGCTTCTCCACCATGGCAGAAGATCAGCTCTCCACCCTCCTGTCAAGATCACATCTCACCACCTGCACGCTTGACCTGCTCCCGTCCTACCTCATCCCCAACCTTGCTATGGTCTTCATCCCAACCCTAACACACCTCTTCAACATCTCACTCACAACAGGTATCTTCCCCTCAGCCTTCAAGCATGCCAAGATAACACCCATCCTTAAAAAGCCCTTCTTTGACCCATCCTCTGTGTCTAGCTATCGCCCGATATCTCTTCTCTCTTATGCCTCAAAATTACTGGAACAACACGTCCATCTTGAACTGTTCTCCCACCTCTCCTCCTGCTCTCTCTTTGACCGGTTACAAACTGGCTTCCAACAACTTCACTAAACTGAAACTGCCCTAACTAAGGTCAACAATGACCGACTAACTGCCAAGAGCAAGCGACACTATTCTGTCCTCCTTCTCCTGGACCTGTCCTCTGCCTTTGACACTGTGGACCACTCCCTTCTGCTACAGATCCTCTCATCTCTTGCCATCACAGACTTGGCCATATCCTGGATCTCATCATATCTGACAGACCGAACATTCAGTGTCTCCCTCCCCATGCCACCTCCTCACTTCGCCCCTTGTCTGTCGGTGTTCCTCAGGGCTCTGTTCTAGGACCCCTACTTTTCTCCATCTACACATTCGGCCTGGGACAGCTCATAGAATCCCACGGTATGCAGTATCATTTCTACGCCGATGACAAGCAGATCTACCTATCCGGACCTGACCTCACCTTCTTAGTTACCAGAATCCCACACTGTCTGTCTGCTATTTCAGCCTTCTTTTCTGCTCACTTTCTAAAACTGAACATGGACAAAACAGAATTCATCATCTTTCCCCCATCTCTCTACCCCTCCACCAGACCTATCCATCAATGTAAATGGCTGCTCACATTCCCCAGTTCCACACACCCGGTGCCTCGGTGCGATACTCGACTCTGCCCTCTCTTTCAAGCCACATATCCAAGTCCTTGCCTCCGCCTGCCATCTCAAACTCAAAAATATTTCCTGGATCCGCGCATTCCTTGACCGCGACACCACAAAAACACTAGTGCATGCCCTTATCATCTCCCGCCTTGACTCCTGCAACCTCCTACTCTCTGGCCTCCCCTGTAGCACTCTGACACCACTCCAATCCATCCTACACTCTGCTGCCCGACTAATCTACCTGTCTCCTTGCTATTCCCCAGCCTCTCCCATATTCCAAGCCCTTCACTGGCTTCCCATCGCCTAGAGACTCCAGTTCAAAACCCTTACAATGACATACAAAGCCATCCACAACCTGTCTCCTCCATACACCTGTGACATGGTCTCCCGGTACTTACCTACACGCAACCTCTGATCCTCTCAAGATCTCCTCCTCTACTCCCCTCTCATCTCTTCTTCCCACAACCGCATCCAAGACTTCTCCCGTGCTTCCCCCATACTTTGGAACTCTCTACCACAACACATCAGACTCCCGCCTACCATAGAAACATTCAAAAAGAACCTGAAGACTCACCTCTTCCAACATGCCTACAGCCTGCAGTGATCCTCAACCCATTGAGCCGCCACACAACCAGCTCTACCCTCTCCTAGTGTATCCTCACCCATCCCCTGTAGACTGTGAGCCCTTGCGGGCAGGGTCCTCCCTCCTTATATTCCTGTGTGCCTTGTTTTTTTGCTCATGTTTAATGTATTTGTCTATATCTGCCTCCTTTTTACATGTAAATCGCCATTGAATAAATGGCGCTATAAAAATGTATAATAATAATAATAATAATAAAGGCCATGGACAGATGTGTCCATTGTTTATACAGAATTGGCAAAGGCACCAATTCCCCGGCCGGCCAGACATGAGAGCTCTTAGAGCAAGCGCACACCCCACAAGTATTTACAAACCTTTTGATATCAGTACCCATAGAGGGCCACCAAAAACTCCTAGCTACTGCCCCGCGGGTAGCTGCAGTCCCAGGGTGAGCACTTAACACAGAATCATGAAATTCTTGCAGGAGTGAGAGATGGAAATGTACAGATACAAACATTTTACCTGGGGGTTTATTCCCAGGAGCTTGGGCTTGTGTTTCCAAAATCTCTCTCTGTAACTCAGATGAGACTTCTGCCACAACCACTCCCGGTTGAAGAATGGAGGATGGAGGTTCTGGAGGGCACACAGAATCAAAACTTAGGGATAAAGCATTCGCCTTTACATTTTTAGAGCCTGGTCGGAACGAAATAGTAAAATTAAATCGAAAAAAAGTGCCCACCGAGCCTGTCTGTGGGTCAATCTCGATATAGGCCAGGTTTTTATGATCAGTGATGACCGTAATGGGATGCACAGCTCCCTTCAGAAAATGCCTCCATTCTTCAAAGGCCAATTTAGCCGCCAACAATTCCCTGTTGCCGGCATCATAATGTCTCTCGGCCGAAGACAATTTTTTAGGGAAAAAGGCACATAGTTTAAGGTTAGTAAGGGTGGGCAGACCCTTGGACAACACTGCTCCCACCCCCACCTCCGAAGCGTCGACCTCCACGATAAAAGGTCTTGATGGATTGGGTTGTATCAACACGGGTTCTGAGGTAAAACATTTCTTCAATGTCTGGAAGGAATTTTTTGTGGCCACGGACCAATTTTTTACATCTGTCCTTTTGAGAGTGAGGTCCGTCAAGGGTTTCACCCCCTGCAAAAACCCTTTAATGAACTTCCTATAGTAATTAGCGAAGCCCAGGAATCGTTGCAACCCATTTACGTCATTAGGTTGCACCCAATCTGAAATGGCCTGAACCTTCCCCGGATCCATGCTGAATCCCTCCCCTGATATAATTTAACCCAGAAAAGACAGTTCTTGCATAAAGAATGAACACTTCTCCAGCTTAGCGTATAAATGGTTCTCCTTGAGTCTCATAAGAACTGAACGTAGATGGCGCAAGTGTGACTGACTGTCCTCTGAGTATATCAAGATGTTATCCAGGTAAATAGCCACATAGCGGCCAATCAAGTCAGAAAAAACAATATTAATGAAATTCTGGAGGGGCGGTAGTGAGACCGAAGGACATAACCAAATTTTCAAACAACCCCTCAGTCGTCAGAAACTCTGTTTTCCATTCATCTCCCTCCCGGATCCTTATAAGGTTATAAGCCCCTCGTAAGACAAGCTTAAAAAACCATTTGGCCCCCGTGAGATGATTACATAAATAAGGACTCAGAAGAAGAGGGTACATGTTCCTCACAGTAATTGTATTCAGTTCTCGAAAGTCGAGGCACGGTCTCAAACCACCATCTTTTTTCTTCACAAAGAAAAACCCTGCTGCCACGGGTGAGACAGAGGGTCGAATATGCCCCTTGCGGAGGCTCTCTGTGATGGACTCTTTCATGGCTTGGCGCTCAGGCCCGGACAAATTATACAGACAAGCCTTGGGTAATTTGGCATCTGGGACTAAATCAATAGCACAATCTGAAAGACGATGTGGATGAAGCGCCTCAGCCTCACTTTCAGAAAACACGTCTTCGAATTCCTTAAGGTACCTGGGAGTCTGGACAACCTCCTCAATTGCTGTCGTTTCACTGACAGTTTCACTGAAGAAAGACAGGAGGGGGCAGTTCCTTTTCCAATGGCCAGATGCTCCAGAGTAAAAGCATAGTAGGTTGTCTCTATGGTGCCTTCTCTCTTTCTCCACAACCGAGACTGACCCAATCTCCATGGGCTCCGATACAGAGGTAGTGTCACACAATTTGGAGTACAAGGAAGTCTCTTGTTGCATCACTCCTCTGTCATGGCGAACCGCTTGCATCATGGCGTCCTCCAGGGTATCATTAGGAGGATGTAATGCCAGAGCATCCTTTAGACGGTCAGACAGGCCGCCCAACGTCTTTTGCTGCCCAACATCTAAATTCTGAGCAGAACCATTCAGCGGAGTGCCTCCCCTGTGTCACACTCAATCATATCCTCTGCCAGATGCACTCTATCAGGCTCATCATAAATGTGCCCCAGAGCCTTAAAGAACAGGTTCATAGACATACAATCAGCAGCAGAGGAATAGAGAGAGAAAGCCCATGCCTGTGGGGCCCCCCTTACCAAGGACATTACGATCCCCACCCTCTGCCTTTCATTTCCAGAGGCCCGGGGATGCAATTTGAAAAACAGCTTGCTTCCCTCCTTGAAAACCCTAAACAATTTTTTATCTCTGGAAAAATGGTCGGATAACTTTACCGGCGGCTCGGGGCCTGCTAAAGATGCATCAGTGGGGCCTCCCTCCCGGAACCCCAGCAGAGCAGACCCCTGTAAAGCAACTGCCACATCTCTCTGCACCTGTTGGTGCGAGTGGACCAGGGCTTGCTGCTCGATGGACAGCTTCTGCATAAGCTGTGAGAGCTCATTAACCTGCCCCGTGAAAGCCTGTACCAGATCCATAATATACTAACACCCCACTACCAGGGAAAGACTGTAGAGTCATCTATAGTGTCACAACTCCCGGGTATTACTGCTGCGTGGAAAGCTGCACACAGCAACAAGGGAGATGAGAAAAGCGCCAGGTTACTAACCAGATAACAAACAGGACCTGGACCATGTGACAGTGTGGCAGGTGGTCGGGGGTGGAGCCAGATGCCGGGGTGCAGAGGAGAAGATACACACAGGAGAGTAGTCAAACAAGCTAAGATCAGAACCAAGAGATCACGAGGTACCAAAGGGGAGAGACAGGGGATTGTTAGAAGAGAAGCCAGAAGTCAGAAATCCAAAAGAACAAATTAGCAGAGTAAATCAAGGAGAGCAAGGAACACAATTGCAAACTGAGCACACACTCCAGGGGTCAGGCACACAGACAAGACAAAAGTTTAGCTGACAGGGAATCCTAGTCTGGAGTGAGTATAAATACCACTCGCAGATCCAAAAGGAGGCCAACAAAATTAACCCTGAGAGAACAGGACATTAACCATGTCCTAACCCTGACAATTTACCTCAATGAGGAGAGTAGAATGATCTGATGCCAGACTCCTCTGGCAGTGGATTATGTCTAGCAGGGACAAATTTTTTCCCTCCAATAGCAGATGTTGAGGAACTGTCTATAAGTACCCATCATCATTACATTGTCTGTTATTATGGTCAATATTGGTGGGATCAGTCAATTTTAAGGCCGGTGTCAAACTTGTGAGAGCAATGTGAGAAACTCGCATCAATTAACAGCAATGCCGCCTGCGGTTCGGACTGGAGTGTTCAGCTACAAAGAAATACATGCAGCCTCACACTCTGGTCCTGAGTGCTGGTGGTAGTGCCGGGAATTGATGCGAGAGACTCGCGCGAGTTTCTCGCATTGCGCTCACAAGTGTGACACGGGCCTAAGGGATAGGGTATGTTTACACATCGCGTTTTTGCCACATTTTATAAGTGCGTTTTTGCTGTGAAAAATGCAGCAGTTTACTGTCCCACCAAAGTGACCAAGATTTCTGAAATCTCATGCACACGGTGCTTATTTTTTTCTCTCAGATTTGAAGCAGTTTCAAATCTGCAGCAAGTCAATTCTTTCAACTTTTTGCAGTGTTTTTCTCCCATTCTAATGAATGGTAAAAAATGCATAAAAGATGCACACCAAAACACTGCACGAACGTGTGTTTTTTAATAGGGACGTTTTTCCTGCCAAGAGACACATTTTTGAAGCAGAAATCTCTGCAACAGATCTTTAACGTGTGCTCATACCCTTAGCTGGCTAATGGTCCTAATATCCTATCCTAATATTCTAACTTTACAAATCAATATGTATCTGTACTACTTGAAGCCCACATAGAATTAATGTCTTCTGTACGTTTGATTATGAGAGATAACAAGCCAGGAACAGTTATTTTTGAATTGTATTAAACTTTATAAATCTTTGCAGTATAAGTAGTTCTTGTTGCATATAATGGAGGAAAGAACACAAATGAAGAGTTATCATGTTAAAATTACTTTCCCCTGGTGCCCAACTTCTTTCCCTAGCTAATGATTTGTCACATGTCTACCACAGCCTGGTCCTGCAACTTATGATACTGTCATCAGGCACAGCCATATTCACTTTGTTGGCGGCGCTGGTGATAGAAGAGATGTCAGAACCAGAAGTTTTGGACAGCTCAGACTCTGTCCAGCCACTAAGGTTAGAGTGACTGAGACCCGAAGTGCTGTCCAGCTGTTCAGCTCATTGCTTCAGCTAATTGGAAAGCACCACATCCTACTTAATCTTCCAACTTAATGCTGTAAGCTGCCAGATATAGCTTGGTGCTTCCTCAGGTTAGGTCTGTGGTTTCTTCTCATGTGTAGTATTTGTGCTTTCCATTTTTTTACTCAGCTTATTTACTGAGGTTTCTTCTGCCTGACGATTTTGAACATTTGCTGCCCTCTTGGTTTTGACTTAGCTACCTGACTATCCTTTCTGCCAGCTTAGGCCAACAAACAGCAGCTGACTCTGTAGCCCTCGCCAAGTTATCCCTGTGTAAGTCCAGATCCCTGTATAGGATTGAAAGGGTGAAGGTCAGGGCAATTCCAGGGCTCTGGTAAATGACAAGTAGCTTGCGCAAAGCCTGTTTGTGGTTGTCATTTTACAGTTGCCTCTGACCACTGACAGAGCCTCATTACATGATTATAAAAAAGCACATTAAAGGCCAGCACTGCAAGGGTAAACAGTAAGTACACGTGCATGTCTTCTAGTGGATTGTATTTTACCAAAGTACTAATCCCAGAAGAACAGACATATTATTCTTCAATATTTAAGAAAGTGCTGCTGTATCTAAGTGTTTATTCCGACTGATGCCACATTCCCGCTGCATACATTTGTCAGGCTTGAAACATGGAGAGATGGATTTTCAAGCCTGTTAAAGCCTTATACCTGGAATAAGCTAGAGTAAACACTTGGACATTTTAGGGTGTGCTCACACATATTTTTTTTGGAATATAAACTCTCCAAAAATGACAACTTTTGATTGGAGAGTTGGAGAGTTTCTGCCCTGAAAACTCAGCAGAAAAACTCACACCCTTTGAGAGTGCTGTCTTATTTGTCAAACTTCCTTCATAATATTTTCCTCAGCATCTTACCCAAAAAGTAGTTCAAATACCGAGAATATATTCATATAAATCTCTTTAGGAACACAACAGAGATGGAGGAAAGAAGCTTACTGCTATCATCCATGTTTTGCTTGATAAAATGTTGCTGCTATGTGTAGAAGCCAGTCATTTGCATGTGTTTTGATTTTCAGGACATTACCCCCGCTCCAAATCTTTATCTACAATACGTCATTTCTCAAATGTGTGTACATTTCAGTAGCCAACATAGTGTTGTGACATATTTGATATCTAGAGCAGGACAATCCAATTGGCAAGATACTACTTTTGTACAGGGCAGCGTGCCTGGGTGCCAGTGCGGGTTTCTTTTCTCCTGGTAAAAACAATATATTCTTTCCTCCAAGTAATTTCTTGTTAATAGCTTTTCATACATCATTTAGTGTAATATTCAGACTGGTGATTGATCTTCCTACGAGACGTAATAGACTGTGCTTTATATGATTGTTTTCTTTATAGTTAAGGGAGTTAACTGCAATGTGAAATAAATACATTAGCACCATGACCTTATTTTGCCTTGAATACTGCATATAACAGCATAGTTTTGGGAGTGGTTTCATGGAAATTCATGGCATGGATAGTTATACTACACTTTGTATTTTGTATGATAATGTCTTAAATTATAGGACATCTTTCTTAGGTCAACAGAAAAAAAATCAAAGAAATGTGAGACTAAGTGACAGATGGGTTAAAAAAGATAAAAGAGGGAATAAAACCACCTTAATTATGGCACTGCTTTTTCCCCACCCATTATTTATGGGGGGAGGCGGTGTGCGGAATACTGTTTAAGTGAACAGGACTCCTTTCCAAACCACTGCAGATGGGAATGGTTACACAGACACTGTAGCCAGATGCACAGTCTCTAATTTAGTCCAAAGCATATAATTATCAAGCAGAAAGTCTGTAATGAAAGATCGAAATGCAGAGAGGAAGGAACATCCACAAGCCATCACTGTCAAAAGAACCAGGAGCTCACCCTACTCTACAAAGCAAATGCCTGGTATCTGTGGAGGCTGTAATGTGCCCCTAAGTGCTCTAATAGCCCTACTGTATCTGGGACTAGAGCACTACCGAGAGCCAAATGGATCTAATAACAGTGATTTGTGTAATAGGTAAATGCAGATAATTACTTAAAGCCGCAGACAGCACATTTTTTTTTAATTCACAGTTGGCAGACTTTTAATAACCAGAAATTAAATAACTATTGTGGAAGGAGTCATAATTACAGCACTGCTTCAGGTACAACGGCAATTTATCAAAAGTTTTCTCTATGCAAATCAAGTAACAATAATTTCAAGACATTTCAATTACATGTATAAACAAACACTTTGCCTTTAAGGTATATCTGGAAAAGATTAGTTTATCATACTCTTACCTATCAAGAAGAACGTGAAACCTTGTGCCAGGGCATATTATGTAGCGTATCTTAGATGAACTATTCTCCAGTAAATAAATATTTAAAGGGAACTTGTCACCAGTTTTTTCATGCATGAACCAATACCGCTACCTTTCTCAGCGCAGTGTTGCCTTACAGAAAGTTGTATATTATGTCCTGACTTCTTTGTATATCCCCAAAAAACCTTTTGAAGTGCTCCAGCGAGGCACACAGATTTGTTCGATCTGATGGGTATCATTGCAGTTGGGCGAGAACCTCCAGACCCCTGCTAATAAACGCTTCCCGCTGTGATTGATGAAATAGCGGGCAAAAAAAATCTCACGCCTGTGCAGGGACATTGCCGGCTCGCACAGGCGCACTTCGCTCTCTGCTTCTGCAGGTAGAGCCTAAAACCTAACTGTGTATGCGCCAGCACACATCTTTCAGGCTCCTGCCTATGGCAATCATGTTGCCCATATTGTTTTGTTCCCTGCTGCCAGAAATCGTAGAAGAGGAGTTTCATTCTAGTAGTAGGTAACAAAACAATATAGACAAAATAGTTCTGAATTTGCATACTTCACTGGAGCACTTCAGAAGGTTTTCGGGGATATACAGGGGAGTTAGGACATAATACACAACTTTCTGGAATGCAGCACAGGCACTGAGGAAGGTGGTGGTATTGGTTCATACATGAAAAAAATGGTGACAGGTTCCCTCATAGATAGAAGTATTGGGGCATCTACACATAAAACTTTAAGGAGCATTTATGACATCCTATTCTAAATCCACACACATTAATAGGGAATTCCTTCCTCCTTTGCAGCTAAAACATCTTCCACACTTCTGTGAAGTCTCTCAAGATTTTAGGAAGTTTTGACCGTTCACCTACAAAAGCACTTGGGAGGTCAAACACTGATGTTGGACCTTGGATTATGAGTGAGATCAAGCCTGGCTCTGTCAATCTTCATTTTAGTTAATCCCAAAGGTGTTTGATTGGGTTGAGGTCAAGTTCTTTCGCACCAATCATGCATTTTTGGACCTTGCTTTGTGGGGTGAGGCATATTCATGCTTTAAAAGAATAAGGCCTTCCCAAATTGTTCCAATACAATTGGAAGCTACAATTATCTAAAAAAAATCTCAGTATGCTGAAGCATTAAGATTTCCCTTTACTGGAACTAAAGGGTATGGGTCAACCCCTGAAAATTTTCAGTTGACACAATCCCGTCAGGCAGGTAATGATCTCATAACATTTGCCAAACCCAACCTCTTCAACCAGGTTGCCAGATAGTGAAGCATATGTAAGGATAAGGACATGCTACCCATGTTTCCCTCTTGAAGAAACAAGTTTTTTATACAATGTTATGTGATGTATAATGTGAACTATAATGTGCGTTAAAGGCATTAATTTTATGGCGTGTGTAATTTGACCATAGGGACAGTTCTGGTTAATGTCTGGGACTAATCCAGAGTGGGAGGGGTTGAGTTGCAGGGAAAGTGGCAATTTCCAGTTAGATAGGGCCTGGAGTGCATAGCAAGTGGACCAAAAGGTCCAAGGTGAGCAGTGCCATATTCTGAAGTGTCCCTAAGTGAGAGGAGATCAAAGTAAAGGGATAATGAGATCTGGAACAGAAGTGACTAAGAGAGTGATCTTCTGGAAATGGGTTCTGGGAAAGGATGCCTAGCAGCAAAGCCTAGAGGTTACAGCCTGTAAGGTAATGGGCCTGGACAGTACTAAGTGCAAAAGATGAATACTTTGCCTTGGAGAGAGTTCCAGAGCATCAGGGTGCTAAAAGTTAAGTTTGGCCATGCTGGTACCCTAAAGGAAAAGAAGACACAGAGCAAGTCAAGGACTCTTGCTAAACAGAATTTTAATGTTTAACGCTGGATTGTGATGAATTCGTGAGAAACAGTGGAAACAGAGGACCAGTAGAAAGTGTAAGGGAATTAAGAAAATTGTGGAAAATGCTTTGAGTTGTAAAGGAAACTTTCCTAAGACTGTGTGCCTGCCATCCCTTGTATATATTCCATACTAACTTTCTGTTTAGTAAATGGTTTACTTTTGAATGTTGGTCTTCTTCATTGAACTGTAAAACATCTGGTCCTGGCAAACCAACAAGATCAGTTACATGTGGCCTGCATGGGCTTAGCGCCCTCAAAAGCACAAGTCCACATACCCAGCCAGGACCCCCAATTTTGTGCAATGCGCCGGGCGCTACAGACGAGTACCTCGTTCACGGCTACCACATCGGCGCCATGTAGTACTGCTCCACTGGTGATGTGCTTCACCCAACTCCATCTGACCTTTGGCATTGTGCTTGGTCACATAAGGCTTGCATGCAGCTACTTGACCATAAAAATGCTATAAAATGCTCAGCCAACAGTTTATGTGCAGATATTAGTGCCCAAAGATGTTTAGAAGGAAAAAAATATTAATTAAAAAGAGATATGTCTCATTACTTACAGTCAATTTAATATATAGAAGAATGAAAGCTAAAGTCAAGGTTCAACTGGCCTTATACCGTATTTATGGTGGATCTTCTACTTTGGTTAGGGTTTTGGGAACAGCATCACCACCATTAAACGCTGTAAAAAAGTGCCTGTCTGCTCCACTGATATGACTGTTTTACTAATTACTTGTAGTCACCATTAAAGCACCACTCCACTGTTATTTTTTCCAGCATTGGAGTGGTGCTTTAAAAGTAAGTCTCTTGCCCCCGGTCATATACTCACCCTGCGTCTTCATCGTTTTACAGTGCCTCTCCAGTCCCGCGGTGCCATTTTGTGAGCGCAGCTTCTGAGTGGTGGGAAATCAGAAGCTATGTCACAAGAACCTTGGAGCTGCAGGCAGGTAACCTTTTTTCCGGAGACTGAAGGGAACGGCAACAAAAAAAAACTATGTAAATGCCTAAGGTGAGTGTCACTATCAGCTGCAGCCGCCGATGCGGCCCAGCCCATAGACGCCGCCAATCTGACCGACCTCAGAAGTCGTGAGGCGCGCGTCCCCCGGGGACACAATATGGACCCTTTATACTGCAGAGGGGGACCTGGGCCTACCTGAACTAGGGAAGGGCTGAGACCGGGGTTCTGTGGCAGCTGAGCATGTGGACAAGGAAAGAGACACGTAGGACTTGATTACACTGCACAACTTCAGGCATATAGAAAGTAAAGTTTACTAAAGTAAAGTCACACAGTACATAAACCAAACATGACTATGCCAGGCTCCCAATTCCACACCTTCAGAAGGGTACCACCCAGTGGACCCCAAGGCACCAACGGATCACCAAGGCACATATATGCGGGACATCAGGACACAGGCATGACATCAGGGTAAACAAGGTCATCAGGATGCAGGCAAGACATCAGGGTACAGACAGGACATCAGGACACAGGCACGGCATCAGGACATCAGGAATACCGGATAGACATCTGGGACACTGGCGTGGCAGCCCAGGTTGTCAGCTGGGACACTGGCGTGGCAGCCCAGGGCATCAATTACATCAGGACATCGGACACAGGAAGGACATCAGGACATCAGAATACAGGCAGGGCTACAGGGTACAGACAGGACATCAGGACATCTGGACCCAGGGTCACCGGCAGACATCAGACAGGAGTTGTTCGGTTCCAGACATTCGACACGACCTACAAGCACCACCAGTCATCAGGCTCCAAGCTCCAGGCAGCGGTCATCAGGTTCCAGACTGCGGTCGTCAGGCTCCGGACATCGGACCTAGGAAGGAACTCAAGCATGATGGTGCAAGCACCGCCATACTGGTCGTGGGCCAGATGGGGTTAACACCGCATGGTATTCAGAGCACAGAGTAGTAGATGCTCAGCAGAAACACCGGTTACAAGAGACTCAAAGTCACAGGGTGTGAGGCTCCAGATGCAGAGGGATTCCAGGAACATAATCACAGCAGACACAGTTCAGACAGATTCAGGAACAGGACAGGTACAGGATCAAAGATTCGGGCCTGGATATACCGCCTCCAGGACAGGCGCCAGAACAGGACAAAACAGGAATCAAGGCAAGCACTTTGGTACCAAAACATAGACAGGAGAAGTGCAGGAGCACAAACACACATAGCAAAGTTCAGGAGCTTTGTGAGTAGCTCAGGCCCCGCCCATAGGGCAGGGGAACTTTATATAGGAGCTGCCCCTCAGCAATTGGCTGGGGACAGCATTTCAAGTACACTCACTAACCCTGATAAAAGCAGGAGAGGTGTGGCCGCGCACGCCCTAAGCACAAACAGTAACCATTACAGCACAATCAGTGCAGGAACTGAGGCTCAGGGCACCAGGCTGTGACTGCACGCACTGACACATGTGGAAAATCATGCATCAGCTGCAAATGACCTCGCAACCCACTGACAGCTTCTATAGCGGCAACCAGGGACAGCACATGTGGATGGTCATGCAGCAAAGCAAAGACCTAACCACCCATGTACTGCTACGCAGCAAAGCAGGGAACTGAGAAGGCTCCATACAGGTAACAGCCAACAGTATCCCAGCTCAATTAGGGGGAAAGGAGCAAAAGGTTAAAGCAAAGACATGCATTGTCTTGCCGAAAACCAGATACAGACAGAACGGCGTGACAGTGAGTATCAGACAGGGGCAGTGGACTTACATTTAAAGCACCACTACAGCGGTGCAATTAAAAAAACACTGGAATGGTGATTTAAACAACAAATCTGGAGAACTTTTTTTTGTTCATCCTGTGATTTCTTCCTGGAAATGTTAAAATACATAGCCAATTGGCTATTACCATAACTCTTGACAATGGGGCATGTCTGTACAAAGTTTAAGGGTATGTGCACACAGAGTCTTGTAGACACTAGCATACAACAACAGCATCATTCTTACTGTAGGATGACGCTTCAGGAAACCGCTGGTGGTGTTTTTCCAGAAGTGTCTATTCCAACGTCTTTTGCAGACAATGAAAGAAACTGCCGTGAAGACACCAAAAGTTGAGTTGCGCCTACATTTTGCAACTTTTCAAAAGGTATTACACCAGTATTCTGGCTTGGAAGCTTTGATGCAACAGACCCTTTGTGTGCACATACCCTAACATTCTCCAAGAATTAAGAATTCTGAAGGTTATTCAACCCAGATTTTTAGGAGAACTTCCAAAACTGTTAATTTATTAATTACTAAAACTAACAATTGCCGGCAGCTGACAGATTCTCTCGAATCCCTTCACACTCCATGAGCAAATGCTGTCTATATTTTATAGCTGACATCTACCTCTAACAGCACTGACTGCAGTGCCCGCTGATTGCTGCTCTTAACCTCTTAAATGCTGCTGTCAGCAATCATGGAGCATGTCAAGGACTTTGGAGAGGGCTTGGAAGCAAAGCATGCATCTAACAGTGATCACTGTGCGTGCTGATCGCTGCTGTTAACCTCATAAATGTCACTGTCAATCACTATCAGCTGCATTTGAGCCCTGAGTTCCAGCCCAGATGTTAGTTCTGGTGCCCATTGGTTCTCTCTCATGTAATGCATTTGCAGGGAAGCAATAGGTCGCTATGACAGCAGTTGGCTTACTGAATGGCCCTGTGTCATATGATGCAGCCTATATACTGTAGTGTTGCTGTATATAACATAAGTGATTAAATGATTGCAGGTTTAAGTCACGCAAGAGGACAAATAAATGAAATTATTATTATTATTTATTATTATAGCGCTATTTATTCCATAGCACTTTACATGTGAGAAGGGGTATACATAATAAAAGACAAGTACAATAATCGTAGTCAATACAAGTCACGACTGGTAAATAAGGAGAGAGGACCATGCTCGCGAGGGCTCACAATCTACAAGGGATGGTTGAGAATACAGTAGGCGAAGGTAAAGCTGGTCATGCAGCGGTTTGGTCTATTGGTGGTTACTGCAGGTTGTAGGCTTGTCGGTAGGTCTTCAAATTCTTTTTGAAGGTTTCCATGGTAGGCGAGAGTCTGATGTGTTGGGGATGAATATTGGGGATGCGTGGGAGAAATCTTGTATGCGATTGTGGGAAGAGAAGAAAAGAGGAGAGTAGAGAAGGAGCTCTTGTGAGGATAGGAGGTTGCGTGCAGGTAAGTACTGGGAAACAAGGTCATAGATGTATGGAGGAGACATGTTGTGGATGGCTTCGTATGTCAGGGTTTTGCACTTGAGTCGTTGGGTAATGGAGAGCCAGTGCAGGGATTGACAGAGGGGAGAGGCTGGGGTATAGCGGGGGAACAGGTGGATTAGTCAGGTAGCAGAGTTTAGAATAGATTGGAGGGGTGCGAGAGTGTTAGAGGGGAGGCCACAGAGCAGGAGGTTGCAGTAGTCAAGGCAGGAGATGATGAGGGCATGGACTATGGTTTTTGCAGATTCTTGGTTGAGGAATGTACGGATCCGGGAAATATTTTTGAGTTGAAGTCAGAAGGAGTGGAAAGGGCTTGGATATGTGGTTTGAAGGAGATATCAGTGTCAAGGATTACCTCGAGGAAGCAAGCTTATGAGACTGGGGAGAGTGGGCAGCCATTTACTTTAATGGATAGGTCTGTTGGGGGAGTCAAGTGAGATGGGGAAAGATGATGAATTCTGTTTTGCCCATATTAAGTTTTAGAAATCTAGCAGAGAAGAAGGATGAAATAGCAGACAGACATTGTGGGATTCTGGTTAGTAGGGTGGTGATATCTGGTCCAGAGATGTAGATCTGTGTGTCGTCGGCATAGAGATGATACTGAAAACCATGGGACTCTGTAAGTTGTCCAAGGCCAAAGCTATAGATGGAGAAGAGCAGAGGCCCTAGGACTGAACCTTGCTGGACTCGATAGACTAGATAGGGGCGAGGTGCGGAGGTGGTGTGCGAGTAGGAGATACTGAATGTCTGGTCTGTTACATATGACAAAATCCAAGATAGGGCCAATCAGTGATGCCAAGAGATGTGAGGGTCTGTAATAGTAGGGAATGGTTCACTGTGTCAAAGGCAGAGGACAGGTCTAGGAGGAGGAGGACAGAGTAGTGTCACTTGGTTTTGGCAGTTAAAAGGTCATTGGTGACTTTAGTTAGGGCAGTTTCATTGGAATGTTGTGTCCGGAGGCCAGATTGAAAGCGGTCAAAGCGGGAGCAGGAAGAGAGGTGGGAGGACAGTTCAAGATGGACGTGTTGTTCCAGTAGTTTTGAGGCATAGAGGAGAAGTGATATGGGGCGATAGCTAGATGCAGAGGATGAGTCAAGAGAGGGCTTTTTGAGGATAGGTTTGATTGAGGCATGTTTAAAGCTTGAGGGGAAAACACCAGTTGTTAGTGATAGGTTGAAGAGATAATACAATGTAAATATATATATTTTTTAAATACATACAAAGATAAATAAAATTTATAAATTTGAATCACCCCTTTTCCCCAGCTAACAATAAATATATATATCACTGCAAGATGAAAAAAAACATCAAAAAGTGTTTTTCCAGTCACTACCATAACGTAAAGCAGCCAAAACACTGCATGTACCCCAGAATAATATAAATAAAAATGCCATACAAAAAAGCAAGTCCTCATAGTGCTCCATTGTTAATAAAATAAAAAGATATGGCTCTTTGAAATGGTGACATAAACCCAATTTTTTTTTTTTTACAAAATTCTGATTTTTTTAGGCTAGTAAAATAGTAAAAAACCTACCGTATATACTCGAGTATAAGCCGAGATTTTCAGCCCATTTTTTAAGGCTGAAAGTGCCCCTCTCGGCTTATACTCGAGTCATTGTCCAAGGGGGTCGATGGGGGAGGGGGAGCGGCGACTGTCACATACTCACCTGCTCCTGGCATGGTCCCTGCATCTCAAATGGTCTCCGGGCACTGGCAGCTCTTCCGTGTTCAGCGGTTACGTGGTACCGCTCATTAAAGTAATGAACATGGACGCAACTCCACTCTCATAGGGGTGGAGCGCATATTTATTACTTTAATGAGTGGTACCAGTGATCGCTGAACACCGGCACCAAAACCATCTGTCAGTGAGAAGCAGGGACCGCGCCGGGAGCAGGTGAGCATAACAGGGGATGGTGAGCATTGTGATATTCACCTGTTCCGTTCCACCGCTGGGCGCCGCTTCGTCTTCCGCGTCCTTTGGCTGTGACATTCAGGTCAGAGGGCTCGATGACGTGGTTAGTGTGCACCCTCTTCCTGAACAGTCACTGCAGAGAGCTGGAAGACGGAGCGCCGCCCAGTGGTGAAACGGGCACAGGTGAATATTGCAAGTGCCGGGGGCCTGAGTGACAAGAGGTGAGTATGCAATTTTATTTTTTAATCGCAACAACAGCATATGGGGCAAATGTTTCTATGGAGCATCTTATGGGGCCATAATCTACCTTTATGCAGCATTTTATGGGGCAAATGTTTCTATGGAGCATATTATGGGGCCATTATTAACCTTTGTGCAGCATTATATGGGGCACATTTTAATATGGAGCATCTTATGGGGCCATCATTAACCTTTTATGCAGCATTATATGGGGAACATTTTAATATGGAGCATCTTATGGGGTCCATCATAAACTTTATGGAGCATTATATGGGGTGTATTTTGTATGGAGCATCTTATGGGGCCCATCATGAACTAAATGGAGCATTATATGGGGCTCCTAATTCAATATGGATATTCAAAAACACTTAACCTACTGATGTCTCAATTAATTTTACTTTTATTGGTATCTATTTTTATTTTTGAAATTTACCAGTAGCTGCTGCATTTCCTACCCAAGGCTTATACTCAAGTCATTGAGTTTTCCCAGTTTTTGTGGCAAAATTAGAGGTCTCGGCGTATACTCGGGTCGGCTTATACTTGAGTATATAAGTTTGGTATGTCCATAATAGAACTAGCCTGGAAAAATATGTTCTACAGGTCTTTAATGCTGCATAACAATTACCAGAAAAATAAAACTTAAAAAAATGCCAGAAATTGCATTTTTTTAATCATTTCACTGCACTTGGATATTTTTTTGCCATTTTCCCTTACTTTATATGGCATTGTGAATGGCGCAATTCAAAACTACTACCCGATGATGTCCAATACAACTGATGATGTTGTGTGGGTATATTGATAATGCCTAAGGTAACCTGGTATATTAAGCTCAGGTATAAGAGAAAGTGTAGGGTATGCACAGGTTAAAATATAGGTTAGGGATTAGGGCCCAGAGTAGACCAGATTAGACAGTGATAAGAAGTTCAGTGCATACTATTAGAAGATAGTGACTGTAAGTAAGTAGGTGAAAGATTACATTTCCCCAGCAACAGACTGCAGGGGCAAACAGAGTTGGTTAGGATACAGTCAAATGTTTGGGACCAGCCCAGCATGGAAAGGGACAAAGTCAAGCAAAAAGGGAACTATTTCCTGGTTTAGTCAGTCTGAGTTAGACAGAGGTTTGTGTGAAGTTGAAGTTCTGGTAGCAGTGGGCTGGAGGCACGTGGAATACATATCGTTCTGACAAGCATGAGGTCATAACAAATTTACTGTGGACCTTCCTGTAAAATCCGGGATCCACAGCCCGAAATAGGCACTAGGAGTGTGCCTTATTCCCTTTCATACAGAGGAAGCTGGACAGGGAACCAAATAAGGGAAGCTTATTGGATCTCAAGGGTGCTGTGGGGCCGGACGGAAAATCTCTGGGCCTGACAAAAGGTTCAAGCATAGTGATAGACGGAGCTGAAAGGAAACAGAGGCTTGAAATGTACTGTGTTGGTGAAACTGGAACTGGAGGGTGCTGTGTTAAAGACTGTTGTATCTGACCTGTTCAGTAAAGTTGAATTTTTATAATAAACAGGGTGTCCCCTGATGTGTGTGTGACTGATCCTGGACCTAAAAATGTTGATGTAGCGAAGGCCTCTGGCCTACAAGTGAGTGCAAAGCAAACTTCACAGCACACTGCATATGGACTTAGACACTGTTTATTTGTGGGTTGCCAGGGTGTGGAGAAGCAGCAGCTCGCCAATGGCTACTGCCCTGGGTATCTTATATATGCGACTTCCATCTCTGGTTTATTTCAATCCATAAATTACACACCACCTATCAGACCTCAGGTATAACACAACATAACAATGTTGTCTGGTGTATTTCTTTAAGCTGAAAAGAAACCTGTTATCTAAAACATGCTATTAGCCTGCAGATATGAGGTTAACCTGTAGGTTAATAGCTTTCTGAAGTCATGTGGCTGCCACACTAAGAGCCCGGCTACCAGGGTGAAATTAACTTTATTCCAACTAGCAGCCTCAGAGTGTAAGTCGTAGAGGAGTGTTCCTTGTGACTTCAGTCACCGCTCAGCACTGAGTGGTGGCTTTAAGCGTGTCCCACAACATTGATTCAGTAAAGAATAGTAATAACGGTCCTAGGAGCGCTGGAAATGAGACCAAAACAAGGATTTTACTGTTGAACCACAACGCGTTTCAATGGTTAAACCGTCTTCATCAGGTGGAAGTGAAACTTCTAGGACTGTTATTACTATTCTTTACTGCATTTTGTATCCTCCTAGAAGGTTAACGGCTGGAGCTGCGGTGGACCTTTTGCTTTCAATTTTAACTGTGACCCTCACAGCGCTCCCTAGTGACCGCTTTCTTTTCCCTTGAATTCCACAACATTGATTGACAGCCGACTCTAATGCTGAGTTCGCTATCAGTTAGTGCCGAGGTGTATTTACAGCTGCCACTCACCATGCACTGAGCGGTGACTGAAGCCATGCCAGTTGCACCTCTATGGCTGACTCTCCGAGGCTGCGAGGAGGAATAAAATTAATTTCCTCCCAGTAGCGGGGCTCTCAGTTCAGCTGCTGCACGATTTCAGAGTGCTATTAACATGCAGATTAGCCCAATATCTGCAGGTTAGTAGCATTTTTTACATGACAAGTTCTCTTTAAGAAAAGTTTACAGTTGCAATCACATGCATGTAGGTAAATATTTTGGGAGGTTCACAGAACTGGAGATATAGACAGCAGTGTTCAGGAAGTTAAAAACTTTACAGTCAGTAATCCCAGTTGAAAAATACCACAGTGACTATCGCGCCACGCTAATGGCCACTAACAGAAAACCAGATGTTAATCAGCTCCAAAGATCATAACGATAACATTTATTTTTCTCTTCATGTTTCTTTAATAAAAGAATATAGTGCAGAAGAAAAGCAATGAACAGCTGAAAATCATTAATATCCAAGCAATAAGTCCATCAGAGAAGATGGCACCAAATACTCTCAATTAGGATTTGTTAAATTCAGAAGAAGAGACATACAGTATTTTTCAGACTATAAGGCACACTTTTACTGTCCAAAAATTTGAAGGAAAATGGGTGGTGCATCTTATAGTCTGGATGTACCTGCTCTGGCTGTGGATGGGGAGGTGGGGGAGAGGCAGCAGCGGAGCAGCGGGTCACAGGAGGCAGGAGCCGGCGGCTGAGGCTAACTCCTCTGCCTGCTGCTAAAGGGAAATGAATATGCACTGCATTCCACGCCCATGGGAATGGAAAGCAGTGAATATGCATTGCTCTTTAATAGTGGACACGCTGTTAGCCTCAACAGCTGGCTTCCAGCATCTGGTGGGCGTTTGCGTGTGCCTGCTACTTAAGTGAATGAATATTCACTGCTCTCCAATCAAATAGGTGTGGAATGTAGTGAATATTGATTCTCTTTCATACCGGGCACACACGGACGACTGGCAGCTGCAGGAAGCCGGGGGCTGCGGCTAACACTGTGCCCGCTATTAAAGAGCAATGAATATTTACTGCTCTCCATGCACATAGTCCTGGCGTGGAGAGCAGCGAGTATTCCAGCAACTGTCTTCGGCTTGTATGCAGCGCATGATGTCACTGCTATGCACTGCTAACGAGCATAAATCAGCTGCTGACATCGGAACAGGAAGCTGCGAAGGAGCGCAGGAAGGTGACATAACTACCAGGCAAGGGATGAGGAGGCCATGCATACCAGGATAAGGATGAGGAGGCCATGCATACCAGGATAGGGATGAGGAGGCCATGTTTACCAGGATAAGGATGAGGAGGTCATGTAAACCAGGATAGGAATGAAGGGACCATATATACCAGGATAGCGGATATTAATATAGAATTGACCACATTTTTTGCTTCAATTTTTTTTCTAACTTCCTCCACTAAAACGTAGATGCGACAGAGGGGTAGTAGTGAACCTGAAAATCCCCTGTCGTGCCCAGTAGAACTCCCGCCCAGACAAGGGCAATACCCAAGTGTGACCTACAGAGTAGAAAAATACCACAAAATAGCCTTTCATCTCAATAGCGAGGCCTTATAAGGGGAGTGCACTTGCAAAAGAGGCTCATGGATCATTGAGATCCCAAATCTATGGGGTGTACAGGTATATGTACATACTGGGGCCCTGCAATGGCATGCCGCACAGCCTTACACAGAATGGGGAAGATGAAAATCACTAAAATAGTTAAATGCACAGAATATATGAAACATGTAATATGTTTTCTCAGTGACTTGATAGTGTGTGGCTGTCTGAATAGTTAGCAGATGCCTAGTACTGAATAAGTAGGTTGATAGATATACAGTTTCTACATACTATGAAGTAACTGAAACCTAACTATAATTACAAAGCGTGACAATCCTTCAGACGGAAACAGCTATGGTCGCTGGTATGACTGCCAATACTGAGTGGCTACTATTATAGTGTGAATGTACATTGAAGTGTATCGAGTGATCAGGCCATATGCAATGTTACCACTCTCTCCCATTCCTGAACAAGTGTCACTTCCTTTGTAGATTCATTTATTGGAATGTCCATTAATCTGGCTGCACTCTGCACGCTGTGCCGTACTGATCTAGATGGAAGTCCTCAGTTAAATAATGCTTTGAAATTATTATTAGTCTTAGGAAGTGGCAAGTGGAAATAACTCTGTGTTTCATTCGGCTACAAGACATCAGATAATGACCTATTTTTAATTACATTTTTGTTAAAATGATTTAACTTTGGGCAATTTTATATTTCATTACATTCTGTAGAAAAAACGACATTACAAATTTTAGCTATTTTAACCCCTTAAGGACCAGGGTATTTCCCCTTTTGCGTTTCCATTTTTTGCTCCCCTTCTTCCCAAAACCTTAACATTTTTATTTTTCCGTCAATATAGTCATGTCAGAGCTTGTTTTTTTGAGGGATGAGTTTTACTTTTGAACAACACCATTGCTTTTACCGGCGTAAACTGGATATCTACAGTGAAGGAAAACATTCACCTCCCTGAACAGTGTCTGGGGTCTGTGGTTGGTGCTGCCCAAAAAGGTGGTTGTCAATTAAGAAACTGACAGACTCCATGGATGAAGCTTATGGCTGTTATTGAAAAGAAGGACAGCAATATTGTGCACTGATATTTTAGCTTTTTTAAATGTCAGAAATGCATGTTTGTACATTTGGAATTCATTTGTTATTATTATCACTTTAATAGTTAAAAAAAAAAACAACTGAGATGGGAAAAGTTTATGTTTTTCATTTAGTTACATAATTATTCTGCACAATAATAGTTGCCCAATAATTCTGAACACATAGATCTTCGCCTAATATTCAGGTTTCAGGTTTATTAACCTTTTTTTATTGACCGACAGCATTATAGATGTTCAACAATAAAATAAATAATCAAAAAATACAAATTGCCTAATAACTATACACACCGCATAATGTACTGAAACACGAGGAAAAAAATTCCAAGTGTGGTGAAAAAAAAAGTGGTAATTCTGCTACTTTTTTGTTTCTACAGCAGTCATGCAGTAAATATGACCCGCTATTATGAATTTTCATGTCACTATAATTATGATAATACTAAACATTGTTTTTTTTGTTTTTAACCCCTTTTCGACATCGGGCGCAAAAGTACGCTGATGTTGGACTCCCTCCCTTTGATGTGGACTCTGGCGATGAGCAACACATCTTTCCGGGGGCATGTCAGCTGCGGTTATTAACCAGTTAAATGCCGCTGTCAAACTCGGAAATACGCACACCGGAAACCCCCGTCACATGATCGCGTGTCACCAGTGTGTTGGCATGGCAACCTAAGGTCTCCTAGTTGGCGCTCATAGCAAGTGGGTAAATCTGCTATATAGAGGCAATGATCAGATCGGTTAGTAGCTCCGATCGATTGTGGCAGCTTCTAGTCTCCTATGGAGACTATTGAAGCATGCCAAAAAAAAAATGTTTTAAAAAATATAAAAAAAATATATATATAAAAGTTCAAATCACCCACCTTTCACCCCATTCAAAAATAAAACAATAAAAATAAAATCAAACATACACATATTTGGTATCGCTGCAATCAGAATCGCCTGATCTATCAATAAAAAAAAGGTTAACCTGATCGCTAAATGGTGTGTCGAGAAAAAAGTTAAAACTCCAGAATTACATTTTTTTTGTTGCCGTGACATTTCATTTAAAATGCAATAACGGGCGATCAAAAGATCGTATCTGCACCAAAATGGTATCATTAAAAATGTCAGCTCGGCACACAAAAAATAAGCCTTCACCCAATTCAAGATCACAAAAAATGGAGACGCCACGAGTATCGGAAAATGACACAATTTGTTTTTTTTTTAAAGTTTGGAATTTTTTTTCACCACTTACATAAAAAGAACCTAGACATGTTTGGTGTCTATGAACTCACAATGACCTGGATAATCATCATAGCAGGTCAGTTTTACCATTTATTGAATCTAGCAAAAAAGCCAAACAAAAAACAAGTGTGGGACTGCACTTTCTAGTACACGACATGGTAAAAGCAATGCTGTCATTCAAAAGTACAACTAGCCCTGCAAAAAACAAGCCCTCACATGGCTATATTGATGTAAAAATAAAAAAAAGTTATGGCACTGGGAAGAAGGGGAGCAAAAAATGAAAACTGAAAAAAGCTAAGGGGTTTAAGGGGTTAAATTTAGTGGTTAAAAGAAGATCAGAATTTTGAAACAAAAATTAAAATAATAAATACAGCATCATACAGTTCTTGCAAAATGGATTGGTAGATGAGATATATAGAAATCTCATGCCCACTGTGTTTTTTTTACGCAGAGTAAACCGACCTGCGTTGTGTGTTTAAAGTTCACAGCATGTTAAACGTTTCCATCTTTATAAGGCTTCTTTCACACTAGCGTCGGAATCTCCCCGTCGCAATGCGTCAGGGAGAGATTCCGACGCTAGCGTTTAACGCATTGCACAATGGAGGCAGCGGATGCATTTCTCCGGCGCATCCGCTGCCCCATTATAAGGTGCGGGGAGGTGGGGGCGGAGTTCCGGCTGCGCATGCGCGGTCGGAAAAAGCGGTCCGTCAGGAGCAAAAAACGTTACATGTAGCATTTTTTGCTCCCGACGGTCCGCCAAAGCACGACGCATCCGTCGCTCGACGGATGCGACGTGTGGCAATCCGTCGCAAATGCGTCGTCAATACAAGTCTATGGGGAAAAACGCATCCTGCAAGCACTTTTGCAGGATGCGTTTTTTCTGCAAAACGACGCATTGTGACGGATTGCAGAAAACGCTAGTGTGAAAGTAGCCTAAGTTGTCCTCAACATGACTGAGGCATAATGATGTGGAAGTTACCGGCACTGGTTTATCTGGGAGTCTCACCATAATGGCCGAAAGGCTATCCAGTTTCAACAAAAAACCACTGAATAACTGAAAATGATTGTATTTGCCAAAACCAAGTGACAGATGATCACACAGATGTGAGACTCATAATTGGCTTATATAACTAAAAGATATAAGTTAAGTTATAAATAATTAATATCTTCCTTTAGGTATAAAGTTCCACATTATATTATATTTTTGGTGATGCATTTGCCTTGTCCTTACAAGCAGAACATAATTTGGGGTGGGGTTGGCTTGGATTTAGTGACGACAAAATTATTTTTCAATTACACTTGATTAAACCTATTATTTATGTGTTAGTGGTTGCGGTACTCCTGTGTCAAGACTTGCCTTACCGTTGTTTTTCCTGAATAAAGAAAAATGTAATGGTTGGCAAACCGTGTAATGCTGCAGTCCCTGTAGAGTCTTAAAATTAACATATATTTTATCTTCCCAATTTATATATTTTAACATTTATGCTATAATATAACATACGCGTAATGTATAAGGTATGATTTACAACTCTTAGTGAAATGCAGGGCCTTACCAAATGTGCTTCCATTTGCCCCGATGTTCTGAAAACAAGATGGCACATTGACATCCTAAAAAATAAAATCATATTTCTTCCTACTGCTTATTACATTACATGCAAGGGATTTTTGTAAGGATTTCATGGCTTACAGTTACCATTGGATTAGGCATAAAAAATTAAGATATTACGTGATACATGTCTACAGCTCATAATTCTGACATGAACACATTACCTGCATTCTCTGTGATCAGTAAAATGATGATATTTATTGTCCTAATCTGTACAAATTATTTAAGCTTAAAAATTTTTTTTTACTAAATAAATAAATAAAACTGTCTATTTTTATGAACCGATAGACAATGAATCAGGGTTGCCAACCATCGAGAAATTCGTGAAAAGTTAGTAATGATAGTGAAAGATTTATTAAAAGGAACCTGACGGGTCCTCCATACCCTCCAAACCACCAGCATTTGTACATTTCTTTCTAAATTCCATGCCTAACAAGTCTTTATGTTGCTTGACACATTAACAGATCCTTAAGATCCTTAAAAAAATAATTTCTAAAGTCCGTTTTTAATATGCAAATTAACCTTTTGACTAGTTGATGATGCATTTGTTTCTCCAGACTAGTCGTCCCACTCAGCATGTTATCACACCCCTGTGAGCGTCATAACATGATTTGAAAGAGTCGGCATATTTCATACACAACATTCTGCATCCGAAGCCAGGTGTACACTTCCTGTTATTCAGAGGTGCATGTCCGGAAGAAGAGAAACAACCGACATTAACTGAGGAACCAAAGATCAAACTTCTGCTTTCGTGCGTGCATGTATGAGTTTTATAGAGGGCTGGCCATGATGCCGACTCTTGTAAATCATGTTATCACGCTCAGAGGGGTATGTTAACATGGTGAGTTTGATGACTAGCCTGAGGAAACAGACACCCCATCGATTAATCAAAAGGTAAATTTTCATAATAAAAACGGACATTTTTGTAAAGGTTTTGTTAATGTTTCAAACAGTATATATGAACTGTTAGGCAGGAAATTTATAACAAAACGTACAAATGCTGGTGGTTTGGATGGCATAGGTTCTCTTTAACTTTTACAGGAAAGTTCTTCCAGAAACTTCCACCAATGCCTCAATTAGATTTTCTAAAATCAAAGAGATGGCATATCCTGAGAATAAAGAATGATCTTGAGAATGAAGAGGACATGGAATTAGTGCAGTGGCTAGCCACCAATTCAGGCAAATAACAAAATAGCACCATCACCATTTTATTCCCTATTTGCTCCCAGATAAAAAAGTCAATTCATATATTATATTATGTATACACTGTACATGCTTTTACGTAGGACTTTATCTGCAATCTGAGGACTCATGACTGTATCCTTTATCAGTATGCGGACTGTATACATTATTACTATACATGCACATTCCTTTCGTAAAGCATCGGTCATTACATTGTAAATTACTATTTAGTAGTGATCAGCGAGCATGCTCTCCACTACTCGATAGTCGATCGAGAATTGGTGTGCCTGGGCACGCTCGTTACTCAATTGGGTATCGCGGGTGCTCAAGCGCCATGCTTGGCATAGTCTCCTCGGAAAGCAGTTTAGGAGTGTTGTTATACAAAGAGGAGCTTAGATTAATGTCCGTCCCCACTAAATATTATAAAGTTGCACCATTCAATGCCTTTCATGTGGCACTAAAGAGTGTTTTAACCTTTTTTAAACCTATTAAATAAATAATTAATTAAAAAGCAGACAGCTGACATTATTAGGCTCACATGGTTCATGAATATTGGCTCCTTCCCAGCCTAAAAATACCAGCGGCTCCGATGAAAGTTGTCGTCACAACCCGTTGCCTGTGAATACCAGCATTTTACTGTTATCCACAGATGTCAGAGACAGAGGGAAACATGGACTACATTGGAAAAGCTTTGTGAGAACATTTTTGATAATATGTTGGTGATCGAGGGATAGTGTGGGGGAGTCTTTATTCACATAAAGTATTTGTTCTGTGTGTGTTTCCTTTTTGGATTACTGGGTTGGTAATGGGGAGACTGATATACACCTCTCCATTACTAACCTCTTGACTTGATGCCAGCTGTCATTAAACAGCTGTATTCAACCCCCAAAAATATTACCCTGATTGCCACCACACCAGGGCAATCAGGAATAGTCAGACAAAGCGCCAGAATTAGCGCATCTAATGTGATGCACCAATTCTGGAGCGATTGTGGGTTGGTAATTTTAGGCTGGGAAGGGCCAAATAGCCAAGGACCTTCCCAACGTGATAATATCAGCCCCAGCTGTCTGCTTTACCTAGGCTGTTTATCAAAAATAGGTGGGAACCCCAAGTCATTATTTTTTACATTATTTATTTGTTTAGTTCCTAGCAGCAACATAGGAGTCAGAGATGCATCCAGCTTTCTTTCCCATGCTGTTCCCATTCCATTTGAGCACTGTTTCCATCCATTTCAGGGATTTTTCTGTCCCACTATTCCTCCTGTTAGACTCTTCTGGAAAAATGCTTGAGTTTCCCTTTGACTTTCATTATACTCGTTACTTGAATCAAACCCATACGAGAGTCCGACTTGCTCGATTCGAGTACCAAGAACTCAAGCATTTTAGTGCTGTATCATCACTACTATTTAGTGATTTTACTTACAGGTCACAATCTTTTGACTTGTAACAGGTTTTTTTTTTATGTTCTGCTCATTTTGCGTACGCTGGAATCAGTACAATACATGACAATCATGTACATATAAATTTTTATTTGTATTCTTGAGATAAAAGTGTTTATGCTCATAAGGAAATGTGTGATCAAGACGCAGACGTTCTGGACTCAATATAAAATGTCTTGTAAAACGTATTACATTTAACCTACATCATCTCACACATCTTAATATCAATCCAGCTGGTATCAAATGTCCAAAACTGCATAGAACTTAACAAGTGAGTTTGCGTACATATTTCCACTTGTGTCAACTTCCCATCATAACAAAACCACCAATTATCTCCATTTCCGTTTATTTTATCTCTCCTGAAATGCAGAGTAGTTGAAATTAATTATAGATCTGGGCATGGAACAAAGGAATGTGTGCATTTCCTAGGGTAGCACAGCTGAAACAAGAACATCCATTATCTTTTGTGTGGGAGTGTCCATAGTCTTGAAGTTTAATTTATAGTCATGCATGCATTCTATGTGCTACATGGATATCAGCCAGAAAACTGCAGTGTCTACAGAAATAAATCTTACATAATTCACTTGGCACAAGCACAGGGTGTGTACCAGATGTTCATGCCAGTTATGGCACGCCTAGGTGATATTATTTGGTATTTTTGCCTCTTATAAAAGTTTATGAGTACACATATTACAATTATATTAATAGAGACAAATACATAAATGACAAGACAAATATAGGATGAAGGTAGAGATGAAATCTCTGTCCTCGCGTCAAGAGCAGATGACATGGGTAAGCAAAGGCAAGCAAGGGTATGTGCAGACATCTTTTAGACATGCGTGTACCCGTCAGATCTGTCAAGCTGAAGACTCTTCAGGAGACGCCGGTGTTTTTTTTCCCCTGAGGTGTCTTTTGCATGGTCTTTTTGGTTGATTTTTTTTAGATGTCTTTACGTGAAAAGTGCTGGCTACTGGTGTTAGAGGCTGAACTGGTGAAAATCTGCATATTACTAGGGTGACTTTAGTTCAAGAAAAGGATGTCCACTTAGGACAACCACTTTAACATTTATATTGATGTCACATCCCATGAAAAAAATTGACATCCAAACAATCACAAATACAATCTCATCTCCAAAGGTGAGCAAAAATATTGTGACATTTGGCAATTACATGCTAGTCTTGGCCAACTACGTCAATATAAGTGTAGCATAGAGGAGATAGGACATGACTATGCCCACCTGCCAAAATGTATTCCATTATACTCTAGTGAGCCACTTCAATAGAGAAGCACTCCTCCCATTAAAGTTTTTATCCTCTTAATATATTGAAATCATCATATTATATAGCACTGTGTACTTACAATTGCTCATTTTGCCCTTCTACCCAGGTAATTCTTCTCTTTTGTATTAGGTCTATGACATCATGTCTTAATAGCTGAATTCTTCTAAGCTCTATGTAGAAACAGGAGGTAAATTTTCCTGGTATGAGTTATGAGTTACTACAAAAGTCCCTGGCAGGCTGAAAGAGAAAGCAGCTGGGTCAGGACTTGAAGAGGGGAATGAATTTTACAGGGAAAATAAACTTCCTGTTTGTACATAGAGCAGAGAAAAGAAAAATTAGCATTTGCAAGTGTGGTGCCCCAAGGTCCTGGTCATCACAATGGTATTGCTTTCCTCCCTGGGAGAGTGATGTACATTTGGAGGCAAGGAAAGATAACTGCATCCAGGTATCACAAACATGCAACAAATTCATACTCCAGGCCACCAGGGGGAGCTTTTGTTCCTATTTACTAGGTGACTCCCCATATATATATAACTGGTAGTCTGTAGGGAGAGTAGAAAGTTCCAGACTGCCATCTGAGGAGGAAAGAGGGTTCACGGAGCTCTGTATGCCCACAGAGCTTCAGCTCCCAGAAAGACTTTTGAAGGTCTGAATTGTTTGCAGCGAGTGTGCAGGAGAAGAAGCACAGGCGAGGATATCAGAAGGGGACCAGCCCCAAGCAGGCTGCCACCTTCTGAGGTGCAGAGACCGGTAGCCGGAACACCGAGGTTGTAAGGACCTCTATGACTTACATCAGAGACCGGCAGGACAGCTGAACTCTACGTTACCTGTCCGACCTAACACCCAGGAGGCACGGTGACAACCTTAGAGGCTGGGGCATGTTAGAGTCCCTATAAACTGCCTCAAGTCACCAGTCATACGGGTATGTCCTATCCACTCCGGGGGACAGAGAGAGATAACATCTGTGAGGACCTTATCAAAAGCTTAGCAGTAAGGGACTACACCACAATGGTGCTAGAGGAAGTGCTTTTTTTCTCCACCTGGACAAGGGGACTCTGGACTTGCCTCCAAACCAGCCAGACCCTGCCTGCCCTGTGGTCTGGTGATGCTGAAGTCTTCAGTAAAGGTAACGAGACTGCAACCTTGTGTCCTCGTTCTTCACTGTGTCATTCACCATCTCCATACTGGGAAGTCCTCGGGATATACTTCACCGGTGGGAAGGTATATTATCTAGCTGCCATAACATCACCCCAGCGGACCCCTTAAAGCAGCGTCGGTCACCATGACCGAATACCACAGGTGGCATCATGAACATAAACTTTATCCATTTAAAGACCTTTCCCTTTTATACAGACATCCCAGGGCCACGGACCGGGTCAGCCACCGTGACATCCCCCCCCTTGAGCCGACTGGACCCGCTACCGAGTACCCCACTGCCCTGACGGGGCGCTCCACAAGCACACAGTGCAATATAATATGATGATTTCAATTTATTAAGAGAATAAAAACTTTGATAGGAGTGCTTCTTTAAGACTTGCATGCACAGCACTAGTCTCAATGAATTGGGAGTTTAGAATTGCAGCCGAAATTTAAGAAAGCTTTCTACTAAGCTTCATCATTACAGCCAAATTGGAGTCTATTAGGTGGTCTTTGGTGAACACTTAACATAGTATATTGTAGAGAATGATTAGCAAAGTGCTCAGCTATGCCACAGTTAGTTAACTTTATTCTCCAACTTCACGTGACCTACAACAGCATGATCATTTTCTTCTTCAATACTTTTAAAGGGAAGGACAGGATGAAGGAAGGAGATGTTCTGTTCGAAGCTCATACATCAAGGTCTTTTGTAATATTTTTTTAGAAGCACTACTTATGAGATTGGCAGAAGCTCAAATGAAAGCAAGACTGTGCTCTATACATATCCTTTATCCCGACAGATAGGTTTAAAAACAGGTCAAGTACATAGAAGTGTTTCTACTCTCTACATAAGGAACTAGATACACTCCTACATTAACTATAAAAGGTAAGAGATGGAAAGAAGAACAATTGTTGCCTATTGATAATGTTAGGGCTCATACTCATCTGCATAAAAAATAGACCAGTGCAATAAAAAAAAAGGAAAAAATCTGCACTCTGACTAATGTTATTCAATGATTCAGTGCTCATCTGCGATTTTTTTCTCAGCTCAGATTGGACTGAGGAAAAAAAAAATCGCAGCATGTGCGAGTGGCCACATATATTGGACAAGACTCAGCAATACAAGTCAATGGTTACAAGAAAAAACAATTGCACTGCCCACAGACCATGCACATGCTGTGCAATTTTTACGTACCCATCTCAAAGGAATCCCGACATTTAATCAGTCGAGTTCAGTAAATTCACAACCCGAACTCTCAGAATAGAATAGAAGAGATATGTATAGAATTAAAAATAAAAAAAAATATGTTGTAAATTTACTATATAATTGTCTAAGGGTCACTTCCGTCCGTCTGTCTGTCTGTCTGTCTGTCACGGATATTCATTGGTCGCGGCCTCTGTCTGTCATGGAATCCAAGTCGCTGATTGGTCGTGGCAAAACGCGCACGACCATTGCCACGACCAATCAGCGACGGGCGCAGACCGGTGGCAACATGGCCGCTCCTTCCTTCCCGCAGTCAGTGCCCGCTCCGTACTCCCCTACAGTCAGCGCTCACACAGGGTTAATGGCAGCGCTAATGGACCGCGTTATGCCACGGTGTAACGCACTCTATTAACGCTGCTATTAACCCTCATCATATATTCACATTCCGGCACCTTTCCCACTCCTCGCCACGCTCCGGTAACCGCTCCATGCAAGCGGCAGGTTCTGGTGGCAAGGATGGTATGCGACAAGGACCTGCCATGACATCACAGTCATGTGACCGAGACGTCATCACAAGTCCTGCGAGAAAGACCTGCCATGACGTCACGGTCATGTGACCACGTTGTCATCACAGATCCTGCGCCCATACCAACCCTACCCATACCAACCCTGGGACTGGAAGCTGCCGCGTGCACCACACACAAGGCCAGGACTTCAACGGAGGGTGAGTATATGTTTATTTTTATTTTAAGTCTGTATACTACATGGCTCTGTGCTGTATACTCCATAGCTGTGCAATATACTACGTGGCTGGGCAATATACTACGTGACTGGGCAATATACTACGTGGCTGGGCAATATACTGTGTGGCTGGGCAGTATACTGCGTGGCTTGGCAATATACTACGTGGCTGGGCAATATAATACGTGGCTGGACAATATACTACGTGGCTGGGCAATATACTACGTGGCTGGGCAATATACTACATGGCTGGGCAGTATAATACGTGGCTGGGTGTTATGTTTGCTAATGACAGGTGTTATGAAGGCAATCCAGAAACACAGTGTGCTTAGCGATCAGAGCGCACACAGTGATCTGACAAATACCCAAAAATACAAGAACGAGCTCTGAGACGTGGAAACTCTGTAGACTGCACACCTGATCCTATCCTAAACACAACTAAAAGCGGCTGTGGATTGCGCCTAACAACTACCTAGGCAACTCGACACAGCCTAAGAAACTAGCTAGCCTGAAGATAGAAAAATAGGCCTGACTTGCCCCAGAGAAATTCCCCAAAGGAAAAGGCAGCCCCCCACATATAATGACTGTGAGTAAGATGAAAAGACAAAACGTAGGGATGAAATAGATTCAGCAAAGTGGGGCCCGATATTCTAGGACAGAGCGAGGACAGTAAAACGAACTTTGCAGTCTACAAAAAACCCTAAAGCAAAACCACGCAAAGGGGGCAAAAAAAAACCCACCGTGCCGAACTAACGGCACGGCGGTACACCCTTTGCGTCTCAGAGCTTCCAGCAAAACAAAAGACAAGCTGGACAGAAAAAAAGCAACAAAAAAGCAAAAAGCACTTAGCTATACAGAGCAGCAGGTCACAGGAACAATCAGGAGAAGCTCAGATCCAACACTGAAACATTGACAAGGAGCAAGGATAGCAGCATCAGGCGGAGTTAAGTAATGAAGCAGTTAACGAGCTCACCAGAACACCTGAGGGAGGAAGCTCAGAAGCTGCAGTACCACTTGTGACCACAGGAGTGAATTCAGCCACAGAATTCACAACAGTACCCCCCCTTGAGGAGGGGTCACCAAACCCTCACCAGAGCCCCCAGGCCGACCAGGATGAGCCGCATGAAAGGCACGAACAAGATCGGAAGCATGAACATCAGAGGCAAAAACCCAGGAATTATCTTCCTGAGCATAACCCTTCCATTTAACCAGATACTGGAGTTTCCGTCTAGAAACACGAGAATCCAAAATCTTCTCCACAATATACTCCAATTCCCCCTCCACCAAAACCGGGGCAGGAGGCTCAACAGATGGAACCATAGGTGCCACGTATCTCCGCAACAACGACCTATGGAATACATTATGTATGGAAAAGGAGTCTGGGAGGGTCAAACGAAAAGACACAGTATTGAGAACCTCAGAAATCCTATACGGACCAATAAAACGAGGTTTAAATTTAGGAGAGGAAACCTTCATAGGAATATGACGAGAAGATAACCAAACCAGATCCCCAACACGAAGTCGGGGACCCACACGGCGTCTGCGATTAGCGAAAAGTTGAGCTTTCTCCTGGGACAAGATCAAATTGTCCACTACCTGAGTCCAGATCTGCTGCAACCTATCCACCACAGAATCCACACCAGGACAGTCTGAAGACTCAACCTGTCCTGAAGAGAAACGAGGATGGAACCCAGAATTGCAAAAAAATGGAGAAACCAAGGTAGCCGAGCTGGCCCGATTATTAAGGGCGAACTCAGCCAACGGCAAAAAGGACACCCAATCATCCTGGTCTGCAGAAACAAAACATCTCAGATATGTTTCCAAGGTCTGATTGGTTCGTTCGGTCTGGCCATTAGTCTGAGGATGGAAAGCCGAGGAAAAGGATAGGTCAATGCCCATCCTACCACAAAAGGCTCGCCAAAACCTTGAAACAAACTGGGAACCTCTGTCAGAAACAATATTCTCAGGAATGCCATGCAACCGAACCACATGCTGAAAGAACAAAGGTACCAAATCAGAGGAGGAAGGCAATTTAGCCAAGGGCACCAGATGGACCATTTTAGAAAAGCGATCACAGACCACCCAAATGACTGACATCTTTTGAGAAACGGGAAGGTCAGAAATGAAATCCATCGAAATATGTGTCCAAGGCCTCTTTGGGACCGGCAAGGGCAAAAGCAACCCACTGGCACGAGAACAGCAGGGCTTAGCCCTAGCACAAATCCCACAGGACTGCACAAAAGTACGTACATCCCGTGACAGAGATGGCCACCAGAAGGATCTAGCCACTAACTCTCTGGTACCAAAGATTCCAGGATGACCAGCCAACACCGAACAATGAAGTTCAGAGATAAGTTTATTAGTCCACCTATCATGGACGAACAGTTTCTCTGCTGGACAACGATCAGGTTTATTCGCCTGAAATTTTTGCAGCACCCGCCGCAAATCAGGGGAGATGGCAGACACAATGACTCCTTCCTTGAGGATACCCGCTGGCTCAGATAAACCCGGAGAGTCGGGCACAAAACTCCTAGACAGAGCATCCGCCTTCACATTTTTAGAGCCCGGAAGGTACGAAATCACAAAGTCGAAGCGGGCAAAAAATAACGACCAACGGGCCTGTCTAGGATTCAAGCGCTTGGCAGACTCGAGATAAGTCAAGTTCTTATGATCAGTCAATACCACCACGCGATGCTTAGCTCCTTCAAGCCAATGACGCCACTCCTTGAATGCCCACTTCATGGCCAGCAACTCTCGATTGCCCACATCATAATTACGCTCAGCGGGCGAAAACTTCCTGGAAAAGAAAGCACATGGTTTCATCACTGAGCAATCAGAACCTCTCTGTGACAAAACCGCCCCTGCTCCAATCTCAGAAGCATCAACCTCGACCTGGAACGGAAGAGAAACATCTGGCTGACACAACACAGGGGCAGAACAAAAACGACGCTTCAACTCCTGAAAAGCTTCCACAGCAGCAGAAGACCAATTAACCAAATCAGCACCCTTCTTGGTCAAATCGGTCAATGGTTTGGCAATGCTAGAAAAATTACAGATGAAGCGACGATAAAAATTAGCAAAGCCCAGGAACTTTTGCAGACTTTTCAGAGATGTCGGCTGAATCCAATCCTGGATGGCTTGGACCTTAACTAGATCCATCTCGATAGTAGAAGGGGTAAAGATGAACCCCAAAAATGAAACTTTCTGCACACCGAAGAGACACTTTGATCCCTTCACAAACAAAGAGTTAGCACGCAGGACCTGAAAAACCATTCTGACCTGCTTCACATGAGACTCCCAATCATCTGAGAAGATCAAAATGTCATCCAAGTAAACAATCAGGAATTTATCCAGATACTCACGGAAGATGTCATGCATAAAAGACTGAAACACAGATGGAGCATTGGCAAGTCCGAACGGCATCACTAGATACTCAAAATGACCCTCGGGCGTATTGAATGCAGTTTTCCATTCATCTCCTTGCCTGATTCTCACCAGATTATACGCACCACGAAGATCTATCTTAGTGAACCAACTAGCCCCCTTAATCCGAGCAAACAAGTCAGATAACAATGGCAAGGGATACTGAAATTTAACAGTGATCTTATTAAGAAGGCGGTAATCAATACACGGTCTCAGCGAACCATCCTTCTTGGCTACAAAGAAGAACCCTGCTCCCAGTGGTGATGACGATGGGCGAATATGTCCCTTCTCCAGGGATTCCTTCACATAACTGCGCATAGCGGCGTGTTCGGGCACGGATAAATTAAATAATCGACCTTTAGGGAATTTACTACCAGGAATCAAATTGATAGCACAATCACAATCCCTATGCGGAGGTAGAGCATCGGACTTGGGCTCTTCAAATACATCCTGATAATCAGACAAGAACTCTGGGACCTCAGAAGGGGTGGATGACGAAATCGACAAAAATGGAACATCACCATGTACCCCCTGACAACCCCAGCTGGATACCGACATGGAATTCCAATCCAATACTGGATTATGGGTTTGTAGCCATGGCAACCCCAACACGACCACATCATGCAGATTATGCAACACCAGAAAGCGAATAACTTCCTGATGTGCAGGAGCCATACACATGGTCAGCTGGGCCCAGTATTGAGGTTTATTCTTGGCCAAAGGTGTAGCATCAATTCCTCTCAATGGAATAGGACACCGCAAAGGCTCCAAGAAAAACCCACAACGTTTAGCATAATCCAAATCCATCAGATTCAGGGCAGCGCCCGAATCCACAAACGCCATGACAGAAAACGACGACAAAGAGCATATCAAGGTAATGGACAGAAGGAATTTGGACTGTACAGTACCAATGACGGCAGACCTAGCGGACCGCTTAGTGCGCTTAGGACAATCAGAAATAGCATGAGTGGAATCACCACAGTAGAAACACAGACCATTCAGACGTCTGTATTCCTGCCGTTCAACTCTAGTCATAGTCCTATCGCACTGCATAGGCTCAGGTTTAACCTCAGGCAGTACCGCCAAATGGTGCACAGATTTACGCTCGCGCAAGCGTCGACCGATCTGAATGGCCAAAGACAAAGACTCATTCAAACCAGCAGGCATAGGAAATCCCACCATGACATCCTTAAGAGCCTCAGAGAGACCCTTTCTGAACAAAGCTGCCAGCGCAGATTCATTCCACTGAGTGAGTACTGACCATTTCCTAAATTTCTGACAATATACTTCTATATCATCCTGACCCTGGCACAAAGCCAGCAAATTTTTCTCAGCCTGATCCACTGAATTAGGCTCATCGTACAGCAATCCGAGCGCCAGGAAAAACGCATCGACACTACTCAATGCAGGGTCTCCTGGCGCAAGAGAAAATGCCCAGTCTTGAGGGTCGCCGCGCAAAAAAGAAATAATAATCAAAACCTCTTGAATAGGATTACCAGAAGAATGAGGTTTCAAGGCCAGAAATAGCTTACAATTATTTTTGAAACTTAGAAACTTAGTTCTATCTCCAAAAAACAAATCAGGAATAGGAATTCTTGGTTCTAACATAGATTTCTGATCAATAGTATCTTGAATTTTTTGTACATTTATAACGAGATTATCCATTGAAGAGCACAGACCCTGAATATCCATGTCCACACCTGTGTCCAGAATCACCCAAATGTCTAGGGGAAAAAAAAAAAGTGAACACAGAGCAGAAAAAAAAAAAATGATGTCAGAACTTTTTCTTTCCCTCTATTGAGAATCATTAGTTTGGGCTCCTTGTACTGTTATGTTTGCTAATGACAGGTGTTATGAAGGCAATCCAGAAACACAGTGTGCTTAGTGATCAGAGCGCACACAGTGATCTGACAAATACCCAAAAATACAAGAACGAGCTCTGAGACGTGGAAACTCTGTAGACTGCACACCTGATCCTATCCTAAACACAACTAAAAGCGGCTGTGGATTGCGCCTAACAACTACCTAGGCAACTCGGCACAGCCTAAGAAACTAGCTAGCCTGAAGATAGAAAAATAGGCCTGACTTGCCCCAGAGAAATTCCCCAAAGGAAAAGGCAGCCCCCCACATATAATGACTGTGAGTAAGATGAAAAGACAAAACGTAGGGATGAAATAGATTCAGCAAAGTGGGGCCCGATATTCTAGGACAGAGCGAGGACAGTAAAGCGAACTTTGCAGTCTACAAAAACCCTAAAGCAAAACCACGCAAAGGGGGCAAAAAAAACCCCACCGTGCCGAACTAACGGCACGGCGGTACACCCTTTGCGTCTCAGAGCTTCCAGCAAAACAAAAGACAAGCTGGACAGAAAAAAAGCAACAAAAAAGCAAAAAGCACTTAGCTATACAGAGCAGCAGGTCACAGGAACAATCAGGAGAAGCTCAGATCCAACACTGAAACATTGACAAGGAGCAAGGATAGCAGCATCAGGCGGAGTTAAGTAATGAAGCAGTTAACGAGCTCACCAGGACACCTGAGGGAGGAAGCTCAGAAGCTGCAGTACCACTTGTGACCACAGGAGTGAATTCAGCCACAGAATTCACAACAGCTGGGCAATATACTATGTGGCTGGGCAATATACTATGTGGCTGGGCAATATACTACGTGGACATGCATATTCTAGAATACCCGATGTGTTAGAATCGGGCCACCATCTAGTGTTTAATAACTAGCTGACGGAAACCAGACAGCTGGAGGCTGATGTTTATAACTTGGGAAGGGTTTAATAAATAGAGCTTCCCAGGCTATTAATATCAGCTCACAGCTGTCTATTTAGCTTTTACTCGTTATTAAAATGGTGGTCCTTCCAAAAAATGACTTGAAGTCCCTGTACAATTAATAACAAGCAAGGACTAGGCAGGCATCTTTGGGCTGATATTAATAGACTAGGAAGGGGTCATGGATATTGCCCCCCTTTAAGACTAAAAATATCAACCCTCAGCTGCCCCCAAAATGACCTGTTGCGGTGGCAAGTGGGGTGATAGTATTGGGGTTGATGTCAGCTTTGTATATTGCCAGCTGACAGCAAGCACAGGGGTATAGTAATGGAGTGGCTTCTATAAGGCACCCTCATTACTAATCCCATAGTCATATTGTAAAAAACACACAGCCAAAATAAGGTCCTTTAATTGAAAGACACAGACAACTTTATTTAAAATAATACTCCCCGTCCCTCTCTTTCCAATTTATTACTGTAAAATCAAAAATAATAAACCACCATATTCCTCACGTGTCTGGCAACAATCTATTTGCCCCACAAAGAACTACAGCCGTGCTACTTGTTTGTGGCGCAGTGGCATAATGTGACTGCTCAGCAAGCCAGCCCGAGCACATAAACAGGAGCGTGAGAACGTTCTCACACAGCGAGTGTGACATCACTAATGTTACAGGGGTGATCATCACCTTTGCTGGTTATTAATTAAAGGGAGGACCCCATGTCATTTTTTTAATAACCATTTTAATAACCTGTAAAACCTATGTAGACAGCTGCGCGATGATAATAATAGCCTGGGAAGCTCCATGTCTACTACTCCCTTCCCAGACTGTAAACATCAGCCCCCAGCTGTCAGCTTTCCCTCAGCTTGTTAAAAAAAGGAGGGGGACCCCACACTTTTTTAAATTTATTGAATTATTAGCTAAATACATATACACTAAACTACACAAGCCATGCATTGAGTATATATCTCAATTACATCTATCAATCTATCTACCTATATTTGTACCTATGATTGTTTTATTAGTTATTAAACTAGCTTGAAATGACAGAGAATTCCTTTATAAATGCTGATGTTGAAAACACATTGCATACGGATGTCATACGGATGATAGGTGAGAAAAATCGCATTGTACTCTCATAGCGCTCGTCCAGATTTTCAGGACCAACATTGGACCGATTTTATAGATGCAGGTGAGTGTGAGCCCATAAGGTTTCTCTTTGGTACTATATCTGTTTCTAAGCCAACAAAATAAAGAATTTCTACTCACAGGTAACTGTGAAATGCATAGTACTTCAAGTTTTCTGTCCCTTTCAGAAATGTATATACTCTATATTAATCATTCAGCCACCCATCGCTATCACAGTTAAAATTTATATACAGTATTTTGGTAGGATTGGTCAAATATGAATTCTGAAACATTCCACATTAAATTATACAAATGCAGAAATATTTTTAAATATATTTTCAAAGCTTTTTTTAAAAATATGATTTCATTCTTTTCTCTTTTTTTTTCTTTTTTCCAATATTTTATAATAAAAAAACACACCTAAGGAAGGCTGGATGCATTCGTAACGGGTTGTGTTTTTTTAATAAAAAATATTTTTGAAATAATACTTTTGTTTTATCTGCACATATCGAATCCATTTGGATTTTTGTCTCGATGGGAGCACCCTTTATCTGGTTTGTTTCACTTCATTCAGCTCTGCTGGAACTCCCCATGGAGGATATTTTCACAGTATATTAGGTTGGCTGCACCCACTATAATCCACTATAGTGCAACAGGAGTAGTGCCTATACAGCAACTACAGGTTTTATAGTTTTAATTTACAATGCTCAGAAAGCGCTCTTCTTTCCTTTTTCCACCAAGGAAAATCCACTATTGGTTTAGAATCCCAATACTGGGATTAATGGGGCTCTCAGCATGGCTTTGTAAAGTCTGTCCTGATTATCAGGCTCAAATATTTGTATAACAGTAATAGCACTGTGAATGGGATTTCATGAAATCTCAATCACATGCTGCATCGGAAATTTGCATCATAAATTGACCGGAACGGTAGTGGGTTTTTTTTAAGTCAATTTTCCATGATATCGGAGAATATACCCTTACACAGCAGAAGTCTATCTGTTCACATTGTGGGAGATTAGCTGAGTAGAGGTAGGAAAAAATTGGATCAATGCAGTTAGAGTTAAGGTACTGTCACACTAGACGATATCGCTAGCGATCCGTGACGTTGCAGCGTCCTCGCTAGCGATATCGTCCAGTGTGACAGGCAGCAGCGATCAGGCCCCTGCTGGGAGATCGCTGGTCGGGGAAGAAAGTCCAGAACTTTATTTCGTCGCTGGACTCCCCGTAGACATCGCTGAATCGGCGTATGTGACACCGATTCAGCGATGTCTTCACTGGTAACCAGGGTAAACATCGGGTAACTAAGCGCAGGGCCGCGCTTAGTAACCCGATGTTTACCCTGGTTACCAGCGTAAAAAAACAAACAGTACATACTTACATTCAGCTGTCTGTCCCTTGCCATCTGGTTCCTGCACTGACTGCTGGCCATAAAGTGAAAGCAGAGCACAGCCACAGCGGTGAGTCACCGCTGTGTGACTCACCGCTGTGCTGTGCTTTCACTTTCACTTTACGGCCAGCAGTCAGTGCAGGAACCAGACGGCAAGGGACAGACAGCTGAATGTAAGTATGTACTGTTTGTTTTTTTACGCTGGTAACCAGGGTAAACATCGGGTTACTAAGCGCGGCCCTGCGCTTAGTTACCCGATGTTTACCCTGGTTACCGGGGACCTCGGGATCGTTGGTCGCTGGAGAGCTGTCTGTGTGACAGCTCTCCAGCGACCAAACAGCGACGCTGCAGCGATCCGGATCGTTGTCGGTATCGCTGCAGCGTCGCTAAGTGTGACGGTACCTTTAGTGACACAGAAGTACAGTTCAAACATGGCTGCTCCTGTTCTTGAAATCACAAAGGAACCCCTGTTCGGCTGAGCCCTAACTAGCCATAAGTTTCTCTGAATATACAGATGGCTCACTGCCAACCATCTCATACCAATAAAAGAAACTGGAGACTCGAAGTCCACAATAAAGGTACAGTGGGGCAAAAAAGTATTTAGTCAGTCAGCAATAGTGCAAGTTCCACCACTTAAAAAGATGAGAGGCGTCTGTAATTTACATCATAGGTAGACCTCAACTATGGGAGACAAACTGAGAAAAAAAAATCCAGAAAATCACATTGTCTGTTTTTTTAACAATTTATTTGCATATTATGGTGGAAAATAAGTATTTGGTCAGAAACAAAATTTCATCTCAATACTTTGTAATATATCCTTTGTTGGCAATGACAGAGGTCAAACGTTTTCTGTAAGTCTTCACAAGGTTGCCACACACTGTTGTTGGTATGTTGGCCCATTCCTCCATGCAGATCTCCTCTAGAGCAGTGATGTTTTTGGCTTTTCGCTTGGCAACACGGACTTTCAACTCCCTCCAAAGGCTTTCTATAGGGTTGAGATCTGGAGACTGGCTAGGCCACTACAGGACCTTGAAATGCTTCTTACGAAGCCACTCCTTCGTTGCCCTGGCGGTGTGCTTTGGATCATTGTCATGTTGAAAAACCCAGCCACGTTTCATCTTCAATGCCCTTGCTGATGGAAGGAGGTTTGCACTCAAAATCTCACGATACATGGCCCCATTCATTCTTTCATGTACCCGGATCAGTCGTCCTGGCCCCTTTGCAGAGAAACAGCCCCAAAGCATGATGTTTCCACCACCATGCTTTACAGTAGGTATGGTGTTTGATGGATGCAACTCAGTATTCTTTTTCCTCCAAACACGACAAGTTGTGTTTCTACCAAACAGTTCCAGTTTGGTTTCATCAGACCATAGGACATTCTCCCAAAACTCCTCTGGATCATCCAAATGCTCTCTAGCAAACTTCAGACGGGCCCGGACATGTACTGGCTTAAGCAGTGGGACACGTCTGGCACTGCAGGATCTGAGTCCATGGTGGCGTAGTGTGTTACTTATGGTAGGCCTTGTTACATTGGTCCCAGCTCTCTGCAGTTCATTCACTAGGTCCCCCCGCGTGGTTCTGGGATTTTTGCTCACCGTTCTTGTGATCATTCTGACCCCACAGGGTGGGATTTTGCGTGGAGCCCCAGATCGAGGGAGATTATCAGTGGTCTTGTATGTCTTCCATTTTCTAATTATTGCTCCCACTGTTGATTTCTTCACTCCAAGCTGGTTGGCTATTGCAGATTCAGTCTTCCCAGCCTGGTGCAGGGCTACAATTTTGTTTCTGGTGTCCTTTGACAGCTCTTTGGTCTTCGCCATAGTGGAGTTTGGAGTCAGACTGTTTGAGGGTGTGCACAGGTGTCTTTTTATACTGATAACAAGTTTAAACAGGTGCCATTACTACAGGTAATGAGTGGAGGAAAGAGGAAACTCTTAAAGAAGAAGTTACAGGTCTGTGAGAGCCAGAAATCTTGATTGTTTGTTTCTGACCAAATACTTATTTTCCACCATAATATGCAAATAAATTGTTAAAAAAACAGACAATGTGATTTTCTGGATTTTTTTTTTCTCAGTTTGTCTCCCATAGTTGAGGTCTACCTATGATGTAAATTACAGACGCCTGTCATCTTTTTAAGTGGTGGAACTTGCACTATTGCTGACTGACTAAATACTTTTTTGCCCCACTGTATGTACACACATTCAGTCAGGTCCACTGAGAAACGCACCTGACAAATTGCCTGGAAAATGCTCAAAAGAATGACTGCTTGAACACATGTCTATGTAAAAATGATTTGCTGTTGATGTGTTCTATCTTTGGCGTGTCCTTTAACTGCGTCGGGTTTCCAAAGACGTTAAGCAGATCATTCTTCAGGCGTTTTCTGCTCTGAAGACACATTGCCAGCATTTTTTATTGAAAATACAGTAGTGGTTTCATCACTGTTGAATGGAGTTAAAAAAAGTGTGGAAATTTTCAAAGATGCCAACAAATGCAGGAAAAATGCTAAAAACTGCCGGTGGTCAAGAACAGCCAGGGCCGGCGTTTGGGGCAGGCAGACCAGGCAGATGCCTGGGGCCCCCACTCACAAAGGGGGCACCCTGCATCTGCAGCCCTTTTATGAAGTGCCCAAAGAGTGTACAGCAGTAAATAATGCTGTGCATTGCTCTGTAGTCCTGCAGCGTCTCTCGCAAACCCCCCTTGACTGTGGTCCCAGAGCTCTGTGCTGATTGCTGTAGGATCTGGTTTCACAGTCACATAAAGCAGGGATCAGCATAGGCTCTGACCACAGTCACTAAATCACTGCTTTCAATCTGTCAGGGCGACTGCCTGTCACCACTCTCTGAATGACACAAGACTAGAATATTATCTGTAGAATCAGGGTATTTATTATATAGAAATAAATAAATTTCCACGTGAAATAATAAGGGTAAACCATACACATATATTACAGGCGCGAATAGGAATCAGCGTTTTTGGTGCATTTCTTTTTTTTTTTTGCAGCCAAAGCCACTGCTCTCTTGGCAATAAAAACACTGCTATCACAACACCCATTATTTAGGGTATTTGCAGACGATCCGGAAATGGCAGCCCATTGGATGCAGCGGACATGTGCTCCATCCAGAGTGCTGCCATCTTTTGAACACAGGTGATTCCGCATGTGTTCATTGAACCATCTGGAATCACCGCGTCCTATACATTACACGGGTGACATTTCTCTTGTGGAGACTCACATCTACGCAAGATAAATTGAGATGCTGGGGTCTGGAGAGACGCGTTGCATGTCCGTCTCTGCGGGTGAGGTGCGGGTGTCAGTGCACGAACAGTAGAGATGGAATTTCTTGAAATCCCATCCACTATACTGTAACATCTGGCCGCTGCAGGTTGGACGCTGCACAAGTACACAGCAGCCGACCCACAGCGTTTACAGATTGTGCACACATATCCTTAGAGCTTTTGCTGTTTGTTTTTTTTACAGTTTGCATTTAGTCTACAGTACATGCTTAATAAAGTTAGTTTTATTCACCAAAAACGCAGCGAAAAACAACATTGCGACATTTGCAGCATTTTTAAACTTTTTCATTGCTTTCTATGGGTGAAAATGTGGTGTTACATAGGACTCCACGTGACATCTACTACATTATCTGTTCTCAGAGAGTTATCACTGCTATCTGTGGTGTTACATAGGACTGCACATGACATCTACTACATTATCTGTTCTCAGAGAATTATCACTGTGTTAAGCCTGTCCCACACGTCCAGATAATTCCGGTACCAGAAAAATCAGTACCGGAGCTATCCGTGTCCGTGTGCCTACCTGGCACATCAGTGTGGCAAATGTGCGGCAGCCGTGTGCCGTCCATGTGCCGACTGGGTACCACACGCACCGTGCAGGAGACAGCGCTAGAATTAAGCGCTGTCCCCTGCTTTGGGTGCTGAATCCAGAATTAATTCCTTCTTCCCAGCAGCGTTCGCTGGAAAGAAGGAATGAAAAATCATTTCATACTATTGGATTAATAATGGATAGGTGTCATAATTGACGCCTATCCATTATTAATCTGGCTTAATGTCACCTTACAATAGCAAGGTGACATTAACTCTTCATTACCCCATATCCTACCACTACACGGAAATGGGAAGAGAGTGGCCAAGTGCCAGAATAGGCGCACCTTCCAGATGTGCCTTTTCTGGGGTGGCTGAGGGCAGATGTTTTTAGCCAGGGGGGGCAATAACCGTGGACCCTCTCCAGGCTATTAATATCTGCCCTCAGTCACTTGCTTTACCATTCTGGCGGAGAAAATTGCGCGGGAGCCCACGCCAATTTTTTCCCGCGATTTAACCCTTTAATTTAATAGCTAGAGCGCCTAAATTTTGCACATACACACTACTAACAGTAGTGTGGAATATGCAAAAAAAAAGGGGATATGAGATGGTTTACTGTATGTAAACCATGTCTCATATCATGTCGGGTTTGGGAAGGAGATAGCAAAAGCCGGCAATTGAATTACCGGCTTTTAAGCTATCTAGCGCTGTATGAAATATAAATATATATATACATACATGTGTCTCACTGACATATATATATATATACCCCTATACTATGTGTAGACATTTATCTTACCTATTCTATTCTAACCTGTCAGTGTGATTTTACTGTACACGGCTCTGAATTGCCGGCTTTTCTCTCTAACACCGCTGCATATTTCTCGCAAGTCACATTGTTGGTCCGTGTGTAATCCATATTTTTCTGGCCCACATAGACTTTCATTGGCATATTTTTCGCGCAATATGGTGACAAACGCAGCATGCTGCGTTTTTCAACGGCCGTAGAAGACCGTATAATACCGATCAGTAAAATACGGCTGACAGGAGCTGGGGCATAGAGAAGCATTGTACCGTATGCAATCCGTATTTTCAGCACCTCTCTTACATCCGTAAAACACGCTAGTGTGAGGCCGGCCTTAGCTAGACTCTAACTTTAAACCATCTACTTGGGTATGTGCACACAACGTCTTTATCTGACAGCCAAAATCATCTGTTTTTAAGAGGAAGATGCTTCAGGAAACTCTCCTTTTTAATCCCTTTCCGACATTGGGGGTAATAATATGCCAATGTCGGACACCCACCCTTTGATCGGGAGTCCCAGCGCTGAGCCCACATCTTTTCCAGCACGTCAGCTGTTTTGAACAGCTGACATGTGCATCTAACAGCCGCTTGTGGAATCGCAATCCACCCACAGCTGTTAACTAGTTAAATGCCGCTGTCAAACTGACAGCGGCATTTAACACGCGCTTCCGGCAAGCGCTCCAGAAATCCTGCCCATCGGTGACCCCGTCACATGATCGTGGGTCACCATTGGGTTGGCATGACCACTGGAGGTCTCCAGGAGACCTCTATGATTGTCATTGCCGAATTGCTATGAGCATGGCCCGATGGTTGGCACTCATAGCAAGTCAGCAATTCTGGTACATACAGGTGATCTAATCATCACCTGTATGTAGCAGAGCCAGTGGGGTTATGGCAGCTTCTAGTCACCCATGGAGACTATTGAAGCATGCCAAAAGTAAAAAAAAAAAAAAAAAATGTAAATATAAAAAAATAAATAAAATAAAAAGTACAAATCACCCCCCTTTCGTCTTATTCAAAATAAAACAATAAACGGCTCTGCATTATAAACTTCTATGAAGCAGTTGGAGGGTCAAAGTGCTCACCACACATCTAGATAAGTTCCTTAAGGGGTCTACTTTCCAAAATGGTGTCACTTGTGGGGGTTTTCAATGTGTAGGCACATCAGGGGCTCTCCAAACGCAACATGGCGTCCCATCTCAATTCCAGTCAATTTTGCATTGAAAAGTCAAATGGCGCTCCTTTCCTTCCGAGCTCTGCCATGCGCCCAAACAGTGGTTTATCCCCACATATGGGGTATCAACGTACTCAGGACAAATTTTACAACAACTTTTGGGGTCCATTTTCTCCTGTTACCCTTGGTAAAATAAAACAAATTGGAGCTGAAAAAAATTTTGTGTGAAAAAAAGTTAAATGTTCATTTTTATTTAAACATTCCAAAAATTCCTGTAAAACACCTGAAGGGTTAATAAACTTCTTGAATGTGGTTTTGAGCACCTTGAGGGGTGCAGTTTTTAGAATGGTGTCACACTTGGGTATTTTCTATCATATAGACCCCTCAAAATGACTTCAAATGAGATGTGGTCTCTAAAAAAAAATGGTGTTGTAAAAATGAGAAATTGCTGGTCAACTTTTAACCCTTATAACTCCCTAACAAAAAAAAATTTTGGTTCCAAAATTGTGCTGATGTAAAGTAGACATGTGGGAAATGTTACTTATTAAGTATTTTGCATGACATATCTCTGTGGTTTAAGGATATAAAAATTCAAAGTTGGAAAATTGCGAAATTTTCAAAATTTTTGCCAAATTTCCATTTTTTTTCTCAAATAAACGCAAGTTATATCGAATAAATTTTACCACTAACATGAAGTACAATACGTCACGAGAAAACAATGTCAGAAAAACGCCAAGATCCGTTGAAGCGTTCCAGAGTTATAACCTCATAAAGGGACAGTGGTCAGAATTGTAAAAATTGGCCCGGTCATTAACGTGCAAACCACCCTCGGGGCTTAAGGGGTTAAAAGGCAATAATGGGCGATCAAAAGATCGTATTTGCACCAAAATGTATCAATTAAAACGTCAGCTAGGCGCACAAAAAGTTAGCTTCCATCCAACTCGAAATCATGAAAAATGGAGATCCTACGGAATTGGCACAAAGAACATAGACATGTTTGGTGTCTTTGAACTTGTAATGACCTGGAGAATCATAATGGCAGGACAGTTTTTGCATTTAGTAAACATAAGAAAAAAGCAAAACAAAAAACAATTGTGAAATTGCACTTTTTTTGCAATTTCACCGCATTTGGAATTTTTTTTCCCATTTTCTAGTACAACAATATGTTAAACCCAATGGTGTTGTTCAAAAGTACAACTCGTCCCACAAAAAAGTAAGCCCTCACATGGCCATATTGACCAAAAAAATAAAAAAAAGTTATGGCTCTGGGAAGATGGGAGCAAAAAACGAAAACACAAAAACGAAAATACCTCTGGTCATGAAGGGGTTAATGTTGATATGTAAGCCTGAAGTGTCTTTATTAGCAGTTTTTAGATGTTTCCTGGTGTTTTCTGACCACTGGTGCTATATTTTTTTTACAGTTTTTCAAGAGTCTTTTGTACTAGCATTTTCCAGACGTTTCTCTTAAGGCTCGCTCACACTACTGTATAACAAGGCCGAGTATCTGATCTTTTATCAGCTAGTACTCGGCCCAATGTTATACTATGGGGCAATGCAAATCAGTGATTCTTTTCTCATGCCGATTTGGCATTAGAAAACAATTGCAGCGTGCTGCGAGTGCATTCGAGAATTGGATCATGTACACCCATTCAAGTCTATGGGTGCTTGTAAAATATCAAACTGAACTCTGATGTCATCCCAGTACAGTCCGACATCCGCATAAAGAGACAATGGAGAAGATGGAGAAATTAAGTTCTCTGTCTTCTCTGATATGATTCTCCCATGCCAGAGAATTGGAACACACTCACATGACAGTCGGATCAGACTCTGACAGAGTTTGAGCCGAGTGTCATTAGCATAATAGATTCCTTCGCATGAAAGAATTGATGGCTGTGTGACCCCGGCCTTATGCTATTCAACAATGTTGAAACTGTAAACTGTTTTTTTTAAGCAAAAACACTGATAAACGCCAGAACAAAACAAAAAATGACCAAGCGTCTCCTGATTCTTCCTATTGACTTGTATTGAAAAAGTCCAGAGTTTCTTTATAGCTGAAAACACCTAAAGAATGGTCTGATCACTTCTTTTAACTGCTTGGCGTCTTTGTAAAACAGAAGCTGTTAAAAGACGCTGACCTTATGAAGAGCAAGTCTTTTACGTAGACATAAATATGTTCAGGTGAGTTTCAGAACGGACCCACTCCAAACCTGCCTAAGGCCTCTTTCACACGTCAGTGTCTCCAGTACATATACTGACAGTTTTCTCACGTACCGGAGACACTGACACTTGTAGACCCATTCAAATGATTGGGCCTATGAACATGTCTCCGTGTTTTCACGGACCGTGTGTCCGTGTTGAAAACACGGAGACATGTCTGCTTTTCTCCGGCAGCACGGTCCGCAAAGCATCCCTCACACGTGCACACGGAGAACAGTGTGCACTCTCCTCCATGTGCACATACCGCGGTAGGAGAGACAGCGCTACAGTAAGAGCTGTCCCCCTGCGTGTGGTGCTGAATACGGCATTCATCTCTTCTCCCCTGCAGGAGAGAAGGGATGAAAGATCAAGTTTTTTTTTGTTTAAAGTTTGGAGGTTACCTCCCGCCTCCCATCCCCCCGTGCGCCCGCCCGCTTGCCGAGAAATACTCACCCAGCTCCTGCGATGTCTACTCTCAGCGCCGGCAGCCTGTCTTGTGTGAGTGGTCATGTGGTACCGCTCATTACAGTGATGAATATGCGCATATTCATCACTGTAATGAGCGGTACCACGTGCCTGCTCACACAGGACAGGCTGCCGGTGCTGAGAGCAGACATCGCAGGAGCTGGGTGAGTATTTCTCGGCAAGCGGGCGGGCGCACGGGGGATGGGAGGTGACCCCAAACTTTATTTTTAACAAAAAAAAAAACCTTGATTTTTCATTCCTTCTCTCCAGCGAACGCTGCTGGGGAGAAGGAATGAATGCCGGCTTCAGCACCAAAAGCAGGTGACAGCGCTTAAATGTAACGCTGTCTCCTGCACGGCCTGTATGGTCCTCAGTCGGCACACGGCTTCCGCATGTGTGCCACACTGATTTCTCCGGTACCGGAATTATCTGGACGTGTGAGACTGGCCTAAAAAAATAAACATTGTAAGGCAGCCATCACACTAGCAGTATTTGGTCAGTATTTTACATCAGTATTTGTAAGCCAAAACCAGGAGTGGGTGATAAATGCAGAAGTGGTGCATATGTTTCTATTATACTTTTCCTCTATTTGTTCCACTCCTGGTTTTGGCTTACAAATACTGATGTAAAATACTGACCAAATACTGCTAGTGTGACGGCAGCCTTATGGACGGCATGAGAAAGGGTTTTTTTTTGCCACGAGTTAATACAAAATCCTAATGGATTTCACTTAAATCAGCCACTGTGTGTTTAGAAAGTAATACGAACAACGTGGTAGCAAACGGTTTTTATGAGACAATTATTTCTAATCTTCAAATCCCCAGTAGACCCCAGAGACAAAAATCTTCAGATAAAATCAGTATTAATGTCCTCTAGATGCGTTAAGTCTGTTTGAGATAACTACTCTTATTTCTCGTCTAACTGCATTCTCCGGTGTATATGCAATATTAAGTCGAGTGACAAGATTCACGTAATAATGCCTCTTTCTAGTTGGCAGAAAAATAACAGAAATGACGAACATTAAATAGCACAAAAAAAAAGACTTCTGAGGAAGAACAGCGGCAATTAACTATTTTTAGACACATATTTTTAGAAACACCAGTTTCCCAGAAAATAATGAGGCCAGGAAATACTCATTAAAATGTGATATCTGAATAAACTTAGAGCCTGGCATATAATTGGCCTATGTAAAGATTCTGATCTAACCATCGTCTTATTAAAGTTGGACCGAATTTCAGAGACGGCGAAATAATCTGAGATCAAGTCATCCTGACACCGTCTGGAAATTTCACAGGAACAAACGACTAAATATAATTAACCAATAAAGGCTTCAGTCCAAATTAGAACATATAAAAATACACCACAACCAATTTACACTGCGGTGGTCTACTACATGTGTAGCTCCATGGTGCCTCCGCATGGCATCACATATCACAGATAACTCTCTCCTCAAACCAAATGTTTTTAGAAGGGAAATCTTCCAAAATACAGCACCCTGTGAGTCAGGCCATGTAGAAAAAAAAGCCTATGTGTAAATTTGGTGATTAAAGGGAACCTTGCAATAAAAGGCGCTATAATAAATAATAATAATAATAATAATAATAATAGCCTGTCACCAGGTTTTTCCCACATAATGTATGGCCAGCATCTTTAAGCCCTCTTTTACAGAATACTAGTATGTTGTCTGTATGTCCCCAATTTCCTATGCAAGGCATAAAAGAGAGCTTTTAATATTCTCACAAATGTTGCAGTCCAGTGCCATGGATCTCTCTCTTGATCCGGTGCCTCTCTTCTTCTAATCGTCATCCTCCTTCGCTGTTTTGTGTTCGATGATGCGTCCTACGTCATCCATACAGTATCCTCCATCGTGCTCCTGCACGGGTGCACTTGTCTCTGCCCTGACGAGGGCAGAGCAAGGTATTGTAGTTTGCATGCACCAGATTTACCTATGGGTCATCGGAGTTCTTTGGCCTTTCCAAACCCATGCGCATTGCAGTACTTTGCTCTGCCCTCGGGAGGGCAGAGAGAAGTGCTCTCACGCAGGAGCGCAATGAGGAACACTGTGGGAAGGTAGACTGCAATCGTAAGAAGAGAAGAGGTACCAGAACAAGATCAAAGATGCCTATCGGACTGTACCGTGCCATCTGTTAGTACGTCTACCAATCTCAGCCAAAATTCTGTAAGGTCAGTGTAAGAAAAGAGAATATAATAGAACCCTCTCAGCTGTGTTCTGTAGACTCTTCAAATTGTATCTAGACATAAAATAAAGTTGTACCTTTGGAGGTTTGATGATGTATTCACAAATAACTTCATACTCAGAATCACTTGTGTGCACAACCAAGCACAACATCCATCCCAGCTCTTTATAATGTGTATTTCCTGATGGTCATACTAAATCCTATTAACAAAAATGACATAATCTGTGCCTGAAAATATAGCCCCAAAAGGTTACATCATTGTCCATCTGTTTTATAAAATTGAATACAAACTGTAGGAAATCTCAAATAAATCACTCTGCGACAGACTTGCTTTTTGCCCCTTTAAAAAAACAAATATTTGGGAGTGAATGAGGTTACCCAATATTACTATCCTTCACATGTCTGTCAACTCAAATCAAAAAAATTGATTTATTTAGAACTGGCCTTTTCCTTGAAGGATACCTAGGAAATTATATGTATGCCTCCTAATTCATATATTTCACTTATGGCAGTGACCCAAGCCTTTCTTATCTTGAGACCAGCATTCAGGATTGATAGATGGCCAAGTGGCCAAGAGCCACATTGAACATGAAACCTCCCACTCACACTATATTAATACCAAGAGCCCCACAGTCCTGATATAATGAAAGCCAAACCAACTCCATAGAATGCACACCGCAACCTTGTGCCCACTCCCTTGTAGGCAGTATACTTACATCCAGGGGTTCACACTTTAACCCCTTTCTACATTCTTGCATCAAACATGCAAACATGTATCATACATGGCAGTATTTTCCTATCTCTGGTTTACTATATTTATACTCTCAACCACACCAGTATACACACTTCCACATCTGATCTCTGCATGGCTACTCACAAAAGTCAGCATCTGAAGATCTTCTCTTCATAGTCGTGTCCCTAAATATCCTAAACAGTTGTCCCTGGGTGTGTGCACATGTGTGTACTTTTGCACTGAACTTGGTCTTGAAATTGTGTAAAACAGGTAGCAGGTAAAACAATTGAAATCTTCATTTTGCATTATATGACAGAGGCACAAATATTTTGGTTGCAGACAGCGGCACATAGATTGTGAGGAACAGTACTACAGAACAACAGGTTAAGTTGAGGACCTCCACCTTCCCAGTACAGGGCCACACGGGTCAACGTGTTTTGCTCTGACCTCTGCACTACACTCTGTGGTTATATTAGGGAGATCTTCTAGCTTCAATACTGTCATGTAGTAGCAAGGGACTGTGGGCACCTACCCGATCCCTCGAAACAGGGTCGCCCCAGGCTATACCTGTCCCCCGGATTACCCCAGATGGTGGAGATGTCGGGGTCTCGTACCTTACTGTGCTCCAATCTTACACTTATCTGTTCCCTTCCCCACCCGAGAAGGTGTGAGGCCGAAGTGTATAGGCAAACACTAACCAGACAGACAGGGGTAAACAGGCTGGGATACAAGAAAACTACAATCATACAAATACACTCACAAAAAAGCAGAGTGAGAAACAGAGGAGGAATCGAAAGGAAGAAACCATATGGGAGAGGATAAGGATAAACATGCAAACTAACTCCAGTCAGCAATCTCCTGAAAAACTCTCCAACCTCCTACTCCAAACACTGAACTCTTCTTCAACTCCAAACCAGGTAGTGTTAACTATCACTAGCAAGGTCAGCAGCAAGGAGGAGAGTTGTTATACCTGCTGGGAGTAATGAACTCAGAACAGCAGATACAGTCCAACCACAGAACTCCAGGAGTGTAACTAAGGAGTTTAACCCTTACAGCACCAGAGCAAATAAAGTCAGACCTGCTAATGGGATGATGAAGCAGTTCTAACTACCACAGGTGTAATGGTCACCAAATGCTGCGATCACCTGACTCCACTCTGTTGTAGTATGCCTGTGACAAACACCTTATGGATATGTCCCAGCCTGACTGCACTTGTATTCCTTCACAAAGACCTCCAGGTCTGGCTAACACTAAGATTCATGCTTAAAAGTATTTTCCTTTTTAGATGCCCCAACTTGCCTGCTATGAGGGGAAACTGCTGTCTTTGTTGCTTGATAATGAACAGTCTTACTATCTTTTTTTGAGTCTGCTCTTCTCTGCGCACACCCAATACATCTGACAATACTGAGAGTGGTCTTCCTTTCTTTGTAGCTGAATTAGGCTAACTGATAAACAGGAACTAAGCCACTTACTCCTCCCCAAACCATGTGTTGGCCTTATATTTAATCCTGTCCACCCCTGTAAACAGGAAAACTGCAGCCTACATGAGGATGGAAACACATAAAGCACATCACATTAAATATATATTAAGAAGTCTTCAGAGAGGGTGTTCATACATCTTCTCTACCTTTATACACACCCCCTCTTTAATGATTGACGTCCTCGACCATCCAGAAGCTATAAAAACTAGTTTAGAACAGCATAAAATACAATCAAACAGAGCTTGGGATGTCTGGATGTCTTCTGGATGTTAATGTCATGATGTGCCAGTGTGAATTAAGGGAGAGGGAGCCTCAACCTGTCCCTGGAGCTCTGACCTTACCTATCCCTGTCCTGGGGTACTCTTGAAGGTAGAGAGGCCTGGGTCTCTGACCTTACAATGCTCCTGAATGCACACTGAACTATTCTCTCCCCCCACCCATGGAAGTATGGGGCAGACATGAAACAGATAGCACCAACCAGGCAGACAGGGAAATGAAAGGAAACTGCAATCACACAAAAATGCTCATGAAACCAAGTGGTGAACAAGGGAACAATAGGAGTGACCAACCAAATGGAAAGGGATAAGGAAATACACACACAGCTAAAGCCATGCAGATAACTCCTAGACTAAAAATAACTGCCATGAAATAAGGACTTCTCCTTCACCACCAAACTGGGTAGTAGTAAGCTATCATCAGCAAGGGACAGAGGAAGCAGTGAGGTTTAAATAGAAGGTCCTGCAGAGTGAAAGGGTGGTCCAAGTAGCAAATGGAAAACACCTGCTCCAAGAAAGAGGTGGACGAAATATCAAGGGTAATCATCACCCAGACAGTGACAGGATCTTCAATAGCTCAGCAGATAGAAACTCTGGCAGTTAAACGCCCAAAAAAAGTTGAACCGACAAAATTTTCATTTTTAGTCATCCCATCGTCCCCATAACCAGTTCAAAATTAGGTAAAAAAACACGGTCCTTCTGGCATAACAGGATAAACAAAATAACATACAGTACAATCTGTGTGGCTGCGGAGATCCACATGCTCAGAGGAACAAAAGCAAGGTTCAGTTCTCTTTAATATGATCACAGCTCTGGGGCTCTCAACTCCAGACACACTGAACACTGAGTTCACACATTTAGCTTCTGATCCACACCCTGGGGTGGAACTACAGCTCTGGCAAAAAATAGGAGACCACCACATCAAAAGCCTGTCATGTGCAGCTCAATCTCCCGACTTGAACCCCAGTGAAAACCTCTGGAATGTAATCAAGAGGATAATGGATAGTCACAAGCCATCAAACAAAGAAGACCTGCTTAAATTTTTGTGCCAGAAGCAGTGTGAAAGACTGGTGGAAAGCATGCCAAGACGCATGAAAGCTGTGATTAAAAATAATGGTTATTCCACAAAATATTGATTTCTGGACTCTTACTGAGTTAAAACAATAGTATTGCTGTTTCTATATGATTATGAACTTGTTTTCTTTGCATTATTTGAGGTCTGAAAGCACTGTTTTTTTATTTTTGATCATTTCTCCTTTTGAGAAAAAAATACAAACTGTATTGTTTGGAAATTTAGAGTTGTCAGAAGTTTATAGAATAAATAAGAATAACTGAACAATTTACATTGTACTCAAAAATATACCTATAAAGAAAAAAATCAGACAAACTGAACATTTTGCAGTGGTATCTTAATTTTTGCCAGAGCTGTATGGTGAACAGCCTCCCACCCACTCTTTAACTGTTCACAAAAACCCAGCCCTTAATATGTCCAGTTTATTGTACCTCTCTCAGCACTTACTATGCTGGAGTATTTAATTAGGCTTATATCACTGTGGCTAACATCTTAAGTGACACATAACTCCATATATCTCCCCCTCCAGCATTTTACCAGTGACCCTCTCACAATATATATATAAATATATATATATATATACATATATATGTATATTTAGATCTCCTTACAAGTTTGGTTTTGCCGTAATTTTACTGACCTAGGAAGTCATATTGTCAGGTCATTTTTACTTTGCAATGGCCATCATATGAAAACAAAATCCAAAACATAGAGGCAAAGTTGGTACTTTATATTGTAAAATGAATGTTGCTTTTCAAAACTACAGCTTGTCTCACAGAAAACAAGCCCTCATATGGCTATGCCAATGGAAAAATAAAAATATTATAGCTCTTTAAAGAAGAGGTGGAAAAAAAACAAAAAACTGAAACTCACCAGGTTTTGACTCTGTAATGAGCTGTGCATTGCCATAGAGCCTCAGTACAAAGAAATCCCCCAAACCACATATATGGTGTGAGGACACAGCATTTTATCTTAATTAACCAGACATCTATTTTAAGCAAGCCAGGATGAATAGACAATTGTCTATATCTTGACTTTTGAACTTATGTGTTTCTTTCTTGTTGTTCAAGAGTCGGAAATGTTGACTATTCTTTCATGCTGGGTCATTGAACAATGATGTTTGTTGATATGTTGATTACACATTGTCCAGGCCAGTAAGTTTGTTGACTTGCAAAATAGAGGAAAAACTATGCAAATAGAAAACATAATCAAAAATGCGAGCATTTACCTGTAAATGCTTGATTAAAGACATGTGTTAACTATTAAAATACATAATATGCCTAAAGGTACCATTACACTAAAAGATTTACCAATGATCACGACCAGCGATACGACCTGGCCATGATCGTTGGTAAGTCGTTGTGTGGTCGCTGGAGAGCTGTCACACAGACAGCTCTCCAGCGACCAACAATGCCGAAGTCCCTGGGTAACCAGGGTAAACATCGGGTTACTAAGCACAGGGCCACGCTTAGTAACCTGATGTTTACCCTGGTTACCATTGTAAATGTAAAAAAAAAAAAACACAACATACTCACATTCCGGTTTCTGTCACGTCCCCCACCGTCACCTTCCCGCACTGATTGTGTCAGCGCCGGCCGGCCGTAAAGCAGAGCACAGCGGTGACGTCATGACGATATCGTTGCTACATCACAAAAAACAACGATATCGTTAACGAAATCGTTATGTGTGAAGGTACCTTTAGTAACATGAGACAGAGATACATCCAGACAGTCGAGAGATTCAGAGATCCAAAGAACCAGAGACTCTTTACAAGACAGCAGCCAAGACATTGTGGCTCCATCACAAGGAATGTAGATTTGCCATTCTACAGGATCCGAGCTTAGGGGACCATGGCCCCAGATGGAAGAATACAGATCTGCTCCATTGACCATCGCGAATCCACATTTTTGAAAGTCAGGAATGAGACCCACCAGTCGCCTGACTCCATGGAGATGTTTGGGGAAGCCAGGTTGTGACCCTCTGTTCAACTGGACTTATACCTGAATGGACTGTCGTCTTCCTAAGCTTGTTACTTCCTCTCAGTGCGTGCCACAGGTGGGACTTTGTAATGTGCAACACCTTTTGGTATTTTGCTGGAACTGTTCTATGTGTTATTTGACTGTTTTGTGGTTCAATTAAGTATTGCCACACTGTTTTACCGTCATCCTGTGCTGTCTGAGTAGCATTACCCCCATGTTAATAGGAGAGTGGGCATTCAATCGGATGATTTCTGGACCATGCGGTTGTGGATAGTGGACCAGGGCACCCGCTGGCCCACCCGTGTCTCCACATATGTGCATACAGGTTTTTGAAAGAAAAATGCAGTGACACTTTTATACATTCTATCTGTTTCTGCATTATTGAGAAAGCAGTGCATTAAATAAAATACGAAAGATGCATTAAGTGCTCTAGGTGTGACATAGCACTTCCTAAGCCTTTGCTTCTAAGGTGGTTTCCCTGCCCAGCATCAAGACTCTTTAGATTGATTGATAGCTCACGGTCGGATTTCTTTGCCTAGCACTTCACCTCATATAGTGAGCTTTAAATCAAGATAAAGATACTGTGAAAGGGAAACACCCTCCGGAGGTAGAGGCTCAGGAAGTGGTCGGTCACACCAAGAGCATTTAACAGCTCAGTTGCATATGAATTATAAAACTGATTTCTCAGGAATGCAGCAACAGATTGAAAGCTATATCCATTGACATCTTCTGAGACCTGCATACCCATACTGTATATGCAGCTTGGGTCTGATGAGTGGAGGGGCCTAATTTTGCCCACAGATTCCACTCTCAGGTTAGATGCATTTGAAAATTTTGTATTACGACTCTTGTGGTTAAGGGGTTGTACAGCTTGCGGTACATATCTGCAGTCACTCAATATGATTGCAGACTTAACCTTCACATCGTGTGCTTGCGCTGGGAGTAGTGGGCGTGTGACTACAATAATGCAATTTGCACACATGTGGTTGTTTGTCGATGAGTGAACACAGCCTCCTCGCTCATTGTAAGTGTATCGACCAAGGCCGAACATCTAGTCTAGTCGGAATGTGGGCGGAAGTATGCAGATCACATACTTGAGATCTTATGACAGCCCACTCCAAGGGCTTTCAGCATAGAAATCTCACAGCATGCAGTGCTTGCGTTGTGAGGATTCACAAGTCTGCAGTCACATAGATTGACTGCAGACTTGTAGCCTATGGCCAGACAACCCTTTTAAGTTGTTTTATTACCATGTCATCAATGCAAGGAAGATGGCAAAAGGGAGATTATAAAAATGTTGTAAAAAATGTTTAAGAAAAGAACCGCTTTGGTGATTTACATAGGATTACCAATAATTTGGATGGAGGAGGCATATTTTAAGGTCAACGAAAACATTTAAAGGTCAGATAAATAAGATAAGATTTCCATTAAATTAATTGATTGATCTCGAGTCACACAACTATTCATATAACTATTGATTTTTCTGGCGGTCAAATTATACGTGTGTAAACCTATTCATAAAATGTAATTCTGCTTTTATCTATGTACACAATAATAGACTTATTTATGAAGGTCAAATTTAGAGCTATAAGCTCCAACAGTATACTATTAAGGATCTCTGGTGCAAGGTAGCAATTCAGTAATTATTCACCATTTTCTGAGTTTACAATAAATGGCATAGAATATTTTGTCAAATGTCTTAGCATACCATACTATTATCTTGCATAAGAAAATATTATTCGCTTAGGTCATCTGAGGTCATTGGCCATATACCTGCATTGAGTAGCTTTAGGATGCTATCTTCCTTTCAAGCAACTACTTTACAGGTGAAACATAATTCTTTATAAATGGGAGAAAAGGTGTTTTGTTATTTAGCGCCTTTTGATCTAATCTAAGTTGCTCACTTTGCATGCCCCTTTGACCTACAGCCTTAAGGAAGACTATAACAGGATCAATCATTATGGTCAGCTAGTTACAGACATGACATGCCAGATACATCTTTAGTGTGCCCAGAAGGAAAGTATTTTAACAATACTTTGCTGTACTGTGTTGAATTGAATCACGGTCCCCCCCCCCACCACCTCATCCATACCCCATCTAACTAGACAAACTGGTTTATCTCTTCTGTTCACAATTCACCAAGTATTGAAACCTGATTAGGGTAAAGTGGTTTCAGAGATTAAACACAAAATGTAATGAAAACTGAAAACTAAGTTCTTGAAAGATTTATTTCTATTCTGCCATCGGGCTCTTTTCATGACATTTTGCAACACTAGTTCTAAGAAACCGTAATTAAACATGTTAGGGCATAGGTATAAAGGCTGTTGCAGAAAATTGTTATGGGAATCCAGATTTATAAATGGTATACACACATAAACCTTAGTCATAAAGCTGCTGGTCATGGAAATAACCTACAAAGACTAGTGACATAGAGCTTTTTGGTTTATAGAATTGCTTAATTTATATAGCCAGTCTCCTCTCAAAGTCGCACCTCAACACCTCTGTGCTTGACCATATCCTATCCCTCCTCATCCCCAACCTTAATACTGTGCTTATCACAGCCCTAACCCAAGTCTTTAACTAACCATTAGACTCCTCTATATCACTAATCACATTCACCTTAAAACTCCTAGAACAGCTTGTCCATCATGAACTCTTCTACCTCTCATCCAACACACTTTGACCAACTACAATCTGGCTTCCATCTATATAGTTCTACTAAAACCGCACAATTCAAGGAAAGACGATATCCACCAATACTTGCAAATGAATAAATGTATTCTGCCTTTCATATTCAATAGAGATCCAACAGTGAAATCGCCAACCCCGGAGATAACATGGTAATGTGAAGAAAAAAAGCTGTTGATACCATAAAAAATTCCAATCTTTATTTTGTCCTTACTAAAAAGTGCATAATACAGAGAGGCTGGTAATAATCATGTTTATGCATTTCGACCAATGTGTGTATACTAGTCTTAATCATTTTTTATTTTTAATGCCAACAGTTTTTTTTCACACTACTAAAACAGCCCTGACCAGTCACAGTCAACTTGTTATCTGCTAAAGGCAATAGATTATACTTGGTATTCCTCTACTTCACATGTCTTCTGCCTTTAACACTCTCTCACTCCTTACAATTTTCCTGGATATCCTTATACCTTTGGAATAACTATTTAGCATTTTCCATTACTTCTTCATCCGACACTCTCTCTCGGTATCCTCAAAGATTTATTCTGGGATCCGTACTCTTCACAATCTATAACTTTAGCCTGAGACAACTCAAAGTTACATGGTCTCCAATAACACCTATGTGATGACCACACTCAAATCTACCTCCCTGGCCCAAATATCACCTCTCTTTATCAGGTATGTCTGTGAGGTATAGCCTCCTCCTTCTTATCAAGCGTTCTAAAGCTCAATATGGACAAAATTGAACTCACCATCTTTCCTCCACATAACTCCACACTTTCCACTGTTTCATAAATTTGTTGCCTGCGTATAACCTTTGACTTACTCTGTCCTTCAAAACCACATGTCCAAGTCCTTAACACCTCCTGCTGTTTCCAAGTCAAAAAACATATCCCGAATCAGCACTTTCCTCAAACTGGGAAAACAAAAATGTTAGTAAATGCACTCATCATCTCCTGACTTAATAACTGCAACATCTGCCTCTGTGGTTTTCCATCTAGCAGTCATGTACACTGTCCTATCTATCCTTAAATCTGTTGCCGAATTAATCCACCTCCGCTAATCCCTTCACTAGCTTCCAATTACCCAAAGAATGTAAGTACTAACAACGAAGATGTCCAGCAGTGCCATCAGTTCAGGCTGACAGCATATCGAACTTCTGCTTGTTGAAGTTTAGCCAGAAGTGGTCTTAATGATGGAAATTCAGCCCCCAAAAAACATACCTTTCTCATGGAAACAAGAAAAAGTTACTCAACTATGGATAAAACAGAAACTGGTTGTGCAGAGAATGGCAGAAGGTGCCCTTCTAGTAGGCAAATTTCCAAAGGGCTAATATGTGGTACAATAATGAGAGTCTGCAGGCAACAGTTCAGCAGGTGGAAGGAAGTTCCTTACAAGTTTGGGGCTGCCTTTCAGCAAATGGAGATTGGGATTTGGCCAGGAAAAATGGTGTCCTCTATGCTGAGAAATACAAATACTTAGCCATCATGCAATACAATCAGGGAAACATTTGATTGCCTCCAACTTTATTCTGCAGCAGGACAACTCAAAACATACAGCCAATGCAATTTAGAACTATCTTCATCATAAAGAACAACAAGGAGCCCTAAAAGTGATATATCCCCCACAGAACCCTGATTTTAGCATCATCGAGCCACTTACATTTGTGCAAACCTACATTGATAGAAGCTCAGTGAGAACTTCTCACAGATGCTTGGAACAACGTTCCTGATGAGTTCTTTCAAAACTGTGTGCAAGTATACCTAGAGGAATTAATGGTCTTTTGAAGGCAAAGGGCGGTCATGGTCAGGTCACACAAAATATTGATTTTATTTAAACTTCCTTTTTTGTTCAATCAATTTCAATTGTGTTAATTGATAAAAATGAATCATTATAATTCTATTTTTTAAAGCATTCTTCACAGCATTTTTTCACACCAACAGAACAGTTTTGCACAGCATCTTAGATCCACAGAAGTGAATGAGGCTGATATGCAGTTCCACAAACACAGCACGTGGACTGGTGTGACAATGATTTTGGAAGAATGATGCCAAGTTTTACTAGTTTAACTTTTGGACAATTACCTAAATTAATTTAAGTGCAGATTAAGACAATGTGCTATACCTCACAAGTGTAACAGTAGAGCTGAAAGCAGAAAAAAAAACCATAAAAGCCTACACATTTACAAGGTATACCACAGGAATGTTCTTACCTCTTGACATATTTCATAATGTTACAATTTGTGCTGTTCCCCCAAAAAACATGAAGCAGGCTCGCCAACATTGTAAGAATGTGTAGAATACATACATCACATGGCTGCACATGTTGAAACAAAATGAAAACATTTGGCTGCAGAAGTCTTTGTAGTCTGACTCACATTTTCTCCATGGTGAGGATAATGATTTCTTTATGCTGCCCAAGTGTTCTGCTGTCAAATGTCAAAGATTGACAGAATATGGATGGAGTGGTCAGACACAATGAATGTACATGAGAACGTGTCCCAGACATTCGCATTACATCACATTCCTGCAAAATGGCTCCAACAACCGTCATTTTATGATTCCCAGGCTGAAAAAAAATGCAGGGTCACAATGACTGTAGATTTGTCGTAAATTCATTCAATCAGTCAGTGAAGAAATAGATCAATCACTACTATGATTTACTGTTTACACATGGGGAATCTGAGATGAATGGTTCATGTTCACAGCCATACTTCTATTATAATAATGGAGGTCTATGGGGTCCAACTCTAGATCTAATGGTCAAAAAAAAACATATGGTGGTGATTTTTGTTGGATCACCATGCAATGTAACCACAGCCCGACTGGCCATCTGTCAGTTTTGGAAAATGCCCGGTAGGCCAGTCCGGCCGTGAGCCGCATCGAGCAGTAGCATTTTTAATATTTTTTACTATGCTCTGCCACTTACTAAGGCAGGACGCAGGTTGCTTCTGTCTTACGGCCTGTGAGAGCCCAGCACCATACAGGAGACATCAGGTAGTATGATAACATTTCATCACACTGCCTCGCCTGCGCCAGTCCGGAGACTGCAGAGAGAAAAAGCGTGCCACTGCTCAGCTTGGGATTGCGGTTACTTGAGTATTGGTATATTTTATATTTTTGCCAAGCATTTTGGTGGCAGAATTATAATACGGAGGCCAATCAGGATGCTATTATATTATGATACTATAAGGAGGCACAAGGTGGTCACTATTATTATAATGAGACCAACTGGGGCACTATTATTAAGATTAGTTTTATAGTAATAAGGATGCCAGGGAAGAAGGAGCAATATTCTCATTACAAGGAGGCCCAGGTGAGTACTATTTTAATTTTAAGGAGGTTCATGGGGCACTATTATTATTATTATTATTATTATTATTATTATTATTATTAGGAATCAAATGAAAGCACTACCATAGGTGAGGGGTGCACAATGTAATAAAGATAGAGAGAGTGTATTATTATATAGAGGGCCAGGGGGGAATTATTATAAGGAGGCAGAGGAAGCATTACTACTATAATGATGCACAGGGGAGGCATTATTACTGTTTATGGTACACAGGGGGCACTAATACTGCGGGGGACACAAAAGGAAGAATATTTTTAGAAATGGGAGGAGGGTGCAAAGAAACAACATTATGTGGTGGTATTATATGGTCATGGTGTTGGAGAATTGTTTACCATTGTATAGCGGTATGACTGGTAATATTGGTTTGGCAGTACATTTTTATTTCATTCAATGTCAGGCAGGGTCATATTTGTGATACTCCCTATTTTAGGAAGTGGGTATGGGAGAAGAGACTAGGCCTGTGTGCTTTCAAATGCCAGATTTCCAGTCCCAGACCGGTCCTGAATGTAATACCATGCTATATTTGATGCTCTATTACTTTGCAATTCGGTGCCATGCAAAGGACTACATGCAGTACCCGAGGCACACAATGACAGCTCTGCTCCTTTGGCTGAAAAAAAGATCATGCACACATAACATTTTTGGGAAAATTTGGAAAAGTCCCTATTCTTTATAGACAGTTAATGTATTTACAGACAGTTATGCAATGGTGTACATGAAATTATAAATGTGTTTATAGTTGGTTAGTTTCAGAAACCAGCACATTCCAGTTACTTTTACTTCAGATATTTATTACCCAATGATCATATTTTTGCTATGATAATTCTGCACAGAAGAACCCACGCAACATTACCCAGTGTGAAAGAGACCTAATGACAAGTGATTAATTGTATACCATATTTTTCACCACAGGATACTTTTTAATTGGACTAATAAAATACATCCATGTATCTTAGACCTTTAAGTTCCGGATTTAAGAATTCACAGGTGTTTAATCCTACTGGGAAATGCCTGGTACTGAGGTGGTTAATATGAGTATTATCCCGTGCTAAAAGCAGCTCATGTCTATTATCCTTTCAGGGTTATAATCTGTTTTTATTTGTGACATACGTTATCCCCCCCCTTTCTAACCTGAATAGCAGGGGGATCTCCTCCACATGTGCGGAGGAAATCTGACGTGAGCTTCTACGACCCTGAATGACATTATGCTACAGACGGAAAGCGTGCAGATAGTGGAAGGACAACAAAGGAAGGATCAATCGTCAGTACATGTGGAAATCCAATAATTCTAACATAACGCTGACTAAATATTACACTAAATCGTGGAAACATGAATTATTTTGGGGGAGTGAAAACGCAGATTTGCAGCCAGACTTCCTTCACTAGGGGCAAATATTCCATTTGCTGCCTTTAGGTGCATTTACACCCATTAAACAACCGTAGAGCGACCACATACAAGCCAATCGACTGTCGTTTTATAGCCTGTATTGACAGGCAGACCAAAATATTTTTGCAAATTTTTCTCAATATGATCGTTCCCTTCACACAGAAGATCATCATCGTTATCAGCAAAACATCTGCTTACACAGGACTTTGTGCTGCCAATAAAAAAGGCTTTTAATGCCAGCATGAATGATCCAATCACCTGACAAATGAGTGTTTTGACGATTCGTCAGGCGATTGCAGACATGTTTATACAAGTCGATAAATGGCAAACAAGAGTTCTAACGAAACACTCGTTCCTGATGCATGGGCCTTCATCTCTGTATCTAGATAGGCTGGTCATGATGGGGCTTGTTCGCAGCCCCCGACACCCAGCACCTGGAGTTTCTAATCCTCCAGTGCCAACCACTACCTTAAGTGAACGCTGTCTTTTGAACAAAGCTTTTATTATTAGTTGTACCTCATCTCGTTGATCTGAGAATGATATGAAACTGTCGGAGGTACAAGAAGTGAGTCCTTCAGGCCTGCTAACGCCTTGCTAACCACAAAAAAAATGTCGCTGCTTGTTGTTAGGTGTCCCAGAATAAAACGGCATAATTTATTAATGATTATGTTACAAGCATTGGGTTTCCCTGCATATTTAAAGAGGAGAACATGTAAATACATGAGCTCCAAGGCGCTTATAAAAAATTCACTTGATGATACGCTGTATGGAGCTTTCGTCTGTTAAACTGTATTGTAAAGCGCCTGTGACACGCGGTAAACTGGGTCATTATTCTTACTTTGCACTTGCGTACAGGAGCTAACAATGCAGGCGTTCAGATTTCACTATGCAAACACTCAGACAAACGCGTCAAGTGCAAACCGAGTATTCATCAGACACAGAACCTATAGTCTGCACATGTTAAACACATCACCCATGGCAATCCTCAGATGACCGACTCTAACAAACAGCAAAACATACAACCAGGTATTTTTTACAATATATAGATACATTTTTCCAAACAACCCTAATCTAAAAATCTGTCGCCTAATAAAAGCAATAAATAATTCTTCTGTTATAATGTACCTGTGTGAAGAGAACACATCAGTAATACCAGGGGAGACAACCTGTGGCTCTACAGCTGCCGCCGAGCAGACACTTTGCCTGGTAGCCCGCAGTGACTGACAGGACTTGTAGTTCTACAGCAGCTGCCAAACCCCATAGCTTAATTGCGTCCATATAATTGAATTATGTAAAAAAAATAGTTTTCAATTCTAGTTAATATAGAGATAAGGCATTTGTCTCCTTACCTTTAAAATTCAGAATTAACCCTACCCTAAAATTCACGTCCCGGCCAGTCATCATCAAGGGCGCGGATTTTAGTGAAATTGTATGAATTCTTTTCTGTATTGAAGGTAAATCAGCCAAATACACTAAATCTCAAACCTAGCTAATCAATTCACCCATAGAAACAAATATTTAAAATACGATTTTCGAAGATCCCTACAAATCTTCAACCCAACCGATCAATTCTGATGCCCGAATGTTGTTGACTAGAGGGATCTGATAGGTAATAAAGTCATTGATTTCACAGATGGCAGTTTGAGGAGACTACGGTCCAATGTAAGCAACACCTGAGCCCCCATATTCACCTGTCAGAGCTGTATAAGTGCAGAATACAAGGAGCAGTCCTACAATCACCTCAATAGAAGAATTCTTTAGAAGGCATAGAGGAATCGAAACTACCCCTGTTCCCAAAACCTGTCAATATTCCGCCTGCAATCCCAAAGCATATTGCTGCCTCCCTCCTTTCTCCCCCAAATCCTGCTGCACCAATGACAGAAGTGGAGGCTGCTGGTCAGCTTTATGCCCTCCACCCTCCTGCACTCACCAGAATGAAAGAGATCAGAGCAGAACACCAGCACTGAAGGCAATAGCAGGATCCTGAATGAAAGTGTCCACAAATCCATTCCCCTTGCTGAGCAGAGCAGAATCTGTGAGGAGAGTGACAGCAGCCCAGGATTCCCCTAGATGTACAGCAGGTTGCTCATTTGCTCAGATCCTGAGAGGGACTGGCTCAGCTTCGGGGATGCCTTTTATTTTCGGTTGTTGTTATGGATTGGAGAGCGAAATCAAGAGATATTGTAGGATAAGGCAAAGGGGAACCCTACAGACGCTTCACAGCAACTGCAGTCAGATCCCAACCTAAGGAGTGATCCCAGGGACTGACTTAGGGATCCTATTACCATGATCATGTGACAGGATACATACTGGGGAGAGACAAATGCTTTTCTTTTCTTTTTAACCAGTTCATTGTGAGTGACAATACAACTTTTATAGCAATGCACGAAGCCTGCAGTCCCTCCTACGTCTCTTTCAGGTGTAACTTCAAAGAGAGAGAATAAATCAGTAGGATGTGAAAGGTGAAGCGGACAGCAGAGCGTACCCAAGGCTTGTAAACAGCACGGCGGAGGACAGGGCTTAACACTTTTTGATCACTAATGTAATAATTAGGGTTTTTTTTCATGACAAGTGTCGCTTTAATTTCCTAACATAAAATTGGCTTGTTTATTATTAAAAGTCATAGAAAAAGTTTTTTTTAAAACTTTTCTTTACGATCTCAACTTTTTTTTAACACCTACTCACCCTAAAAGGCTGGGGTCAGACGAGTGTATTTTTCACCTGGAAAACTGATGATTTTCATCTAGTACTCCAACCGCGTATCTGTTTTTTACATTCACATGGCATCATATTGACACATGAAGATTTTAAAATGTTCATGACCAAATAAAGTTTCCAAGATTAATTATGGAAATGTACAGAACAATGTATCCATAAAGATCAAGTCCTATACAGATTGTCTGTATGGGATCCGATTTTTTTGACACCCGTAGACTTGTATATCCAACATAAGAAAACCAACACCTCACCACCTGTAATGGCTTCATCCAAGGTGCTCGGCAACTTGAGAATTGCTGGTCAGCATATTCCAGGAAGAGAAAAGCCTTAGCTGAATAAGGAAGTTTACGTCCAAAACGCGTTAGTATTTGATGACCTGTGTTCAGTGGTTTTAGCATGTATGGAATAAATTTACAATATACACATATATAACATATATATAACATATATAAATTTACAATATACACAATATATAACATATACCTTTCTCTAGAAGAACGGAGTGCTGGCTTTTCTCTTTCTAATGTGCTTTTTTTTTCTTCAATACATATTATATTCAGTATGTAAAATAGGAGGCAGGTCAGTGAGGGGTCAGTGAGGGATCAGAGGCCTGTCATAAGCCATCAGTATGAATACCTAAGCAGAGCACCACGTGAAGACCCGCACAGGCCCGCCTCGAAGCATGAGAATCTCATTAACTGAAAACAGAAAATAATGATTAAACAATAACCACAAGACGTATTTCATCATCACAGGTATCATTTTAATCAGTATATCAGCGCCAACCTGATGCTCTATGTAAGCTACTCAACAAAATTCTGCTGACAAGTCACTTTTAAGGACCACAAATGCAGACACACCCACATTCATTGTATTCAATGGTGATGCGCTTATGTGAGATTTTTCACATGGACCATGTGTCCATGTGAAAAACCCACAGACATGTAATTTTTTAAGCACCAAGGACAAAATGCGTGCTGCACGCTGATGACACACAGTTGACATCTGTGTGACATCAGCGTGACATGTACCGGCACCTGGATCCCAGGTGCCAGGTTCTGAAGGCAGCTCTGATCATTGTTGCCTGGTCTCCCTGAGATCAGCACGACCAGGCGACAATGATGGGAGTTGTGTTTAGCACCCTCTGTGTACATTTTATGCAAAATAAAGAATTAATTTAAAAAATTTGCATGGGCTCCTGTGTAATTTTGATAACCAGCAGGGGGAAAGCCCAGGGCTAGGGGCTGATGTAGCTAATCTGAAAAAGAAGACAATATCACAAAAGATTCCCAGACCATTAATAACAGCTCACAGCTAGGGTTGAGCGAAACGGGTCGAACATTTTCAAAAGTCGCCGACTTTTGGCTAAGTCGGGGTTTCATGAAACCCGATCCGACCCCTGTGCGGGGTCGGCCATGCGGTACGCGACTTTCGCGCCAAAGTCGCGTTTCAATGACGCGAAAAGCGCCATTTCTCAGCCAATGAAGGTAAACGCAGAGTGTGGGCAGCGTGATGACATAGGTCCTGGTCCCCACCATCTTAGAGAAGGGCATTGCAGTGATTGGCTTGCTGTCTGCGACGTCACAGGGGCTATAAAGAGGCGTTCCCGCCGACCGCCATCTTACTGCTGCTGATCTGAGCTTAGGGAGAGGTTGCTGCCGCTTTGTCAGAAGCAGGGATAGCGTTAGGCAGGGTCCATTAACCACAAAACCGCTTGTGCTGCAGCGATTTGCACTGTCCAACACCACCCTCGGTGTGCAGGGACAGTGGAAGTTTTTTTTTTTTTTTTTTTCCCCTCAGCGCTGTAGCTCATTGGGCTGCCCTAGAAGGCTCCCTGATAGCTGCATTGCTGTGTGTACGCCGCTGTGCAAACCAACTGCTTTTTTCAAAGCACAAATCCTCTTGTTCCTTCCTTTCTGCACAGCTATCTTTTTTGTTTGTCCACACTTTTTATTTCATTTGTGCATCAGTCCACTCCTTATTGCTGCCTGCCATACCTGGCTGAGATTACTGCAGGCAGGGAGATAGTAGCTGCTTGCCATACCTGGCTGAGATTACTGCAGGCAGGGAGATAGTAATTGTAGGACATTCCCTGTTTTTTTTTTTTTTTTTTTTTTGGTGGGAGATTAAGATTGGCAATTTGGCATTTCTGCTAGAGTGCCATCCCTGTGTGTGCCATCTCTCTCACATAGTGGGCCATAGAAAGCCTTTTCATTTTTCTGTATTTTTTTTTGTGGGGTGTATAAATTCTCCCTGATAAAAATACAGTGGGAGATTAATATTGGCCTTTGGGCTTGTGTGCCAGTCCTGAGTGTGCCATCTCTCTCACAAATAGTGGGCCATAGAAAGCCTATTTATTTTTTTTTTTGGTTTTATAAATTCTCCCTGAAAAAAAGGGAGATTAATATTGGCCTCTGGGCTTGTGTGCCAGTCCTGAGCGTGCCATCTGTGCCAGCCCTGAGCGTGCCATCTCTCTCACAAATAGTGGGCCATAGAAAGCCTATTTAATTTTTTTTTTTGTTTTATAAATTTTCCCTGAAAAAAGGGAGATTAATATTGGCCTCTGGGCTTGTGTGCCAGTTGTGAGCGTGCCATCTGTGCCAGTCCTGAGCGTGCCATCTCTCTCACAAATAGTGGGCCATAGAAAGCCTATTTAAATATTTTTTTGGTTTTATAAATTCTCCCAGAAAAAAAGGGAGATTAATATTGGCCTCTGGGCTTGTGTGCCAGTCCTGAGCGTGCCATCTGTGCCAGCCAGCCCTGAGCGTGCCATCTCTCTCACAAATAGTGGGCCATAGAAAGCCTATTTATTTTTTTTTTTTGTTTTATCAATTTTCCCTGAAAAAAGGGAGATTAATATTGGCCTCTGGGCTTGTGTGCCAGTTGTGAGCGTGCCATCTGTGCCAGTCCTGAGCGTGCCATCTCTCTCACAAATAGTGGGCCATAGAAAGCCTATTTAAATATTTTTTTGGTTTTATAAATTCTCCCAGAAAAAAAGGGAGATTAATATTGGCCTCTGGGCTTCTGTGCCAGTCCTGAGCGTGCCATCTGTGCCAGTCCTGAGCGTCCCATCTCTCTCACAAATAGTGGGCCATAGAAAGCCTATTTTATTTTTTTTTTGGGTTTTAGAAATTCTCCCTGAAAAAAGGGAGATTAATATTGGCCTCTGGGCTTGTGTGCCAGTTGTGAGCGTGCCATCTGTGCCAGTCCTGAGCGTGCCATCTCTCTCACAAATAGTGGGCCATAGAAAGCCTATTTAAATATTTTTTTGGTTTTATAAATTCTCCCAGAAAAAAAGGGAGATTAATATTGGCCTCTGGGCTTCTGTGCCAGTCCTGAGCGTGCCATCTGTGCCAGTCCTGAGCGTCCCATCTCTCTCACAAATAGTGGGCCATAGAAAGCCTATTTTATTTTTTTTTTGGGTTTTAGAAATTCTCCCTGAAAAAAGGGAGATTAATATTGGCCTCTGGGCTTGTGTGCCAGTTGTGAGCGTGCCATCTGTGCCAGTCCTGAGCGTGCCATCTCTCTCACAAATAGTGGGCCATAGAAAGCCTATTTAAATATTTTTTTGGTTTTATAAATTCTCCCAGAAAAAAAGGGAGATTAATATTGGCCTCTGGGCTTCTGTGCCAGTCCTGAGCGTGCCATCTGTGCCAGTCCTGAGCGTCCCATCTCTCTCACAAATAGTGGGCCATAGAAAGCCTATTTTTTTTTTTTTTTGGGTTTTAGAAATTCTCCCTGGAAAAAAAAAGGGAGATTAATATTGCCCTTTGGGCTTGTGTGCCAGTACTAAGCGTTCCATCTCTCTCTCTCTCTCAGTCAGTGGGCCATAGAACGCCTATTTTTGGTTTTATTTGTTTTCTAAATTCTCCCTGAAAAAATCATTTTATTTTATTTGGTTTCTAAATTCTTCCTGATAAAATCATATTTTTTTTATTATTTTTATTTCTAAAGTCTCCCTGAAAAAAAAAAAAAAAAAACAACCAAAAAAACAGTGGGAGATTAATATTGGCCTTTCTGCTTGTGTGCCAGTCTTGACTCCTGGGTGTGCCATCTCTCTCTCTCTCTCTCTCTCTCTCTCTCTCTCCAATTGTGGTCCATAGAAAGCCTATATTTTTTTTCCTTGATTTGGGTTCTAAAATCTACCAGAGAAAATAACTACATCAATCATTGGTAGAAAAATATTGGCCTCTGGGTTTGTGTGCCACTCCTGACTCCTGTGTGCGTCATCTCTCAGTCAGTGGGCCATAGAACGCCTATTTTTGGTTTTATTTGTTTTCTAAATTCTCCCTGAAAAAATCATTTTATTTTATTTGGTTTCTAAATTCTTCCTGATAAAATCATATTTTTTTTATTATTTTTTTTTCTAAAGTCTCCCTGAAAAAAAAAAAAAAAAACAGTGGGAGATTAATATTGGCCTTTCTGCTTGTGTGCCAGTCTTGACTCCTGGGTGCGTCATCTCTCAGTCAGTGGGCCATAGAACGCCTATTTTTGGTTTTATTTGTTTTATAAATTCTCCCTGAAAAAATCATTTTATTTTATTTGGTTTCTAAATTCTTCCTGATAAAATCATATTTTTTTTATTATTTTTTTTTCTAAAGTCTCCCTGAAAAAAAAAAAAAAAAAACAACCAAAAAAAACAGTGGGAGATTAATATTGGCCTTTCTGCTTGTGTGCCAGTCTTGACTCCTGGGTGCGTCATCTCTCAGTCAGTGGGCCATAGAACGCCTATTTTTGGTTTTATTTGTTTTATAAATTCTCCCTGAAAAAATCATTTTATTTTATTTGGTTTCTAAATTCTTCCTGATAAAATCATATTTTTTTTATTATTTTTTTTTCTAAAGTCTCCCTGAAAAAAAAAAAAAAAAAACAACCAAAAAAAACAGTGGGAGATTAATATTGGCCTTTCTGCTTGTGTGCCAGTCTTGACTCCTGGGTGTGCCATCTCTCTCTCTCTCTCTCTCTCTCTCTCTCTCCAATTGTGGTCCATAGAAAGCCTACATTTTTTTTCCTTGATTTGGGTTCTAAAATCTACCAGAGAAAATAACTACATCAATCATTGGTAGAAAAATATTGGCCTCTGGGTTTGTGTGCCACTCCTGACTCCTGTGTGCGTCATCTCTCAGTCAGTGGGCCATAGAACGCCTATTTTTGTTTTTATTTGTTTTATAAATTCTCCCTGAAAAAATCATTTTATTTTATTTGGTTTCTAAATTCTTCCTGATAAAATCATATTTTTTTTATTATTTTTTTTTCTAAAGTCTCCCTGAAAAAAAAAAAAAAAAAAAAAAAAAAAAAAAAAACAGTGGGAGATTAATATTGGCCTTTCTGCTTGTGTGCCAGTCTTGACTCCTGGGTGTGCCATCTCTCTCTCTCTCTCTCTCCAATTGTGGTCCATAGAAAGCCTACATTTTTTTTCCTTGATTTGGGTTCCAAAATCTACCAGAGAAAATAACTCCATCAATCATTGGTAGAAAAATATTGGCCTCTGGGCTTGTGTGCCACTCCTGATTCCTGTGTGCGTCATCTCTCACTCAGTGGCCCATAGAAAGCATATAGTTTGTTACATTTGTTTTCTAAATTCTCCCTGCAAAAATCTATTTTTTTTTTTTTGGGGGGTTTCTAAAGTGTTCCTGAAAAAAATAAAAATAAAAAAAAAATAATAGTGTGACATTAATATTAACATTTGTGCTTCAGTGACAGTCCTGCGTGTGGGGCATCTCTCTAATTTGCAGCCACCAAAAAAAGAGTGTGTAACATTGGGCCTGATTTTCGCTGTGGTCTCACCAACCTGTAAAGGGGTAGCTAAATCATACTGAAGTTATAGCTCACCGTGTAAGTTGTGTGACTGCAACAAATAACGTTAGTTTGGTTACGTTTTTAAAACAATGAGGAAGTCTAGTGGAAGAGGTCGTGGCCGGGGGCGTTCATTGTCAGCTGGTAATGAGGGTAGTGGTAGTGGTGGAGCATCAGGTGGTCGTGGGGGAAAAAATATTGCACCTAAGTCTGGAGCTGTGGAGCCAGGTTCGTCGTCCGGCTACACAAGGCCTCGAACGCTCCCTTTTCTGGGATTAGGAAAACCGCTTTTAAAGCCGGAGCAGCAAGAGCAAGTTTTGGCTTATCTTGCTGACTCAGCCTCTAGCTCTTTTGCCTCATCTCGTGAAACTGGTAAAAGTAAAAGCAGCGCGTCGTTAGTGGATGTTCACGGTCAGGGACAAGTCACTTCCTTGTCCTCTTCAGCAAAAACAACAACAGAGAAGAATGCAGCAGGCGACACAACGGGTTACTCCATGGAGCTCTTTACACATACCGTCCCTGGCTTAGAAAGTGAAGCAGTTAACAGTCCATGCCCATTACAAATTGAATCTGACATGGAGTGCACTGACGCACAGCCACAGCCAGACTACTATGCTGGTCCTTTGACTCAGACCACAACATTGCCCTCGCAGGGTGCTGATCAAGAATCAGACCCTGATGAGACTATGTTGCCCCATCACGAACGCTATACCACCGAACGACACGGTGACACAGACGAAGTTGCGCAGGAGGTACAAGAAGAGTTATTAGATGACCCAGTTCTTGACCCCGATTGGCAGCCATTGGGGGAACAGGGTGCAGGCGGCAGCAGTTCTGAAGCAGAGGAGGAGGAGGGGCCGCAGCAGGCATCAACATCGCCACAGGTTCCATCTGCCGGGCCCGTATCTTGCCCAAAACGCGTGGCAAAGCCAAAACCTGGTGGAGGACAGCGTGGCCATCCGGTTAAAGCTCAGTCTGCAATGCCTGAAAAGGTATCCGATGCTAGAAAGAGTGCAGTCTGGCATTTTTTTAAACAACATCCAATTGATCAGCGCAAAGTCATCTGTCAAAAATGTTCTACTTCCTTAAGCAGAGGTCAGAATCTGAAAAGTCTCAATACTAGTTGCATGCATAGACATTTAACCACCATGCATTTGAAAGCTTGGACTAACTACCAAACGTCCCTTAAGGTTGTTGCACCCTCGGCCAATGAAGCTAGTCATCAACGCAACATCCCTTCCGGCAGTGTAGGACCACCATTTAGCGCACCACCTGCTGTATCTGTGCAGGTATCTTTGCCAGGCCAAAGCAGTCAGGGTCAGGGAATCACCAGTTTCGTAGTAGGAAACACTGCATCTAGGGCACCGGCGGCAACAATACCATCTCCCACCGTCTCTCAGTCTGCCATGTCCACCGGCACCCCCGCTAGTTCCACGATCTCCAGCTCTCCAGTCCAGCTCACCCTACATGAGACTATGGTTAGAAAAAGGAAATACTTAGCCTCGCATCCGCGTACACAGGGTTTGAACGCCCACATAGCTAGACTAATCTCGTTAGAGATGATGCCCTACCGGTTAGTTGAAAGCGAAGCTTTCAAAGACCTGATGGACTACGCTGTACCACGCTACGAGCTACCCAGTCGACACTTTTTTTCCAGAAAAGCCATCCCAGCCCTCCACCAGCATGTTAAAGAGCGCATCGTCCATGCACTCAGGCAATCTGTGAGCACAAAGGTGCACCTGACAACAGATGCATGGACCAGTAGGCATGGCCAGGGACGTTACGTGTCCATCACGGCACACTGGGTAAATGTGGTGGATTCAGGGTCCACAGGGGACAGCAAGTTTGGGACAGTTCTGCCTAGCCCACGGTCTAGTAAACAGTTGTCTGTAGCCGTTCGCACCCCCTCCTCCTCCTCCTCCTCGTCCTCCTGCAGAAGCAAGAGCTCGTCCACAGACCGCAGTCGCACAAACACTCCATCCGCACCTGCCACTGTTGCACACCAGGTCTCCCATTATGGGGCAGCTACTGGCATACGTCAGCAGGCTGTATTGGCTATGAAGTGTTTGGGCGACAATAGACACACCGCGGAAGTTCTGTCCGAGTTCTTGCAGCAAGAAACGCAGTCGTGGCTGGGCACTGTAGATCTTGAGGCAGGCAAGGTAGTGAGTGATAACGGAAGGAATTTCATGGCTGCCATCTCCCTTTCCCAACTGAAACACATTCCTTGCCTGGCTCACACCTTAAACCTGGTGGTGCAGTGCTTCCTGAAAAGTTATCCGGGGTTATCCGACCTGCTCCTCAAAGTGCGTGGACTTTGCGCACATATCCGCCGTTCGCCTGTACACTCCAGCCGTATGCAGACCTATCAGCGTTCTTTGAACCTTCCCCAGCATCGCCTAATCATAGACGTTGCAACAAGGTGGAACTCAACACTGCACATGCTTCAGAGACTGTGCGAACAGAGGCGGGCTGTTATGTTTTTGTGGGAGGATACACATACACGGGCAGGCAGTAGGATGGCAGACATGGAGTTGTCAGGTGTGCAGTGGTCGAAGATTCAAGACATGTGTCAAGTCCTTCAGTGTTTTGAGGAATGCACACGGCTGGTTAGTGCAGACAACGCCATAATAAGCATGAGCATCCCCCTAATGCGTCTGCTGATGCAAAGTTTGACGCACATAAAGGATCAGGCGTCTGCACCAGAGGAAGAGGAAAGCCTTGATGACAGTCAGCGATTGTCTGGTCAGGGCAGTGTACATGACGAGGTACCGGGCGAAGAGGAGGTGGAGGATGAGGAGGATGATGGGGATGAGTATATTTTTAATGAGGAAGCTTTCCCGGGGGCACGGGAAATTGGTGGCGTGGCAAGGCCGGGTTCTGGTTTTTTGAGGGACACAAGTGACGTAGATTTGCCTGCAACTGCCCCTCAACCAAGCACAACCGCAGATTTGACAACGGGAACTTTGGCCCACATGGCGGATTATGCCTTGCGTATCCTCAAAAGGGACACACGCATTACAAAAATGATGAACGATGACGATTACTGGTTGGCCTGCCTCCTTGATCCTCGCTATAAAGGCAAATTGCAAAATATTATGCCACATGAGAACTTGGAACTAATATTAGCAACAAAACAATCAACTCTTGTTGACCGTTTGCTTCTGGCATTCCCTGCACACAGCGCCCGTGATCGTTCTCACACGAGCTCCAGGGGCCAGCAGACCAGAGGTGTTAGAGGGGCAGAAATCAGAAGTGGCGTTGGACAGAGGGGTTTTCTGACCAGGTTGTGGAGTGATTTTTCTATGACCGCAGACAGGACAGGTACTGCAGCATCAATTCAAAGTGACAGGAGACAACATTTGTCCAGTATGGTTACAAACTATTTTTCATCCCTTATCGACGTTCTCCCTCAACCGTCATTCCCATTTGATTACTGGGCATCCAAATTAGACACCTGGCCAGAATTGGCAGAATATGCATTGCAGGAGCTTGCTTGCCCGGCAGCTAGTGTCCTATCAGAAAGAGTATTCAGTGCTGCAGGTTCAATACTAACAGAAAAAAGGACTCGTCTGGCTACCCAAAATGTAGATGATCTAACCTTCATTAAAATGAACCACAACTGGATTTCAAAATCTTTTGCCCCACCCTGCCCGGCTGACACCTAGCTTTCCTATGAAAAGGTCTTGCCTGTGGACTATTCTGAATGACTTTTCCAATCTCGTAATTTTCTTCACCTGATTGTCCAGCATACGACATGTTTCCACCTCACGAAATGGCCAAACTCCCCACACGGGGCCGTGCTATCGCCACTTTGCGCTTGGACCCTTGAGAGTGCTGTTTGTCTGAAGAGGTGGGTGTGGCCGCTTTTGGTCGACGGCACTGCCACTGGGTCCCTCATAGTACAATAAAGTGTCTCTGGCGGTGGTGGTGCGCACCCAACGTCAGACACACCGTTGTAATATGAGGGGCCCTGTGCCTGTACCGCCGGCCACAAGACAGTTCCCCCCCCCAGCTCAAACAGTGCTCTACCACTAGCAAAATTATCTCTCACAGCTTCACCAATGTGTAGTCTAGCCGCTGACATCCTTCAATGCCTGGCACTGACAATACCATTGTTTTGACATTTTTGTTATGTTAGGCCTTCGAAGCCTGTCTGCGGTCCCTTCTTTCTACAACTACTACACTGACCAGGCCACTGCTGGCCGTGTTACCCTGGAACCAATTTAAAAGTGCCTACAGTCAGCCCAATTTTGTTATGTTAGGCCTTCGAAGACTGTCTGCCGTCACTCCTTCCACTAGACTTCCACTGACCATACACTGCTGCCCATGTACCCCTGGAACCAATTTAAAGTGCCTACAGCCAGCCCAATTTTGTTATGTTAGGCCTTCGAAGCCTGTCTGCGGTCACTCCTTCCACTAGACTTCCACTGACCAGACCACTGCTGCCCGTGTACCCCTGGAACCAATTTAAAAGTGCCTACAGCCAGCCCAAGTTTGTTATGTTAGGCCTTGGAAGCCTGTCTGCGGTCACTCCTTCCACTAGACTTCCACTGACCAGACCACTGCTGCCCGTGTACCCCTGGAACCAATTTAAAAGTGCCTACAGCCAGCCCAAGTTTGTTATGTTAGGCCTTGGAAGCCTGTCTGCGGTCACTCCTTCCACTAGACTTCCACTGACCAGACCACTGCTGCCCGTGTACCCCTGGAACCAATTTAAAAGTGCCTACAGCCAGCCCAAGTTTGTTATGTTAGGCCTTGGAAGCCTGTCTGCGGTCACTCCTTCCACTAGACTTCCACTGACCAGACCACTGCTGCCCGTGTACCCCTGGAACCAATTTAAAAGTGCCTACAGCCAGCCCAAGTTTGTTATGTTAGGCCTTCTAAGCCTGTCTGCGGTCCATTCTTTCAACTACTACTACACTGACCAGGTCACTGCTGCCCGTGTACCCCTGGAACCAATTTAAAATTGCCTACAGCCAGCCCAATTTTTTTATTTTAGGCCTTCGATGCCTGTCTGCGGTCCATTCTTTCAACTACTACTACACTGACCAGGTCACTGCTGTCCGTGTACCCCTGGAACCAATTTAAAATTGCCTACAGCCATGTGTTATTATTTTAGGCCTTCGATGCCTGTCTGCGGTCACTCCTTCCACTAGGCCTCCACTGACCACACCACTGCTGTCCGTGTACCCCTGGAACCAATTTAAAATTGCCTACAGCCATGTGTTATTATTTTAGGCCTTCGATGCCTGTCTGCGGTCACTCCTTCCACTAGGCCTCCACTGACCACACCACTGCTGCCCGTGTACCCCTGGAACCAATTTAAAATTGCCTACAGCCAGCCCAATTTTTTTATTTTAGGCCTTCGATGCCTGTCTGCGGTCCATTCTTTCAACTACTACTACACTGACCAGGTCACTGCTGCCCGTGTACCCCTGGAACCAATTTAAAATTGCCTACAGCCATGTGTTATTATTTTAGGCCTTCGATGCCTGTCTGCGGTCACTCCTTCCACTAGGCCTCCACTGACCACACCACTGCTGTCCGTGTACCCCTGGAACCAATTTAAAATTGCCTACAGCCATGTGTTATTATTTTAGGCCTTCGATGCCTGTCTGCGGTCACTCCTTCCACTAGGCCTCCACTGACCACACCACTGCTGCCCGTGTACCCCTGGAACCAATTTAAAATTGCCTACAGCCAGCCCAATTTTTTTATTTTAGGCCTTCGATGCCTGTCTGCGGTCCATTCTTTCAACTACTACTACACTGACCAGGTCACTGCTGCCCGTGTACCCCTGGAACCAATTTAAAATTGCCTACAGCCATGTGTTATTATTTTAGGCCTTCGATGCCTGTCTGCGGTCACTCCTTCCACTAGGCCTCCACTGACCACACCACTGCTGTCCGTGTACCCCTGGAACCAATTTAAAATTGCCTACAGCCATGTGTTATTATTTTAGGCCTTCGATGCCTGTCTGCGGTCACTCCTTCCACTAGGCCTCCACTGACCACACCACTGCTGTCCGTGTACCCCTGGAACCAATTTAAAATTGCCTACAGCCATGTGTTATTATTTTAGGCCTTCGATGCCTGTCTGCGGTCACTCCTTCCACTAGGCCTCCACTGACCACACCACTGCTGTCCGTGTACCCCTGGAACCAATTTAAAATTGCCTACAGCCATGTGTTATTATTTTAGGCCTTCGATGCCTGTCTGCGGTCCATTCTTTCAACTACTACTACACTGACCAGGTCACTGCTGCCCGTGTACCCCTGGAACCAATTTAAAATTGCCTACAGCCATGTGTTATTATTTTAGGCCTTCGATGCCTGTCTGCGGTCACTCCTTCCACTAGGCCTCCACTGACCACACCACTGCTGTCCGTGTACCCCTGGAACCAATTTAAAATTGCCTACAGCCAGCCCAATTTTTTTATTTTAGGCCTTCGATGCCTGTCTGCGGTCCATTCTTTCAACTACTACTACACTGACCAGGTCACTGCTGCCCGTGTACCCCTGGAACCAATTTAAAATTGCCTACAGCCATGTGTTATTATTTTAGGCCTTCGATGCCTGTCTGCGGTCACTCCTTCCACTAGGCCTCCACTGACCACACCACTGCTGTCCGTGTACCCCTGGAACCAATTTAAAATTGCCTACAGCCAGCCCAATTTTTTTATTTTAGGCCTTCGATGCCTGTCTGCGGTCCATTCTTTCAACTACTACTACACTGACCAGGTCACTGCTGCCCGTGTACCCCTGGAACCAATTTAAAATTGCCTACAGCCATGTGTTATTATTTTAGGCCTTCGATGCCTGTCTGCGGTCACTCCTTCCACTAGGCCTCCACTGACCACACCACTGCTGTCCGTGTACCCCTGGAACCAATTTAAAATTGCCTACAGCCATGTGTTATTATTTTAGGCCTTCGATGCCTGTCTGCGGTCACTCCTTCCACTAGGCCTCCACTGACCACACCACTGCTGTCCGTGTACCCCTGGAACCAATTTAAAATTGCCTACAGCCATGTGTTATTATTTTAGGCCTTCGATGCCTGTCTGCGGTCCATTCTTTCAACTACTACTACACTGACCAGGTCACTGCTGCCCGTGTACCCCTGGAACCAATTTAAAATTGCCTACAGCCATGTGTTATTATTTTAGGCCTTCGATGCCTGTCTGCGGTCACTCCTTCCACTAGGCCTCCACTGACCACACCACTGCTGTCCGTGTACCCCTGGAACCAATTTAAAATTGCCTACAGCCAGCCCAATTTTTTTATTTTAGGCCTTCGATGCCTGTCTGCGGTCCATTCTTTCAACTACTACTACACTGACCAGGTCACTGCTGCCCGTGTACCCCTGGAACCAATTTTAAATTGCCTACAGCCATGTGTTATTATTTTAGGCATTCGATGCCTGTCTGCGGTCCATTTTTTCAACTACTACTACACTGACCAGGTCACTGCTGCCCGTGTACCCCTGGAACCAATTTAAAATTGCCTACAGCCATGTGTTATTATTTTAGGCCTTCGATGCCTGTCTGCGGTCACTCCTTCCACTAGGCCTCCACTGACCACACCACTGCTGTCCGTGTACCCCTGGAACCAATTTAAAATTGCCTACAGCCATGTGTTATTATTTTAGGCCTTCGATGCCTGTCTGCGGTCCATTCTTTCAACTACTACTACACTGACCAGGTCACTGCTGCCCGTGTACCCCTGGAACCAATTTAAAATTGCCTACAGCCATGTGTTATTATTTTAGGCCTTCGATGCCTGTCTGCGGTCACTCCTTCCACTAGGCCTCCACTGACCACACCACTGCTGTCCGTGTACCCCTGGAACCAATTTAAAATTGCCTACAGCCAGCCCAATTTTTTTATTTTAGGCCTTCGATGCCTGTCTGCGGTCCATTCTTTCAACTACTACTACACTGACCAGGTCACTGCTGCCCGTGTACCCCTGGAACCAATTTAAAATTGCCTACAGCCATGTGTTATTATTTTAGGCATTCGATGCCTGTCTGCGGTCCATTTTTTCAACTACTACTACACTGACCAGGTCACTGCTGCCCGTGTACCCCTGGAACCAATTTAAAATTGCCTACAGCCATGTGTTATTATTTTAGGCCTTCGATGCCTGTCTGCGGTCACTCCTTCCACTAGGCCTCCACTGACCACACCACTGCTGCCCGTGTACCCCTGGAACCAATTTAAAATTGCCTACAGCCATGTGTTATTATTTTAGGCCTTCGATGCCTGTCTGCGGTCACTCCTTCCACTAGGCCTCCACTGACCACACCACTGCTGTCCGTGTACCCCTGGAACCAATTTAAAATTGCCTACAGCCATGTGTTATTATTTTAGGCCTTCGATGCCTGTCTGCGGTCCATTCTTTCAACTACTACTACACTGACCAGGTCACTGCTGCCCGTGTACCCCTGGAACCAATTTAAAATTGCCTACAGCCATGTGTTATTATTTTAGGCCTTCGATGCCTGTCTGCGGTCACTCCTTCCACTAGGCCTCCACTGACCACACCACTGCTGCCCGTGTACCCCTGGAACCAATTTAAAATTGCCTACAGCCAGCCCAATTTTTTTTATTTTAGGCCTTCGATGCCTGTCTGCGGTCCATTCTTTCAACTACTACTACACTGACCAGGTCACTGCTGCCCGTGTACCCCTGGAACCAATTTAAAATTGCCTACAGCCATGTGTTATTATTTTAGGCCTTCGATGCCTGTCTGCGGTCACTCCTTCCACTAGGCCTCCACTGACCACACCACTGCTGTCCGTGTACCCCTGGAACCAATTTAAAATTGCCTACAGCCATGTGTTATTATTTTAGGCCTTCGATGCCTGTCTGCGGTCCATTCTTTCAACTACTACTACACTGACCAGGGCACTGCTGGCCGTGTACCCCTGGAACCAACATCAGAAAATATAAAAATAAGTATTTTGCTTATAAAAAAGAAAATACTGGTGAGATATCAAATGCAGACATTTTAACATTAAAAACAAACACACAACTAAAATCTGGTACAGTACTAAAAATGGCCACCAGCTACAATTACTTTCTCCTGCAAGTAGTTAACTGAAAGTTTTTTTAAATTGAAAACACACATATGGCATCCACCGAGTGTTGTCCTGTCGCGTCTTCTTTATATTATTGCCGAGAAGATGCAAAATAATGAAAATAATAAAATCATTAATTACCAAAATAATAGAGAAAGTCAACACCACATTGCAAATAAACATTCATTCCAAATAAAGAAGCAGGGCGCGTCCGAGGGTGAGTATATACCTAATAAGAATATAATCACCCTCGGACGCGCAATGCTTATTTCCAACAGCCTTCCTTCCTAAGAATCAGCCCTTCCGTCGTGTAGAGAGACGTTGTGTTACACTCCAAGGTGTTCCCCAGGTTGCCTTTCCTGAGCTTCGATCTTCCGGCTCTCGTTTAGTAGTTCTTGGAAACTACTCTGCATTAGGCCTTCAAATTGGGTATGGGGTGTAGAGAGATGGTGTGTTCCACTCCAAGGTGTTCCCCAGGTTGCCTTTCCTGAGCTTCGATCTTCCGGCTCTCGTTTAGTAGTTGTTGGAAACTACGCTGCATTAGGCCTTCAAATTGGGTATGGGGTGTAGCGAGAGGGTGTGTTACACTCCAAGGTGTTCCCCAGGTTGCCTTTCCTGAGCTTCGATCTTCCGGCTCTCGTTTAGTAGTTCTTGGAAACTACACTGCATTAGGCCTTCAAATTGGGTATGGGGTGTAGAGAGAGGGTGTGTTACACTCCAAGGTGTTCCCCAGGTTGCCTTTCCTGAGCTTCGATATTCCGGCTCTCGTTTAGTAGTTGTCGGAAACTACGCTGCATTAGGCCTACAAATTGGGTATGGGGTGTAGAGAGAGGGTGTGTTACACTCCAAGGTGTTCCCCAGGTTGCCTTTCCTGAGCTTCGATCTTCATGCTCTCGTTTAGTAGTTGTCGGAAACTACGCTGCATTAGGCCTACAAATTGGGTATGGGGTGTAGAGAGAGGGTTTGTTACACTCCAAGGTGTTCCCCAGGTTGCCTTTCCTGAGCTTCGATCTTCCGGCTCTCGTTTAGTAGTTGTTGGAAACTACGCTGCATTAGGCCTTCAAATTGGGTATGGGGTGTAGCGAGAGGGTGTGTTACACTCCAAGGTGTTCCCCAGGTTGCCTTTCCTGAGCTTCGATCTTCCGGCTCTCGTTTAGTAGTTCTTGGAAACTACACTGCATTAGGCCTTCAAATTGGGTATGGGGTGTAGAGAGAGGGTGTGTTACACTCCAAGGTGTTCCCCAGGTTGCCTTTCCTGAGCTTCGATATTCCGGCTCTCGTTTAGTAGTTGTCGGAAACTACGCTGCATTAGGCCTACAAATTGGGTATGGGGCGTAGAGAGAGGGTGTGTTACACTCCAAGGTGTTCCCCAGGTTGCCTTTCCTGAGCTTCGATATTCCGGCTCTCGTTTAGTAGTTGTCGGAAACTACGCTGCATTAGGCCTACAAATTGGGTATGGGGTGTAGAGAGAGGGTGTGTTACACTCCAAGGTGTTCCCCAGGTTGCCTTTCCTGAGCTTCGATCTTCATGCTCTCGTTTAGTAGTTGTCGGAAACTACGCTGCATTAGGCCTACAAATTGGGTATGGGGTGTAGAGAGAGGGTTTGTTACACTCCAAGGTGTTCCCCAGGTTGCCTTTCCTGAGCTTCGATCTTCCGGCTCTCGTTTAGTAGTTGTTGGAAACTACGCTGCATTAGGCCTTCAAATTGGGTATGGGGTGTAGCGAGAGGGTGTGTTACACTCCAAGGTGTTCCCCAGGTTGCCTTTCCTGAGCTTCGATCTTCCGGCTCTCGTTTAGTAGTTCTTGGAAACTACACTGCATTAGGCCTTCAAATTGGGTATGGGGTGTAGAGAGAGGGTGTGTTACACTCCAAGGTGTTCCCCAGGTTGCCTTTCCTGAGCTTCGATATTCCGGCTCTCGTTTAGTAGTTGTCGGAAACTACGCTGCATTAGGCCTACAAATTGGGTATGGGGTGTAGAGAGAGGGTGTGTTACACTCCAAGGTGTTCCCCAGGTTGCCTTTCCTGAGCTTCGATATTCCGGCTCTCGTTTAGTAGTTGTCGGAAACTACGCTGCATTAGGCCTACAAATTGGGTATGGGGTGTAGAGAGAGGGTGTGTTACACTCCAAGGTGTTCCCCAGGTTGCCTTTCCTGAGCTTCGATCTTCATGCTCTCGTTTAGTAGTTGTCGGAAACTACGCTGCATTAGGCCTACAAATTGGGTATGGGGTGTAGAGAGAGGGTTTGTTACACTCCAAGGTGTTCCCCAGGTTGCCTTTCCTGAGCTTCGATCTTCCGGCTCTCGTTTAGTAGTTGTTGGAAACTACGCTGCATTAGGCCTTCAAATTGGGTATGGGGTGTAGCGAGAGGGTGTGTTACACTCCAAGGTGTTCCCCAGGTTGCCTTTCCTGAGCTTCGATCTTCCGGCTCTCGTTTAGTAGTTCTTGGAAACTACACTGCATTAGACCTTCAAATTGGGTATGGGGTGTAGAGAGAGGGTGTGTTACACTCTAAGGTGTTCCCCAGGTTTCCTTGCCATTGCTTCGGTCTTCCGACTCTCGTTTAGTAGTTGTAGAAAAGTACACTGCATTAGGCCATACAAAATGGGTATGGGGTGGAGAGAGATGGTGTGTTACACTCCAAGGTGTTCCCCAGGTTGCCTTTCCTGAGCTTCTATCTTCAGGCTCTCATTAAATTGTGGTTAAATGGAACAACTGCATTTGGCGTACTAGTTGGTTTGGGGCCTACTATCGGTGTCTGCCACTCCTTGCTGTTCTCCTCCACTGAACAAAGCTGTGCCGCCTGTTTACTACGGTTGCCAATTTTGAACTGCATTTCGACTACTTACTGATTTGGCCCTACTCTCTGTGTCAGCCTCTCATTCCAGTTGTCCTCCACTGCAATGCCCCCTGGTTATTCCTGTGTTACCAATTTTGAACTGCATTTAGCCCACTTTCTTCTTTGGGCCTATATCTGTGTTTCCACTTCATCGTGCCCATTGCCCAGCCAGTGATAGATGAGTCTGCTGGTACATTGACCCATAACGCAACATTCCCCGTGCACGCTACACAACAACATTGTGACCCTGCTGAAAGTCAGGTTGCTCTTCCCGCATACCATACCACCTTACACGGGGACAAAGAGGAAGGTGCAGATGAAAGTGCAGGTTCCTTCATCAGGTGGGGGGAGGAATACTAGTTGGCGACGTCACTGGCACAGGGCCTCTCATAGTACGCAAAAGTGTTGCTGCCGGTGGGAGGCGCCCCCGCCGTGCAAACACACCGCTGTACTTTGAGGGGCCCTGTGCCAGTGCCAATGCCAACGAGTGGGCCCCCCCTGCTTGCTCAGGTTCACAGCACTTGCAAAGTTGAAATACTTACCTCTCCCTGCTCCACTGCCGTGACGTGGTCCAGATTTCCTGGGCCCACTAATTACTTGAACCAGCCCTACCCCCCACAACTTTAGCCAAATGACCCCCAATTTCAAATGCCTTCCAATTATTATAAGGTAAATTACGCTTGACAAGCTTCATTAAGAAGAATGGATGGTTTTGACATTAAAATGGCCACTCTAGGTGTTTTCCTGGCCCCCACTCACTGCCGACTATGCTGCCCCATTGACTTGCATTGGGTTTCGTGTTTCGGTCGATCCCGACTTTACGTCATAATCGGCCGATTTCACTCGACCCGACTTTGGACATAGTCGGGTTTCGCAAAACCCGGCTCGACTCTAAAAAGGTCAAGGTCGCTCAACTCTACTCACAGCTGTTTGCTTAGACTTTACTGGTTAGTTTATGGGGGACCTCAGAAAAAAAATGACATATGGTCCCCCTATAAATTCTAACCAGCCAAGTCCAAACTGACAGCTGTGAGTTGATATTATTTGCCTGGGAAGGCGCCAGGGATGTTGGTCACCCTCCAAGACTACAAACATCAGCCCTCAGCTGCCTCAGAAAAGGCATATCCTTAAGGCTAGGGTCACATTGCGTTAGGGCAGTCCGTTTAGCGCATAGCGCTACGGACTGCGCTAACGCAATGTCCCAAAAGGGATCGCGTTAGCCGATCCCGCTAGCGCAGATCCCCGATCTGCGCTAGCGAGGAACGGACCGCGAACGCTGCAAGCTCAGAGCAGGCACTGTGAAGCCTGCAGCACTGTAAGTCAGATCGGTGATCTGACAGAGTGCTATGCAAACTGTCAGATCATCGATCTGTGATGTCCCCCCGGGACAAAGTAAAAAAGTTAAAAAAATATTTTTACCAAATGTGTAAAAAAAAAAAAAAAAATCCTAAATAATGAAAAAAAAAATATTATTCCCATAAGTACATTTCTTTAACTAAATTAAAAAAAAACAATAAAAGTACACATATTTAGTATCGTCGCATCCGTAACAACCCGACCTATAAAACTGGCCAACTAGTTAACCCCTTCAGTAAACACCGTAAGAAAAAAAAAAAAACGAAGCAAAAAACAACGCTTTATTATCATACCCCCGAACAAAAAGTGGAATAACACGCGATCTAAAAGACAGATATAAATAACCATGGTACCGCTGAAAACGTCATCTTGTCCCGCAAAAAACGAGCCACCATTTAGCATCATCAGCAAAAAAATAAAAAAGTTATAATCCTGAGAATAAAGCGATGCAAAAATAATTATTTTTTCTATAAAATAGTTTTTATCGCATAAAAGCGCCAAAACATAAAAAAATGATATAAATGAGGTATCGCTGTAATTGTACTGACCCGAACAATAAAGCTGCTTTATCAATTTTACCAAACGCGGAACGGTATAAACGCCTCCCCCAAAAGAAATTCATGAATAGCTGGTTTTTGGTCATTCTGCCTCACAAAAATCGGAATAAAAAGCGATCAAAAAATGTCACGTGCCCGAATATGTTACCAATAAAAACGTCAACTCGCCCTGCAAAAAACAAGACCTCACATGACTCTGTGGACCAAAATATGGAAAAATTATAGCTCTCAAAATGTGGTAATGCAAAAATTATTTTTTGCAATAAAAAGCATCTTTCAGTGTGTGACGGCTGCCAATCATAAAAATCCGCTAAAAAACCCGCTATAAAAGTAAATCAAACCCCCCTTCATCACCCCATTAGTTAGGTAAAAATGAAAAAAATGTATTTATTTCCATTTTCCCATTAGGGTTAGGGCTAGGGTTAGGGCTAGGGTTAGGGTTAGGGTTAGGGCTAGGGTTAGGGTTAGGGCTAGGGTTAGGGCTAGGGTTAGGGTTAGGGCTAGGATTAGGGTTAGGGCTAGGGTTACGGCTAGGGTTAGTGTTGGGGCTAGGGTTAAGGCTACAATTAGGGTTGGGGCTAAAGTTACGGTTAGGGTTTAGATTACATTTACGGTTGGGAATAGGGTTGGGATTAGGGTTGGGATTAGGGTTAGGGGTGTGTCAGGGTTAGAGGTGTGGTTAGGGTTACTGTTGGGATTAGGGTTAGGGGTGTGTTTGGATTAGGGTTTCAGTTATAATTTGGGGGGGTTTCCACTGTTTAGGCAGATCAGGGGCTCTCCAAATGCGACATGGTGTCCGATCTCAATTCCAGCCAATTCTGCGTTGAAAAAGTAAAACAGTGCTCCTTCCCTTCCGAGCTCTCCCGTGTGCCCAAACAGGGGTTTACCCCAACATATGGGGTATCAGCGTACTCAGGACAAATTGGACAACAACTTTTGGGGTCCAATTTCTCCTGTTACCCTTGGGAAAATACATAACTGGGGGCTAAAAAATAATTTTTGTGGGAAAAAAAAGGATTTTTTATTTTCACGGCTCTGCGTTATATACAGTAGTGAAACACTTGGGGGCTCAAAGTTCTCACAACACATCTACATACGTTCCTTGGGGGGTCTAGTTTCCAATATGGGGTCATTTGTGGGGGGTTTCTACTGTTTAGGTACATTAGGGGCTCTGCAAACGCAATGTGACGCCTGCAGACCATTCCATCTAAGTCTGCATTCCAAATGGCGCTTCTTCCCTTCCGAGCCCTTCCATGCGCCCAAACAGTGGTTCACCCCCACATATAGGGTATCAGCGCACTCAGGACAAATTGAGCAACAAATTTTGAGGTCCAATTTCTACAGTTACCCTCGGGAAAATACAAAACTGGGGGCTAAAAAATATTTTTTGTGGGAAAAAATTTTTGTTTTATTTTTGCGGCTCTGCATTATAAACTTCTGTGAAGCCCTTGGTGGGTCAAAGCGCTCATCACACATCTAGATAAGTTCGTTAGGGGGTCTACTTTCCAAAATGGTGTCACTTGTGGGGGGTTTCTACTGTTTAGGTACATTAGGGGCTCTGCAAACGCAATGTGACACCTGCAGACCATTCCATCTAAGTCTGCATTCCAAATGGCGCTCCTTCCCTTCTGAGCCCTCCCATGCGCCCAAACAGTGGTTCCCCCCACATATGGGGTATCAGCACCCTCAGGACAAATTGGACAACAAATTTTGGGGTCCAATTTCTCCTGTTTCCCTCGGGAAAATACAAAACTGGGGGCTAAAATATAATTTTTGTGGGAAAAAATATTTGTTTTGTTTGTACGGCTCTGCATTATAAACTTCTGTGAAGCCCTTGGTGGGTCAAAGCGCTCACCACACATCTAGATAAGTTCCTTAGGGGGTCTGCTTTCCTAAATGGTGTCACTTGTGGGGGGTTTCTACTGTTTAGGCACATAAGTGGCTCTCCAAACGCAACATGGCGTCCCATTTCAATTCCTGTCAATTTTGCATTGAAAAGTCAAACGGCGCTCCTTCCCTTCCGAGCTCTCCCATGCGCCCAAACAGTGGTGTACACCCACATATGGGGTATCAGCGTACTCAGGACAAATTGTACAACAACGTTTGGGGTCCAATTTCTTCTCTTACTCTTGGGAAAATAAAAAATTGGGGGTGAAAAGATAATTTTTGTGAAAAAAATATGATTTTTTATTTTTACGGTTCTGCATTATAAACTTCTGTGAAGCACTTGGTGGATCAAAGTGCTCACCACACCTCTAGATAAGTTCCTTAGGGGGTCTACTTTCCAAATTGGTGTCACTTGTGGGGGGGTTTCAATGTTTAGGCACATCAGGGGCTCTCCAAACGCAACATGGTGTCTCATCTCAATTCCAGTCAATTTTGCATTGATAAGTCAAATGGCGCTCCTTCGCTTCCGAGCTCTGTCATGCGCCCAAACAGTGGTTTACCCCCACATATGGGGTATCGTTGTACTCAGGACAAATTGTAAAACAAATTTTGCGGTCCATTTTCTCCGGTTACCCTTGGTAAAATAAAACAAATTGGAGCTGAAATAAATTTTTTGTGAAAAAAAGTTAAAAGTTCATTTTTATTTAAACATTCCAAAAATTCCTGTGAAACACCTGAAGGGTTAATAAACTTCTTGAATGTGGTTTTGAGCACCTTGAGGGGTGCAGTTTTTAGAATGGTGTCACACTTGGGTATTTTCTATCATATAGACCCTTCAAAATGACTTCAAATGAGATGTGGTCCCTAAAAAAAATGGTGTTGTAAAAATGAGAAATTGCTGGTCAACTTTTAACCCTTATAACTCCCTAACAAAAAAAAATTTGGTTCCAAAATTGTGCTGATGTAAAGTAGACATGTGGGAAATGTTACTTATTAAGTATTTTGTGTGACATATCTCTGTGATTTAATTGCATAAAAATTCAAATTTGGAAAATTGCGAAATTTTCAAAATTTTCGCCAAATTTCCGTTATTTTCACAAATAAACACAGGAAATATCAAAGAAATTTTACCACTCTCATGAAGTACAATATGTCATGAGAAAACAATGTCAGAATCACTGGGATCCGTTGAAGCGTTCCAGAGTTATAACCTCATAAAGGGACAGTGGTCAGAATTGTAAAAATTGGCCCGGTCATTAACGTGCAAACCACCCTTGGGGGTAAAGGAGATAATGCCAAAAACATCAATTCTTATTACTGAAGCTTGTCAATCTTAATTTACTTTATAATAATAGTTAGGCATTGAAAATAATGGGTCATTTGGCTAAAGTTGTTGGGGGGGTAGGGCTGGCTCAAGATTTTCGTGGGCCCAGGAAACGCGGTATACGTCACGGCGGTGGAGCAGGGAGAGGTAAGTATTTCAACTTTGCAAGTGCTGTGATCCTGAGCAAGCAGGGGGCCCCACTCGTTGACACTTAGCACTGGCACAGGGCCCCTCATAGTACAGCGGTGTGTTTGACAGTGGGTGGCGGCTCCCACTGCCAGAGACACTTTTGCGTACTATGAGGGGCCCTGTGCCAGTGACGTCGCCAACGAGTATGACCCCCCCACACCTGTTGAAGGAACCTGCACTTTCATCTGCACCTTCCTCTTTGTCCCCATGTAAAGTGGTATAGTATGCGGGAAGGGGAGCCTGACTTTCATCAGGGTCAGATTCTTGCTGTGTAGAGTGCAAAGGGAATGTAGTGGTCTGGGTCAATGTACCAGCAGACTCATCTAGCAGTGGCTGGGCAATGGGCAGGATGAGGAGGAAACACAGATATAGGCCCAAATAATAAAGTAGGCTAAATGCAGTTCAAAATTGGTAACAGGACTAAACAGGCGGCATTGCTTTGTTCAGTGGAGGACAACTGTAATGAGTGGCGCAGACACAGTTAGTAGGCCCAAAATAAAAAGGTAGGCTAAATGCAGTTCAAAATTGGTAACAGGACTAAACAGGCAGCAAAGCTTTGTTCAGTGGAGGACAACTGTAATGAGCGGCGCAGACACAGTTAGTAGGCCCAAAATAAAAACGTAAGCTAAATGCAGTTCAAAATTGGTAACAGGACTAAACAGGCGGCCTAGCTTTGTTCAGTGGAGGACAACTGTAATGAGTGGCGCAGACACAGTTAGTAGGCCCAAATACAAAAGTAGGCTGAATGCAGTTCAAAATTGGTAACAGGACTAAACAGGCGGCCTAGGATTGTTCAGTGGAGGACAACTGTAATGAGTGGCGCAGTCACAGTTAGTAGGCCCAACTAAAAAAGTAGGATAAATGCAGTTCAAAATTAGTAACAGGACTAAACTTAGTAACATAGTAACATAGTAACATAGTTAGTAAGGCCGAAAAAAGACATTTGTCCATCCAGTTCAGCCTATATTCCATCATAATAAATACCCAGATCTACGTCCTTCTACAGAACCTAATAATTGTATGATACAATATTGTTCTGCTCCAGGAAGACATCCAGGCCTCTCTTGAACCCCTCGACTGAGTTCGCCATCACCACCTCCTCAGGCAAGCAATTCCAGATTCTCACTGCCCTAACAGTAAAGAATCCTCTTCTATGTTGGTGGAAAAACCTTCTCTCCTCCAGACGCAAAGAATGCCCCCTTGTGCCCGTCACCTTCCTTGGTATAAACAGATCCTCAGCGAGATATTTGTATTGTCCCCTTATATACTTATACATGGTTATTAGATCGCCCCTCAGTCGTCTTTTTTCTAGACTAAATAATCCTAATTTCGCTAATCTATCTGGGTATTGTAGTTCTCCCATCCCCTTTATTAATTTTGTTGCCCTCCTTTGTACTCTCTCTAGTTCCATTATATCCTTCCTGAGCACCGGTGCCCAAAACTGGACACAGTACTCCATGTGCGGTCTAACTAGGGATTTGTACAGAGGCAGTATAATGCTCTCATCATGTGTATCCAGACCTCTTTTAATGCACCCCATGATCCTGCTTGCCTTGGCAGCTGCTGCCTGGCACTGGCTGCTCCAGGTAAGTTTATCATTAACTTGGATCCCCAAGTCCTTCTCCCTGTCAGATTTACCCAGTGGTTTCCCGTTCAGTGTGTAATGGTGATATTGATTCCCTCTTCCCATGTGTATAACCTTACATTTATCATTGTTAAACCTCATCTGCCACCTTTCAGCCCAAGTTTCCAACTTATCCAGATCCATCTGTAGCAGAATACTATCTTCTCTTGTATTAACTGCTTTACATAGTTTTGTATCATCTGCAAATATCGATATTTTACTGTGTAAACCTTCTACCAGATCATTAATGAATATGTTGAAGAGAACAGGTCCCAATACTGACCCCTGCGGTACCCCACTGGTCACAGCGACCCAGTTAGAGACTATACCATTTATAACCACCCTCTGCTTTCTATCACTAAGCCAGTTACTAACCCATTTACACACATTTTCCCCCAGACCAAGCATTCTCATTTTGTGTACCAACCTCTTGTGCGGCACGGTATCAAACGCTTTGGAAAAATCGAGATATACCACGTCCAATGACTCACCGTGGTCCAGTCTATAGCTTACCTCTTCATAAAAACTGATTAGATTGGTTTGACAGGAGCGATTTCTCATAAACCCATGCTGATATGGAGTTAAACAGTTATTCTCATTGAGATAATCCAGAATAACATCCCTCAGAAACCCTTCAAATATTTTACCAACAATAGAGGTTAGACTTACTGGCCTATAATTTCCAGGTTCACTTTTAGAGCCCTTTTTGAATATTGGCACCACATTTGCTATGCGCCAGTCCTGCGGAACAGACCCTGTCGCTATAGAGTCACTAAAAATAAGAAATAATGGTTTATCTATTACATTACTTAGTTCTCTTAGTACTCGTGGGTGTATGCAATCCGGACCCGGAGATTTATCTATTTTAATCTTATCGCACCTCTTCTTGGGTTAGATTGGTGACCCTTAATATAGGGTTTTCATTGTTTCTTGGGATTTCACCTAGCATTTCATTTTCCACTGTGAATACCGTGGAGAAGAAGGTGTTTAATATGTTAGCTTTTTCCTCGTCATCTACAACCATTCTTTCCTCACTATTTTTTAAGGGGCCTACATTTTCAGTTTTTATTCTTTTACTATTGATATAGTTGAAGAACAGTTTGGGATTAGTTTTACTCTCCTTAGCAATGTGCTTCTCTGTTTCCTTTTTGGCAGCTTTAATTAGTTTTTTAGATAAAGTATTTTTCTCCCTATAGTTTTTTAGAGCTTCAATGGTGCCATCCTGCTTTAGTAGTGCAAATGCTTTCTTTTTACTGTTAATTGCCTGTCTTACTTCTTTGTTTAGCCACATTGGGTTTTTCCTATTTCTAGTCCTTTTATTCCCACAAGGTATAAACTGCTTACACTGCCTATTTAGGATGTTCTTAAACATTTCCCATTTATTATCTGTATTCTCATTTCTGAGGATATTGTCCCAGTCTACCAGATTAAGGGCATCTCTTGACTAGCTTTGTTCAGTGGAGGAGAACTGTAATGAGTGGCGCAGACACAGTTAGTAGGCCCAAAATAAAAAAGTAGGCTAAATGCAGTTCAAAATTGGTAACAGGACTAAACAGGCGGCATTGCTTTGTTCAGTGGAGGACAACTGTAATGAGTGGCGCAGACACAGTTTGTAGGCCCACAATAAAAAAGTAGGCTAAATGCAGTTCAAAATTGGTAACAGGACAACACAGGCGGCATAGCTTTGTTCAGTGGAGGACAACTGTAATGAGTGGCGCAGACACAGTTAGTAGGCCAAAAATAAATAAGTAGGTTAAATGCAGTTCAAAATTGGTAACAGGACTAAACAGGCGGCATTGCTTTGTTCAGTGGAGGACAACTGTAATGAGTGGCGCAGACACAGTTTGTAGGCCCACAATAAAAAAGTAGGCTAAATGCAGTTCAAAATTAGTAGCAGGACTAAACAGGCGGCATAGCTTTGCTCAGTGGAGGACAACTGTAATGAGTGGCGCAGACACAGTTAGTAGGCCCCAAATAAAAAAGTAGGCTAAATGCAGTTTAACCCCTTCATGACCAGGGGATTTTTCGTTTTTCCGTGTTCGTTTTTCGCTTCCCTCCTTCCCAGAGCCATAACGTTTTTATTTTTCCGTCAAATTGGCCATGTGATGGCTTATTTTTTGCAGAACGAGTTGTACTTTTGAACGACATCATTGGTTTTAGCATGTCGTGTACTAGAAAACGGGAAAAAAATTCCAAGTGCGGTGAAATTGCAAAAAAAGTGCAATCCCACATTGGTTTTTTGTTTGGCTTTTTTGCTAGGTTCACTAAATGCTAAAACTGACCTGCCATTATGATTCTCCAGGTCATTACGAGTTCACAGACACCAAACATGACTAGGTTATTTTTTATGTAAGTGGTGAAAAAAAATTCCAAACTTTGCTAAAAAAAAAAAAAAAAAGTTGTGCCATTTTCCGATACTCGTAGCGTCTCCATTTTTCATCATCTGGGGTCGGTTGAGGGCTTATTTTTTGCGTGCCGAGATGACGTTTTTAATGATAGCATTTCGGTGCAGATACGTTCTTTTGATCGCCCGTTATTGCATTTTAATGCAATGTCGCGGCGACCAAAAAAACGTAATTCTGGCGTTTCGAATTTTTTTCCCGCTACGCTGTTTAGCGATCACGTTAATACTTTTTTTTTATTGATAGATCGGGCGATTCTGAGCGCGGCGATACCAAATATACGTAGATTTGATATTTTTTTTATTGATTTATTTTGATTGGGGCGAAAGGGGGGTGATTTAAACTTTTATGTTTTTTTTATTTTTTTCACATTTTTTTAAACTTTTCTTTTTAACTTTTGCCCTGCTTCAATAGCCTCCATGAGAGGCTAGAAGCAGGCATAGCACGATCGGCTCTGCTACATAGCAGCGATCTGCTGATCGCTGCTATGTAGCAGAATTGCACGTGTGCTGTGAGCGCCGACCACAGGGTGGCGCTCACAGCGACGGGCAATCAGTAACCATAGAGGTCTCAAGGACCTCTATGGTTACCATTCACAAGCATCGCCGACCCCCGATCATGTGACGGGGGTCGGCGATGACGTCATTTCCGGCCGCCCGGCCGGAAGCGGTAGTTAAATGCCGCTGTCTGCGTTTGACAGCGGCATTTAACTAGTTAATAGGTGCGGGCAGATCGCGATTCTGCCCGCGCCTATTACGGGCACATGTCAGCTGTTCAAAACAGCTGACATGTCCCGGCTTTGGTGCGGGCTCACCGCGGAGCCCTGCATCAAAGCAGGGGAGCCGGCATCGGACGGTATAGTACGTCCGATGCCGGTAAGGGGTTAAAATTGGTAACAGGACTAAACAGGCGGCCTAGTGTTGTTCAGCGGAGGACAACTGTAATGAGTGGTGCAGACACGGATAGTAGGCCAAATACAAAAGTATGCTAAAAGCAGTTCAAAATTGGTAACAGGACTAAACAGGCGGCATAGCTTTGTTCAGTGGAGGACAGCTGTAATGAGTGGCGCAGACACGGTTAGTAGGCCCACAATGAAAAAGTAGGCTAAATGCAGTTCAAAATTGGTACGAGGACTAAACAGGTGGAATAGCTTTGTCCAGTGGAGGACAACTGCAATGAGTGGCGCAGACACAGTTAGTAGGCCCAAATACAAAAGTAGGCTAAATGCAGTTCAAAATTGGTAACAGGACTAAACAGGCGGCCTAGGATTGTTCAGTGGAGGACAACTGTAATGAGTGGCGCAGTCACAGTTAGTAGGCCCAACTAAAAAAGTAGGATAAATGCAGTTCAAAATTAGTAACAGGACTAAACTTGGCTAGCTTTGTTCAGTGGAGGAGAACTGTAATGAGTGGCGCAGACACAGTTAGTAGGCCCAAAATAAAAAAGTAGGCTAAATGCAGTTCAAAATTGGTAACAGGACTAAACAGGCGGCATTGCTTTGTTCAGTGGAGGACAACTGTAATGAGTGGCGAAGACACAGTTTGTAGGCCCACAATAAAAAAATAGGCTAAATGCAGTTCAAAATTGGTAACAGGACAACACAGGCGGCATAGCTTTGTTCAGTGGAGGAGAACTGTAATGAGTGGCGCAGACACAGTTAGTAGGCCCAAAATAAATAAGTAGGTTAAATGCAGTTCAAAATTGGTAACAGGACTAAACAGGCGGCATTGCTTTGTTCAGTGGAGGACAACTGTAATGAGTGGCGCAGACACAGTTTGTAGGCCCACAATAAAAAAGTAGGCTAAATGCAGTTCAAAATTAGTAGCAGGACTAAACAGGCGGCATAGCTTTGCTCAGTGGAGGACAACTGTAATGAGTGGCGCAGACACAGTTAGCAGGCCCCCCCAAAAAAGTAGGCTAAATGCAGTTTAAAATTGGTAACAGGACTAAACAGGCGGCCTAGTGTTGTTCAGCGGAGGACAACTGTAATGAGTGGCGCAGACACGGATAGTAGGCCCAAATACAAAAGTATGCTAAAAGCAGTTCAAAATTGGTAACAGGACTAAACAGGCGGCATAGCTTTGTTCAGTGGAGGACAGCTGCAATGAGTGGCGCAGACACGGTTAGTAGGCCCACAATGAAAAAGTAGGCTAAATGCAGTTCAAAATTGGTACGAGGACTAAACAGGTGGAATAGCTTTGTTCAGTGGAGGACAACTGCAATGAGTGGCGCAGACACAGTTATTAGGCTCAAATAATAAAATAGGCTAAATGCAGTTCAAAATTGGTAACAGGAATAAACAGGCGGCATAGCTAGGTACTGGGATGGGCTCCTTTGCTGAGTAGCAGTGGTAGTAGGCGCAAAGAATTACCTGGTCTAAATAGAGGCCAGTGCCCCTGAATATTTTAACTATCATCTATCATTTCAACAAATTTGTATTGGCAGTGCCATTGAAGGTTTTAACAGCACAGACTACACAGTGGTGGAGCAGGGAGAGGTAAGTATTGAAAATGGTAGAGCACTGTTCGTGCTGGGGGGAACACTCTCTCGTGGGCGGCGGTACTGGCACAGGGCCCCTCATATTACGACGGTGTGTCTGATGTTGGTTGTGCACAACCACCGTCAGAGCCACTTCATTGTACTATGAGGGACCCTGTGCCAGTGCCGTCGCCCAAGAGTGGGCGCACCCACCTGTCCAGGCAAACGGCACTCGCACGGGTGCTTGCGCCAGGTGGTGACCATGGCCCTGTGGGGGAAGTCAGCCCATTTAGGGAGGTATAAAAATGGCCTATGGTGGACATTCAGCAGCTGCAAATGGCGGAATTGGAGAAGTCAGTAAGAAGAGGCCAAAAGCAAGACATTTTTCAGGCAAGCTACGTGTCAGCAGAAGGTGGGGCAAAATAATTTGAAATCTATGATTGGTTCATTTTAATGAAGGTTAGATCATTAACATTCTGGGTAGCCAGATGTGTCCTTTTTTCAGTCAGTATTGAACCAGCAGCACTGAAGACTCTTTCTGATAGCACACTAGAAGCAGGGCAAGCGAGCTCCTGTAATGCATATTCTGCCAATTCAGGCCCGGTGTCTATTTTAGATGCCCAGTAATCAAAGGGGAATGACCTGTGAGGGAGAACATCGATAAGGGAGGAAAAGTAGTTCATAACCATACTGGACAAATGCCGTCTCCTGTCACTTTGAATCGATGCAGCAGTACCTGTCGTGTCAGTGGTCATTGCGAAATCACTCCACAACCTGGTCATAAAACCCCTCTGTCCAACGCCACTTCGGATTTGTGCACCTCTAACACCTCTGCCATGTTGCCCCCTATGGCTCGTGTGAGAACCATCACCGTCGCTGTGTGCTGGGAATGCCTGAACCAAACGGTCTACAAGAGTTGCTTGTTTGGTAGCCAATATTTGCTCAAGGTTCTCATGTGGCATGATATTTTGTAATTTTCCTTTATATTGTGGATCCAGGAGGCAGGCCAACCAGTAATCGTCATCGGTCATCATTTTGATAATGCGGGGGTCCCTTTTTAGGATACTCAAGGCATACCCAGCCATGTGGGCCAATGTTCGAGATGTCAATTCACTGCTTGTACTGGGTTGAGGAGCACTTTCTTGCAAATCAACATCACTTGTGTCCCGCAAAAACCCTCTACCTGACCTTGCAACGCCACCAGTTTCTATTGCCCCCTTTGAAGCATCCTCCTCCCATAAATATTCATCCCCATCCTCCTCCTCCTCCTCTTCATCCACCACCTCATCCAGGAGAGTTCCCTTAGCAGACAATGGCTGACTGTCATCAAGGCTTCCCTCCTCCTAAGCTGCAGACGCCAGCTCCTTAATGTGCGTCAAACTTTGCATCAGCAGACGCATTAGTGGGATGCTCATGCTTATGATGGCGTCATCTGCACTTTCCAGCCTTGTGCATTCCTCAAAACACTGAAGGACTTGACAGAGGTCTTGGAGCTTCGACCACTGCACACCAGACAACTCGATGTCTGCCATCCAACTGCCTGCCCGTGTATGTGTATCATCTTACAAATTAAATACAGCACGCCTCTGTTCGCACAGCCTCTGAACCATGTGCAGTGTGGAGTTCCACCTTGTTGCAACTTCGATTATTAGGCGGTGCTGGGGAAGATTCAGCGATTGCTGATGGTTCAGCATACGGCTGGAGTGTACGGGCGACCGGCGGATGTGCGAGCAAAGTCTTCGCACCTTCAGGAGCAGGGCTGGTAACTTCGGATAATTTTTGAGGAAGCACTGCACCACCAAGTTCAAGGTGTGTGCCAGGCAAGGTATGTGTTTAAGTTCTGAAAGGGCTATGGCAGCCATAAAATTCCTTCTGTTATCACTGACTACCTTGCCTGCCTCAAGATGTACACTGCCCAGCCATGACTGAGTTTGTTGCTGCAAGTACTCGGCCAGTACTTCCGTGGTGTGTCTGTTGTCGCCTAAACACTTCATTTCTAACACAGCCTTCTGATGCTTACCACTAGCTGTTCGATAATGAGACACCTCGTGTGCTACACTGGCAGCTGCGGATGGAGTGGTCATGCGACTGCGCTCTGTGGACAAGCTTTCGCTTCTGGAGGAGGAGGAGGAGTGGCGAACACCTACAGCCAACTGTTTCCTAGACCGTGGGCTAGGCAGAACTGTCCCACTATGGCTGTCCTCTGTGGACCCTGCATCCACCACATTAACCCATTGTGCCATGATGGACACGTAATGTCCCTGGCCATGCGTACTGGTCCATGCATCTGTTGTGAGGTGCACCTTTCTACTGACTAATTGCCTCAGTGCATGGACAATGCGGTCTTTGACATGCTGGTGGAGGGCTGGAATGGCTTTTCTCCCAAAGAAGTATCGACTGGGTAGGTCATAGCGTGGTACTGCGTAGGCCATCAGGGCTTTGAAAGCTTTGCTTTCAACCAACCAGTAGGGCATCATCTCTAACGAGATTAGTCTAGCAATGTGGGCGTTCAAAACCTGTGTACGCGGATGAGAGGATGAGTAATTTCTTTTCCTAACGAGAGTCTCTTGTAGGGTGAGCTGGTCTTGAGAGGTGCATATGTTGGAACTAGCGGTGGTGATGGACATGGCGGATTGAGAGAGGGTTGGTGATGGTATTCTCAATGTTGGCCTACATACAGTGTTTCCTACAAATAACCTTGTGATTCCCTGACTGCTTTGGCCTTGTGTTATGACCTGGTGGTTAGGAGCACCAGGAATGACCTGATGGTTAAACTCACAGGACAAGCTCTGGGAAGTGGGAACTTTGCTGACCGCAATCCCTAATCCTATCACACACACTAGAAATAGCCGTGGAGCGTACCTAACAGGCCTAGACGCCTCGGACACAGCCTAAGAACTAGCTAGCCCTAGAGATAGAAAATAAAGCCTACCTTGCCTCAGAGAAATTTCCCCAAAGGAAAAGGCAGCCCCCCACAAATATTAACTGTGAGTTAAGATGAAAGTCACAAACACAGAAATGAAACAGGTTTAGCAAAGCGAGGCCAGACTAACTAAATAGACAGAGGATAGGAAAGGTATCTTTGCGGTCAGCACAAAACTACAAAAGACCACGCAGAGTGTGCAAAAAGACCCCCGCACCAACTCACGGTGCGGAGGCGCCACCCAGCATCCCAGAGCTTCCAGCTAGCAAGACAAAATCATGAAAGCAAGCTGGACTAGAAAACAATGAACAAAAAATAACAAACGGGGACTTAGCTTCTTGCAGAAAGAGACAGGTCTCCAGAAGATCCAAGAGCGAACTGAACCAGCACAGCAACATTGACAGCTGGCCTGGAGTAACGATCTGAGTGGAGATAAATAGAGCAGCCAACCAAAGGATAAACCACGTCACCTGTGTAAGGAACCTCAGAAGCAGCAGCTTCACTCACAGCCACCAGAGGGAGTCCATGGACAGAACTCACCGAAGTACCATTCACGACCACAGGAGGGAGTTCAACAACAGAATTCACAACAGTACCCCCCCTTGAGGAGGGGTCACTGAACCCTCACCAGAGCCCCCAGGCCGATCAGGATGAGCCAAATGAAAGGCACGAACTAGATCGGCAGCATGAACATCAGAGGCAAAAACCCAGGAATTATCTTCCTGACCATAACCCTTCCACTTGACCAGGTACTGGAGTTTCCATCTCGAAACACGAGAATCCAAAATCTTCTCCACCACATACTCCAACTCCCCCTCGACCAACACCGGGGCAGGAGGATCAACGATGGGAACCATAGGCGCTACGTATCTCCGCAACAACGACCTATGGAACACATTATGGATGGCAAAAGAAGCTGGAAGGTCCAAACGAAATGACACAGGATTAAGAACTTCAGAAATCTTATATGGCCCAATGAAACGAGGCTTAAACTTAGGAGAGGAAACCTTCATAGGAACATGACGAGATGACAACCAAACCAAATCCCCAACACGAAGTTGGGGACCAACACAGTGCCAGCGGTTAGCAAAACGTTGAGCCTTCTCCTGGGACAATGTCAAATTGTCCACCACATGAGTCCAAATCTGCTGCAACCTGTCCACCACCGTATCCACACCAGGACAGTCCGAAGGCTCAACCTGCCCTGAAGAGAAACGAGGATGGAAACCAGAATTACAGAAAAAAGGAGAAACTAAAGTAGCCGAGCTGGCCCGATTATTAAGGGCGAACTCAGCCAAAGGCAAGAAGGACACCCAATCATCCTGATCAGCAGAAACAAAGCATCTCAGATATGTTTCCAAAGTCTGATTAGTTCGTTCGGTTTGGCCATTAGTCTGAGGATGGAAGGCCGAAGAAAAAGACAAATCAATGCCCATCTTAGCACAAAAGGACCACCAAAACCTCGAAACAATCTGGGAACCTCTGTCCGAGACGATGTTCTCCGGAATGCCATGCAAACGAACCACATGCTGGAAAAACAATGGCACCAAATCAGAGGAGGAAGGCAATTTAGACAAGAGTACCAAATGGACCATCTTAGAGAAGCGATCACAAACCACCCAAATGACCGACATCCTTTGGGAAACAGGGAGATCAGAAATAAAATCCATGGAAATATTCGTCCAGGGCCTCTTCGGGACCGGCAAGGGCAAAAGCAACCCACTGGCCCGAGAACAGCAGGGCTTAGCCCGAGCACAAGTCCCACAGGACTGCACAAAAGAACGCACATCCCGTGACAAAGAAGGCCACCAAAAGGATCTAGCCACCAAATCTCTGGTACCAAAGATTCCAGGATGACCAGCCAACACCGAACAATGAAACTCAGAGATAACTCTACTAGTCCATCTATCAGGGACAAACAGTCTCTCCACTGGACAACGGTCAGGTTTATCAGCCTGAAACTTCTGCAGCACGCGCCGCAAATCAGGGGAGATGGCAGACAAAATTACCCCCTCTTTAAGAATACTCGCTGGCTCCGAAACACCCGGAGAGTCAGGCACAAAACTCCTTGACAGGGCATCAGCCTTCACATTCTTAGATCCCGGAAGGTATGAAACCACAAAATCAAAACGGGAGAAAAAGAGCGACCATCGAGCCTGTCTAGGATTCAACCGTTTGGCAGACTCGAGATAAATCAAATTCTTGTGATCCGTCAAGACCACCACGCGATGTTTAGCTCCTTCAAGCCAATGTCGCCACTCCTCGAATGCCCACTTCATGGCCAACAACTCTCGATTGCCAACATCATAATTGCGCTCAGCAGGCGAGAATTTTCTAGAAAAGAAGGCACATGGTTTCATCACAGAGCCATCAGAACTTCTTTGCGACAAAACAGCCCCTGCTCTAATCTCAGAAGCATCAACCTCGACCTGGAACGGGAGCGAAACATCTGGCTGGCACAACACAGGGGCAGAGGAAAAATGACGCTTCAACTCCTGAAAAGCCTCTACAGCCGCAGAGGACCAATTGACCACATCAGCACCTTTCTTGGTCAAATCAGTCAACGGTTTAGCAATACTAGAAAAATTAGCGATGAAGCGACGGTAAAAATTAGCAAAGCCCAGGAACTTCTGCAGGCTCTTCACAGATGTCGGCTGAGTCCAATCATAAATGGCCTGAACTTTAACAGGGTCCATCTCGATAGTAGAAGGGGAAAAAATGAAACCCAAAAATGAAACCTTCTGAACTCCAAAGAGACACTTTGACCCCTTCACAAACAAGGATTTCGCACAAAGGACCTGGAACACCATTCTGACCTGCTTCACATGAGACTCCCAATCATCCGAAAAGACCAAAATGTCATCCAAAATACACAATCATGAATCTATCCAGGTACTCTCGAAAGATGTCATGCATAAAGGACTGAAACACAGATGGAGCATTAGAAAGCCCGAATGGCATAACCAGGTACTCAAAATGGCCCTCGGGCGTATTAAATGCTGTTTTCCATTCATCGCCCTGTTTAATTCGCACAAGATCTCGAAGATCTATCTTGGTGAACCAACTAGCCCCCTTAATCCGAGCAAACAAATCAGTAAGCAGCGGCAAAGGATACTGAAATTTGACTGTGATCTTATTAAGAAGGCGGTAATCAATACAAGGTCTCAAAGAGCCATCCTTCTTGGCCACAAAAAAGAACCCTGCTCCCAATGGTGAAGACGACGGGCGAATATGACCCTTCTCCAAGGACTCCTTTATATAACTCCGCATAGCGGCGTGTTCTGGCACCGATAAATTGAACAGTCGACCCTTAGGAAACTTACTACCAGGAATCAAATCAATAGCACAATCACAATCCCTATGAGGAGGTAGGGCACCGGATTTGGGCTCATCAAATACATCCCGGTAATCCGACAAAAACTCAGGGACTTCAGAAGGAGTGGATGACGAAATTGACAGCAATGGAACATCACCATGTACCCCTTGACAACCCCAGCTGGACACAGACATTGATTTCCAATCCAATACTGGGTTGTGGACCTGTAGCCATGGTAACCCCAAAACGACCACATCATGCAGATTATGCAACACCAAAAAGCGAATATCCTCCTGATGTGCAGGAACCATGCACATGGTCAAATGAGTCCAGTACTGAGGCTTATTCATGGCCAAAGGCGTAGCATCAATTCCTCTCAATGGAATAGGATACTGCAAGGGCTCCAAGAGAAAACCACAGCGCCTGGCAAACTCCAAGTCCATCAAGTTCAGGGCAGCGCCTGAATCCACAAATGCCATAACAGAATAGGACGACAGAGAGCAAATCAGAGTAACGGACAAAAGAAATTTAGACTGTACAGTACCAATGGTGGCAGACCTAGCGAACCACTTAGTGCGCTTAGGACAATCGGAGATAGCATGAGTGGATTCACCACAGTAAAAACACAGCCCATTCCGACGTCTGTGTTCTTGCCGTTCAGCTCTGGTCCTATCACACTGAATAGGCTCAGGCCTATGCTCAGAGAATACCGCCAGATGGTGCACAGCTTTGCGCTCACGCAACCGCCGATCGATCTGAATGGCCAAGGACATAGACTCATTCAGACCAGCAGGCGTGGGAAATCCCACCATGACATCCTTAAGGGCTTCAGAAAGACCCTTTCTGAAAATTGCCGCCGGGGCACACTCATTCCACTGAGTAAGCACAGACCACTTTCTAAACTTCTGACAGTACACCTCCGCTTCATCCTGACCCTGACACAAAGCCAGCAAGATTTTCTCTGCCTGATCCACTGAATTTGGTTCATCATAAAGCAATCCAAGCGCCAGAAAAAACGCATCAACATCACGCAATGCAGGATCTCCTGGCGCAAGGGAAAATGCCCAGTCTTGAGGGTCACCACGCAAGAAAGAAATAATGATTTTTACTTGTTGAACGGGGTCACCAGAGGAGCGGGGTTTCAAAGCTAGAAACAGTTTACAATTATTTTTGAAATTCAGAAACTTAGATCTATTCCCAGAAAATAAATCAGGAATAGGAATTCTAGGCTCTAACATAGGATTCTGAACCACAAAATCTTGACTGTTTTGTACCCTTGCAGTGAGATGATCCACACAAGAGGACAGACCTTGAATGTCCATCTCTACACCTGTGTCCTGAACCACCCAAAGGTCTAGGGGAAAAGAAAGACAAGACACAGTGCAAAGAAAAAAAAATGGTCTCAGAGCTTCTCTTATCCCTCTATTGAGATGCATTAATATTTTGGGCCAGCTGTACTGTTATGACCTGGTGGTTAGGAGCACCAGGAATGACCTGATGGTTAAGCTCACAGGACAAGCTCTGGGAAGTGGGAACTTTGCTGACCGCAATCCCTAATCCTATCACACACACTAGAAATAGCCGTGGAGCGTACCTAACAGGCCTAGACGCCTCGGACACAGCCTAAGAACTAGCTAGCCCTAGAGATAGAAAATAAAGCCTACCTTGCCTCAGAGAAATTTCCCCAAAGGAAAAGGCAGCCCCCCACAAATATTAACTGTGAGTTAAGATGAAAGTCACAAACACAGAAATGAAACAGGTTTAGCAAAGCGAGGCCAGACTAACTAAATAGACAGAGGATAGGAAAGGTATCTTTGCGGTCAGCACAAAACTACAAAAGACCACGCAGAGTGTGCAAAAAGACCCCCGCATCGACTCACGGTGCGGAGGCGCCACCCTGCATCCCAGAGCTTCCAGCTAGCAAGACAAAATCATGAAAGCAAGCTGGACTAGAAAACAATGAACAGAAAATAACAAACGGGGACTTAGCTTCTTGCAGGAAGAGACAGGTCTCCAGAAGATCCAAGAGCGAACTGAACCAGCACAGGAACATTGACAGCTGGCCTGGAGTAACGATCTGAGTGGAGTTAAATAGAGCAGCCAACCAAAGGATAAACCACGTCACCTGTGTAAGGAACCTCAGAAGCAGCAGCTTCACTCACAGCCACCAGAGGGAGTCCATGGACAGAACTCGCCGAATTACCATTCACGACCACAGGAGGGAGTTCAACAACAGAATTCACAACAGCCTTGCAATGATACCTCCACATTTGCTGCTGGTGGTGTCCTAATCGGTGGGCTTACAGTGAGAGAAGCAATGTAGCATTGCTGACTACCTTCATTCTGAGCAGGTGCACCAACAGTACGGGACATTTGGTAGTTAGTCCAGGCTTGCAAGTGCATGCTGGTTTAATGTCAAAGCATGCACGTTGTATTTAAATTTTGAAGATTCTTCCCTCTGCTAAAGGTCTTTGAGCATTTCTTACAGATAACTTTTGATTGATCATTCGGATCTTGGTTAAAAATTTGCCACACTGCATTCTTCCTACTATGGAATACCTTTTCAGGCATTGCACGCTGTGCTACTTTCACCTGATTGCCATGCTGTCCTAAAACTGTTTTTGTTTTTGACAAATGTTTTTGGCCTGATACGGGCCTGCCAGATGACAGCTGTTGCGATGTAGATAACTGCTGCGGATCATCCTCCTCCGCTTCTGAGCTATTGGCAGCGGCACCCTCTTCCCCCAATGGCTGCCAATCTGGGTCAACAACTGGGTCATCTATCACCTCCTCTTCAATGTCATGTGCACCTTCCTCTGTGTCACAGTGTAAGGTGCTATAGCGTTCGGGACAGGGCACCATAGTCTCATCAGGGTCAGATTCTAGCTCAGCACACTGCGAGGGCAATGTAGTGATCTGAGTCAATGGAACAGCATTTTAATCTAGCTGTGGCTGTGCATCAGTGCACTCCATGTCCGATTCATCTTGTAATATGCAGTTAACAATTTTCCATTCTAACCCAGGCACGGTATGTGTAAAGAGCTCCATGGAGTAACCTGTAGTGTCGCCTGACGCATCCTTCACTTTTGGTTTGGGTGAAGGACACAAGGAAACGTCTTGTTCCTGACCGGGAGCATCCACTGATGACTCACTGCTTTTATATTTGGAACTTTCTGAAGAGGAGGCGAAAGAACTAGAGGCTGAGTCAGCAAGGAAAGCCAAAACTTTTTCGTGCTGCTCCGGCTTTTAAAGCCGTTTTCCAACTCCCAGATAAGGGAGCCTTCGAGGCCTTGTGTAACCAGACGATGACGCTGGCTCAACACCTCCAGCCTTAGGTGCTATTGTGCTTTTGCCACTACCACCAGATGCACCACCAGCACAATCAGTACCAGCTCGCAACCACCGCCCACGTCCTCTTCCACCTGACTTCGTCATTTTTTGGAAAATCTAACCAAAATAACAACCGTTATATGGTACTGTAAAACAAGGTAGAAGGTGTATATAAACGTGTTGAGATTTTAAATCTCCCTTTTTTGGGGGGAGACTGAACAAAAAATCAGGCCCTGTGCAAAAAACAACACAATGTAAGTGGCTGAAAGTGGCTGGCTGATATACGACAAACTAACAGGACAGAAGTATATCTACTTTGTGAGAATTTGAATCTCCCCTTTTTTGGGGGGAGACTGAACCACAACTTAGGCCCAGTGTATATAACAACACAATCTAAGTGGCAGAAAGTGGCTGTCTGATATACGACAAACTAACAGGACAGAAGTATATCCACTTTGTGAGAATTTGAATCTCCCCTTTTTTTGGGAGACTGAACCACCCATTTAGGCCCAGTGTATATAACAACGCAATCTAAGTGGCAGAAAGTGGCTGGCTGATATACGACAAGCTAACAGGACAGAAGTATATCCACTTTGTGAGAATTTGAATCTCCCTTTTTTATGGGGAGACTGAACCACAACTTAGGCCCAGTGTATATAACAACGCAATCTAAATGGCAGAAAGTGGCTGGCTGATATACGACAAACTAACAGGACAGAAGTATATCCACTTTGTGAGAATTTGAATCTCCCCTTTTTTTTGTGAGACTGACCCACAACTTAGGCCCAGCGTATATAACAACACAATGTAAGTGGCAGAAAGTGGCTGGCTGATATACCACAAACTAACAGGACTGAAATATATCCACTTTGTGATACACTGAATCTCACTTTTTTGGGGGGGAGACTAAACCAAACCTCAGGCCCTGTGCATAAAACAACACAATGTAAGTGGCAGAAATTGGCTGGCTGATATACCACAAACTAACAAGACTGAAATATATCCACTTTGTGATAATTTGAATCTCACTTTTTTTGGAGGGGAGACTAAACCAAAACTCAGGCCCTGTGCATAAAACAACACAATGTAAGTGGGAGAAAGTGGCTTGCTGATATACCACAAACTAACAGGACTGAAACATATCCACTTTGTGATAATTTGACTCTCACTTTTTTTGGGGGGAGACTAAACCAAACCTCAGGCACTATGCATAAAACAACACAAAGTAAATGGCAGAAAGTGTCTGGCTGATATACCACAAACTAACAGGACTGCTGTATATCCACTTTGTGATAATTTGAATCTCACTTTATTGGGGGGGTAACTAAACCAAACCTCAGGCCCTGTGCATAACACAACACAATGTAAGTGGCAGAGAGTGGCTGGCTGATATACCACAAACTAACAGGACTGAAATATATCCTCTTTGTGATAATTTGAATCTCACTTATTTTTTTGGGAAACTAAACAAAACCTCAGGCCCTGTGCATAAAACAACATAATGTAAGTGGCAGAAAGTGGCTGGCTGATATACCACAAACTAACAGGACTGAAATATATCCACTTTGTGATCATTTGAATCTCACTTTTTTTGGGGAGAGACTAAACCAAACCTCAGGCCCTGTGCATAAAACAACACAATGTAAGTGGCTGGAAGATATATGAAAAAATACAAAGACTGTAGTACAATTTCAATCTCCCTACAATGATCTCAGGACAAGTATGGCAGCAATAAAAAGGACTGCTGCACACAAAAGTGTGGACAAATAAACAAAATAACTGTGCAGAAAGGAGAAACAGGATTTTGGCTTTTAAAAAAGCAGTTGGTTTGCACAGCGGCGTGCAAACAGCTATCAGGGAGCCTTATAAGGCAGCCTAATAAGCTACAGAGCTGATGCACAAAAATATAGCCTCCACTGTCCCTGCAAATAAATGGTTGAACAGTGGAAATCGCTACAGCAAAAGCAGTTTCGGGGCTTAATCTTCCCTCCCTAACTATATCCCTTCTTCTGATGAAGCTGCGGCAACCTCTCCCTATGCTACGATCGGCAGAATTAAGATGGCGGTCGGCGTGCACGCCCCTTTATAGCCCCTGTGACGCCGCAGAAAGCAAGCCAATCACTATCATGCCCTTCTCTAAGATGGTGAGGACCGAAACCTATGTCATCACGCTGCCCACACTCTGCGTCCTCCTTCATTGGCTGAAAAATGGCTGAACGCATCATACGAAACGCAACTTTGGCGCAAAGATCGCCGACCTCATGGCCGATCCCACACTAGGATCGGGTCGGGTTTCATGAAACCCGACTTTGCCGAAAGTCAGCGATTTTTGAATTTGTCCGATCCGTTTCGCTCAACCTTAACCCCTTTACCCCCAAGGGTGGTTTGCACGTTAATGACCGGGCCAATTTTTACAATTCTGACCACTGTCCCTTTGTGAGGTTATAACTCTGGAACGCTTCAACGGATCCCAGTGAATCTGACATTGTTTTCTTGTGACATATTGTACTTCATGACAATGGTAAAAATTATTTGATAGTACCTGCGTTTATTTGTGAAAAAAAACGGAAATTTGGCAAAACTTATGAAAATTTCGCAATTTTCCAACTTTGAATTTTTATCCAATTAAATCACAGAGATATGTCACGCAAAATACTTAATAAGTAACATTTCCCACATGTCTACTTTACATCAGCACAATTTTGGAACCAAAATTTTTTTTTGTTAGGGAGTTATAAGGGTTAAAAGTTGACCAGCAATTTCTCATTTCTACAACACCATTTTTTTTTTGGGACCACATCTCATTTGAAGTCATTTTGAGGGGTCTATATGATAGAAAATACCCAAGTGTGACACCATTCTAAAAACTACACCCCTCAATGTGCTCAAAACCATATTCAAGAAGTTTATTAACCCTTCTGGTGCTTCACAGGAATTTTTTGAATGTTTAAATAAAAATGAACATTTAACTTTTTTTCACAAAAAATTTAATTCAGCTCCAATTTGTTTTATTTTACCAAGGGTAACAGGAGAAAATGGACCCCAAACATTGTTGTACAATTTGTCCTGAGTACGACAATACCCCATATGTGGGGGTAAACCACTGTTTGGGCGCATGGCATAGCTCGGAAGCGAAGGAGCGCCATTTGACTTTTCAATGCAAAATTGACTGGAATTGAGATGGGACGCCATGTTTCGTTTGGAGAGCCCCTGATGTGCCTAAACATTGAAGTCCCCCACAAGTGACACCAATTTGGAAAGTATACCCACTAAGGAACTTATCTAGAGGTGTGGTGAGCACTTTGACCCATCAAGTGCTTCACAGAAGTTTATAATGTAGAACCGTAAAAATAAAAAATCATATTTTTTCACAAAAATTATATTTTCGCCCCCAATTTTTTATTTTCCCAAGGGTAAGAGAAGAAATTGGACCCCAAAAGTTGTTGTACAATTTGTCCTGAGTACGCTGATACCCCATATGTGCGGGTAAACCACTGTTTGGGCGGATGGGAGAGCTCGGAAGGGAAGGAGCGCCGTTTGACTTTTCAATGCAAAATTGACAGGAATTGAGATGGGACGCCATGTTGCGTTTGGAGAGCCACTGATGTGCCTAAACATTGAAACCCCCCACAAGTGACACCATTTTGGAAAGTAGACCCCCTAAGGAACTTATCTAGAGGTGTGGTGAGCACTTTGACCCACCAAGTGCTTCACAGAAGTTTATAATGCAGAGCCGTAAAAATAAAACAAAAAAATTTTCCCACAAAAATTATTTTTTTAGCCCCCAGTTTTGTATTTTCCCGAGGGTAACAGGAGAAAGTGGACCCCAAAATTTGTTGCCCAATTTGTCCTGAGTGCGATGATACACCATATGTGGGGGGAACCACTGTTTGGGTGCATGGGAGGGTTCGGAAGGGAAGGAGTGCCATTTGAATGCAGACTTAGATGGAATGGTCTGCAGGTGTCACATTGCGTTTGCAGAGCCCCTAATGTACCTAAACAGTAGAAACCCCCCACAAGTGACACCATTTTGGAAAGTAGACCCCCTAAGGAACTTATCTACATGTGTCGTGAGCACTTTGACCCACCAAGGGCTTCACAGAAGTTTATAATGGAGAGCCGTAAAAATAAAACAAAAATTTTTTCCCACAAAAATTATTTTTTAGCCCCCAGTTTTGTATTTTTCCGAGGGTAGCAGGAGAAATTGGACCCCAAAATTTGTTGTCCAATTTGTCCTGAGTGCGCTGATACCCCATATGTGGGGGGGAACCACTGTTTGGGCGCATGGGAGGGCTCGGAAGGGAAGGAGCTCCATTTGGATTTGCAGGCTTAGATGGAATGGTCTGCAGGTGTCACATTAACATAGTAACATTGCATTTGCAGAGCCCCTAATGTACCGAAACAGTAGAAACCCCCCACACGTGACACTATTTTGGAAACTAGACCCCCTAAGGAACTCATCTAGATGTGTTGTGAGAGCTTTGAACCCCCAAGTGTTTCACTACAGTTTGTAACGCAGAGCCGTGAAAATTAAAAAAAGTCTTTCCCCCAAAAATTATTTTTTAGCCCCCAGTTTTGTATTTTCCCGAGGGTAAGAGGAGAAATTTGACACCTAAAGTTGTTGTCCAATTTGTCCTGAGTATGCTGATACCCAATATGTTGGGGGTAACCACCGTTTGGGCGCATGGAAGGGCTCGGAAGGGAAGGAGTGCCATTTGGAATGCAGACTTAGATGGAATGGTCTGCAGGCGTCACATTGCGTTTGCAGAACCCCTAATGTACCTAAACAGTAGAAATCCCCCACAAGTGACCCCTTATTGGAAACTAGACCCCCCATGGAACTTATCTAGATGTGTTGTGAGAACTTTGAACCCCCAAGTGTTTCACTACAGTTTATTAAGCAGAGCCGTGAAAATAAAAAATCTTTTTTTTCCCCACAAAAATTATTTTTTAGCCCCCAGTTTTGTATTTTCCCAAGGGTAACAGGAGAAATTGGACCCCAAAAGTTGTTGTCCTATTTGTCCTGAGTACACTGATACCCCATATGTTGGGGTAAACCCCTGTTTGGGCACACGGGAGAGCTCGGAAGGAAAGAAGCACTGTTTTACTTTTTCAACGCAGAATTGGCTGGAATTGAGATCGGAAGCCATGTTGCGTTTGGAGAGCCCCTGATGTGCCTAAACAGTGGAAACCCCCCAATTATAACTGAAACCCTAATCCAAACACACCCCTAACCTTAATTCCAACAGTAACCCTAACCACACCTCTAAACCTGACACACCCCTAACCCTAATCCCAACCCTATTCCCAACTGTAAATGTAATCTAAACCCTAACCGTAACTTTAGCCCCAACCCTAACTCTAGCCTTAACCCTAGCCCTAACCCTAGCCCTAACCCTAGCCCTAACCCTAACCCTAACCCTAGCCCTAACCCTAACCCTAACCCTAGCCCTAACCCTAGCCCTAACCCTAGCCTTAGCCCTAACCCTAACCCTAGCCCTAACCCTAGCCCTAACCCTAGCCCTAACCCTAACCCTAGCCCTAACCCTAACCCTAGCCCTAACCCTAGCCCTAGCCCTAATGGAAAAATGGAAATAAATACATTTTTTTATTTTTTCCCTAACTAAGGGGGTGATGAAGGGGGGTGTTAGGACTGGCGGAACGCACCAAGACAGATGATATAGATGCGTTCGCAGTCCGGGGTCCACCGTGCAGGTGAAAACCTGCTGCTAGCAATTTGCAGACTATATGGCGGTACACTAAAGTATACACGCGTGGGTTAAACCTCACCCAGCATGAAAGAAGCAATCCTGTTAAGTCACAGGACCGCGGTACCGCACCTAAAGCGCGAGCAAGTAGTCAGAGAACTCAACCCCAACTAGGATTGAAGTCCGATTAGACCCTTGCTGGCACAACACCGCAACTGGGTGTGTAAGGAAACTGAATAACAATATTAAGGCACAAGAGTGCATGCGGTGCCGCACTGACGAACGCCACTAACCACCCAGGCTTGGGTAAGGAAAGCACAGAGGAAGTGCACGGCGCCGTACTGGCGGTCACAGCAACTGGACGCTGTAATGTGTGATTCGTGCTGTAGGATAAGTCGGGCGCTAGATAGCAACCATACACCTTCCGCGAACAGACATTCAATAGGGTAGGGGTATCCAAGGACGACTTGCACTCACAACATACACACATTAACAATTGTAAGACAATACTAGCGCATGGCTGTGCGGTCATGCGCAGTTTATATAGTTGCAGCACAGAAAGTGGCTACAGCACTTTTGCCCTTCCAAGACCTGCCAAGAGGACCAATGGAATGTGCTGCAGAGCCGGAGCACATGACCCTCGATCTCCAACGGGAGATCTTACCCTGGGCATGCTCAGTACGTGCAGACAAGGACTTAGTCCCAGAGAAGTCCGCTCGCTGCTGACCAGCATTGACTTTAATGGCAGAGACTGGAGAAGCAGCAGTAACTCTCAGAACAGAGTGAGAATGAGCAAGACGCTGGGACCGACGTCTTTGCTGAGCAGACTCCACTGCGGCTGGATAAGAATGGGAGACCGCAGCAGAGGTGGTTCGAGATTCCCCCTGAGCAGAAATGGGAACTCGACCCCTAACATTACCCCCCCTCCTAGGGCCCCCCCCTCCTTGGGCCTCGCTACGCTCGAAGGCAGCAATGAGCTGCGGAGCCCGAATGTGCTCAGCAGGCTCCCAGGATCTATCCTCAGGACCGTAACCCCTCCAGTCCACCAAATAAAATTTTTTGCCACGAACCACCTTGTACCCCAAGATAGCGTTCACCTCGTAATCGTCCGTAGACGAACCCGACGTCCCAGTAGATGACTCAGAAAACCGGGACATGTGGACGGGCTTAAGGAGGGACACATGAAAGGTGTCGGTGATACCTAGGCATGGAGGAAGGGCCAGACGGTAAACAACAGGATTAACCTGTTCGAGGACCTTAAAAGGACCTAAGTAGCGAGGTGCAAACTTGGTAGACTCAACTCGCAGCCTGATGTTAGGGGCGGAGAGCCACACTAAGTCGCCAGGAGCAAAGGTTGGAGCGGGGCGCCGATGTGCGTCGGCGGAGGACCTCATTCTCTCCTTGGAAGCCTGAATGGCATCCTGAGTGCGATCCCAAATGTCCCATGCCTCCACAGCCCAGTCTGCCACCCTGGAATCGGCGGAAGACACGGGCATGGGCACAGGTACCCGCGGATGCTGACCATAGTTAAGGAGGAATGGAGTCTGTCCAGTGGAATCAGCGACAGCATTGTTAAGAGCAATCTCCGCCCACGGTAGCAAAGATGCCCAGTCATCCTGCTTAGCAGAAACAAAATGTCGCAGATATGTGACCAAGGTATGGTTGGCTCACTCTACCAACCCATTCGTCTCGGGATGATAAGCCGAAGAGAGATTCAACTCGATACTGAGAAGACGACAAAGCTCTCTCCAGAACCGAGACGCAAACTGGGGACCTCGGTCACTGACAATTTTGTCTGGCATACCGTGAAGATGAAAGATGTGTTTGACAAACAACGCTGCCAAGGCCCGTGCAGAAGGTAACCGGGGAAGCGGCACCAAATGCACCATTTTAGAAAAATGGTGGGTGATTACCCAAATAATGGTACAGCCACGAGACTTGGGCAGACCCACAACAAAATCCATCCCGACCATCTCCCAGGGCCTGTCTGCCACTGGCAGAGGGTATAACAAACCAGCTGGCCGTTGTCGGGAAGACTTATTCTTGGCACAAGAGACACATGCCTGAACGTAGTCTCCGACGTCACGAACCATATGTGGCCACCAGTATATTCTCGCCAGTAACTCAGATGTCCTTTTTGCCCCAAAGTGTCCACCCACTCTGGACGAATGAGCCCATGAGAGAACCTCCGGACGCAAATTGATGGGAACAAAAGTCTTGCCCGGGGGCACAGACTCTAGCGAAACCGGAGCTACAGTTCTCAGACTCTCCGAAGGGACAATGAGCCGAGGCTCGTCCTCCTCCTCCTCAGCTGACACGAAGGAGCGAGAGAGTGAGTCAGCACGAATGTTTTTCTCCCCGGCGAGATAATGTAGGGTAAAGTGGAACCGGGAGAAAAACAAGGACCATCTGGCCTGACGAGAATTCAGCCGCTGGGCTGTTTGTAAATAGACCAAATTCTTGTGATCCGTGAAAACTTGGAATGGGAACCGAGCACCCTCCAAGAGATGTCTCCACTCCGAAAAGGCCAACTTCATTGCCAGCAACTCCCTATCCCCGATGGAGTAATTTCTCTCCGATGGTGTGAAGGTCTTTGAGAAAAAGAAGCATGGGTGCTTCCGACCCTGAGCATCCTTTTGATAGAGGACTGCTCCAGCACCAACGGATGAGGCATCCACTTCCAAAAGGAATGGCTTACCCACATCGGGACGATGTAAGATGGGAGCGCTAGCAAAATTGGACTTTATAGAAGTGAAGGCCTTGGAGACCCCTTCGGACCACGATTTGGGATTCGCTCCCTTCTTGGTGAGGGATACCAAGGGAGCTACCAAAGTTGAGAAGTGGGGAATGAACTGGCGATAGTAATTTATGAACCCCATAAAGCGCTGCACCGCTTTAAGAGAATGGGGTTCCTGCCAGTCCATCACTGCTTGTAGTTTGGCAGGATCCATAGCCAATCCCTGGCCCGAGATGATATAGCCCAGGAAAGGCAAGGACTCCTGCTCAAACACACACTTCTCCAACTTTGCATATAAGGAATTCGCCCGTAAGAGTTCGAAGACTCTGCCAACATCTCTCCGGTGGGAGTCAATATCTGGAGAGAAGATGTGAATATCATCCAGATAGACTACGACCGAGGTAGAAAGCATATCCCGGAAGATATCGTTGACAAAGTCCTGAAAAACGGCTGGGGCATTACAGAGCCCGAAAGGCATCACCAGGTACTCATAGTGCCCATCCCTGGTATTGAAAGCCGTTTTCCACTCGTCCCCCTCACGGATGCGAATCAGATTGTAGGCACCCCGCAGATCTAATTTGGTGAATATTTTAGCTCCCCTTAATCTGTCAAAGAGCTCCGATATCAGGGGCAATGGGTATTTGTTCTTAATAGTGATAGCATTGAGACCCCTGTAATCGATGCAAGGACGTAACTCCCCGTTCTTCTTTTGCACGAAGAAGAATCCCGCCCCTGCCGGAGACACTGACTTCCTTATAAACCCTCTTGCCAAATTCTCCTGAATGTATTGAGACATAGCCTCCGTCTCAGGGAGAGAGAGGGGATATACCCTTCCCCGAGGAGGTTCGGCTCCAGGCAAGAGGTCGATACGACAGTCGTAAGGGCGATGGGGCGGTAGAGTCTCATCAGCCTTTTTAGAGAACACGTCTCCATAACACCAATAATACCTGGGAAGTGATGAAAGATCTGCGGGTACCTCGGTAGTAGAGACCTGTACACACTCACTCACACACCTGCCCAAACAAGACTTACTCCAACCCAATATTCTCCCTGAGGACCACTCAATATGTGGGGAGTGGAAACGGAGCCAGGGTATTCCCAGCAAAATCTCATTCCCTCAGGAAGGACAAGAAGGGAAATAATCTCCTGGTGGGAAGGAGATATGGACAGCGAGAACGGAACTGTCTGGTGTGTGATTTGCAGTGGGAGTGTCGCCCCATTCACAACTCTAACCGTTATTGGTTTGGCGAGCATGACTAGTGGTATAGCATGACGTGTAGCAAAAGCAGAGGACATGAAGTTTCCCTCTGCTCCTGAATCCACACAAAGCTCGACTGTTAGAGTGGAGGAGCCTAACAGGATTGTCCCTTTAAAGGACAGTTTGGAGGAGAATGCTGCTGTGTCTAGTGAACCTCCCCCAATGGTTACTAGACGCGATCGTTTCCCGACCGCCACGGACATTTATTGGCGTAATGTCCATGTTGTTGACAGTTATTACAAACCACGGGTACTCGAGGGGCTAGAGATTTATGTCCCGCTCGAGAAACCTCCATGGCCTCATGGGAATCTGACGCCAAGACAGGGGATTCCAGAGGTCTGGCGAAAGTTGGAGCCAGCCGAAACCTCTGCCTACACTGGGTCCGCTCCAACCTCCTCGTGAAAACGGAGGTCGATGCGGGTAGACACAGAAATAAGTTCCTCCAGTGTGGGCGGTATCTCCCTAGTGGCCAAGGCGTCCTTCACATGGTCTGCCAGTCCCCTCCAGAACACCGGAATAAGAACTTTGGCCACTCTAACTCAGAAGCTAGAGTCCGGAACTGGATGGCAAACTGGCTGACCACGGACGTACCCTGTGTAATAGACAACAATTGGAGTGCGGTATCGTGGGTAACCCGAGGCCCTAAAAAGACCTGCTTCAGATTGTCCAAGAAGAGAGGAGCACTCTGTACCACACGATCATCTCGCTCCCAGAGTGGCGTTGCCCACTCCAACGCCCTGCCCGACAAGAGAGATAGGATAAATCCCATTCTCACCCGCTCCGTAGGAAAACGTGACGCCAGGAGCTCAAGATGTATAGAGCACTTGCTCACGAATCCGCGACAATGTTTACTGTCACCAGCAAACTTGTCAGGAAGCGGGAGACGGGATAAAGTCGGAGCACGGGTGGCAGCGGACAAACTGGCTGCGGCTACACTTGCAGCCTGAACAGCTACAGCAGTGACATCCACAGCTGAGGTTGTACGCTCAAGAGCCGCCAACCTTCCCTCCAGCTGCTGGATGTACCTCTGTAAACACTGGTCATCCGCCATTTTACTAGCCAGACCCTGGCTAGTATTCTGTTAGGACTGGCGGAACGCACCAAGACAGATGATATAGATGCGTTCGCAGTCCATGGTCCACCGTGCAGGTGAAAACCTGCTGCTAGCAATTTGCAGACTATATGGCGGTACACTAAAGTATACACGCGTGGGTTAAACCTCACCCAGCGTGAAAGAAGCAATCCTGTTAAGTCACAGGACCGCGGTACCGCACCTAAAGCGCGAGCAAGTAGTCAGCGAACTCAACCCCAACTAGGATTGAAGTCCGATTAGACCCTTGCTGGCACAACACCGCAACTGGGTGTGTAAGGAAACTGAATAACAATATTAAGGCACAAGAGTGCATGCGGTGCCGCACTGACGAACGCCACTAACCACCCAGGCTTGGGTAAGGAAAGCACAGAGGAAGTGCACGGCGCCGTACTGGCGGTCACAGCAACTGGACGCTGTAATGTGTGATTCGTGCTGTAGGATAAGTCGGGCGCTAGATAGCAACCATACACCTTCCGCGAACAGACATTCAATAGGGTAGGGGTATCCAAGGACGACTTGCACTCACAACATACACACATTAACAATTGTAAGACAATACTAGCGCATGGCCGTGCGGTCATGCGCAGTTTATATAGTTGCAGCACAGGAAGTGGCTACAGCACTTTTGCCCTTCCAAGACCTGCCAAGAGGACCAATGGAATGTGCTGCAGAGCCTGAGCACATGACCCTCGATCTCCAACGGGAGATCTTACCCTGGGCATGCTCAGTATGTGCAGACAAGGACTTAGTCCCAGAGAAGTCCGCTCGCTGCTGACCAGCACTGACTTTAATGGCAGAGACTGGAGAAGCAGCAGTAACTCTCAGAACAGAGTGAGAATGAGCAAGACGCTGGGACCGACGTCTTTGCTGAGCAGACTCCACTGCGGCTGGATAAGAATGGGAGACCGCAGCGGAGGTGGTTTGAGATTCCCCCTGAGCAGAAGTGGGAACTCGACCCCTAACAGGGGGTTTGATTTACTTTTATAGCGGATTTTTATGATTGGCAGCCGTCACACACTAAAAGATGCTTTTTATTGCAAAAAATATTTTTTGCGTTACCACATTTTGAGAGCTATAATTTTTCCATATTTTGGTTCACAGAGTCATGTGAGGTCTTGTTTTTTGTGGGACGTGTTGACGTTTTTATTGGTAACATTTTCGGGCACGTTACATTTTTTGATCACTTTTTATTCCGATTTTTGTGAGGCAGAATGACCAAAAACCAGCTATTCATGAATTTCTTTTGGGGGAGGCGTTTATACCGTTCCGTGTTTGGTAAAATTGATAAATGAGTATTATTCTTCGGGTCAGTACGATTACAGGGACCCCTCATTTATATCATTTTTTTATGTTTTGGCGCTTTTATACGATAAAAACTATTTTATAGAAAAAATAATTATTTTTGCATCGCTTTATTCTCAGGACTATAACTTTTTTTTTTTTTGCTGATGATGCTGTATGGCGGCTCGTTTTTTGCGGGACAAGATGACGCTTTCAGCAGTATCATGGTATTTGTATCTGTCTTTTTGATCGCGTGTTATTCCACTTTTTGTTCGGCGGTATGATAATAAAGCGTTGTTTTTTGCCTCGTTTTTTCTTTTCTTACGGTGTTTGCTGAAGGGTTAACTAGTGGGCCAGTTTTATAGGTCGGGCCGTTACGGACGCGGCGATACTAAATATGTGTAGTTTTATTGTTTTTTTTTTAAATTTAGATAAAGAAATGTATTTAGGGGAATAATATATATATATTTTTTTTCATTATTTAGGAATATTTTTTTTAATTTTTTTTTACACATTTTGAAAATTTTTTTTTAACTTTTTTACATTGTCCCGGGGGGGACATCACAGATCAGTGATCTGACAGTGTGCACAGCACTCTGTCAGATCACCGATCTGAGAGCAGTGCAGGCTGCTTCACAGTGCCTGCTCTGAGCAGGCTCTGTGAAGCCACCTCCCTCCCTGCAGGACCCGGATCCGCGGCCATCTTGGATCCGGGCCTTGAACAAGCAGGGAGGGAGGTAAGACCCTCGCAGCAATGCGATCACATCGCGTTGCTGCGGGGGGCTCAGGGAAGCCCGCAGGGAGCCCCCTCCCTGCGCGATGCTTCCCTGCACCGCCGGCACATCGCGATCATGTTTGATCGCGGTGTGCCAGGGGTTAATGTGCCGGGAGCGGTCCGTGACCGCTCCTGGCACATAGTGCCGGATGTCAGCTGTGATAGGCAGCTGACACCCGGCCGCGATCGGCCGCGCTCCCCCCGTGAGCGCCGCCGATCGCGCTGGACGTACTATCCCATCCGTGGTCATGGGGGCCCACCCCACCTCGACGGGATAGTACGTCCAATGTCAGAAAGGGGTTAATGGAGAGGCATCTGTAAGACATCCCATTACTAAACCCTAGTCATACTATAAAAAATACACAGCAAGAATAAAGTCCTTTGATTGAAATAAACACACTCCACCCTCATTTTTCCATTTAATTACTGTAAACATGAAAATAATAAAAAAAATTCCTGTCTTGTCCAGTGACGATCCATTTGTCCTACGAAAAAATACAGCTCTGCTACATCTGGAGTACATGGCTCAGCAGTGGCATGATGTGACTGCTCAGCCATGTATTCAGGACACACTGAGCTGAGCTTGAGGCACAGCTTTAGTGTTGAGTGGTAACATCATAGCGTTTACAGCCGGTCACTCCCAGCTGTTCCCACGCTCAGTTCAGTGTGAGCCAGCCTATGAAGCTTCATGATGAGAAAATGTTAGCGGTGCAGGTGGTGATCTCATTAAGGCTTGGGGTAGAGTGATGGAAACGGGGGGCATGTAGCTGTGAAGCTTGACTGACTGTGGACGACGCAGGGGTGGCAGGAGAAGGGGCAATTAAATTACTGGGGTCTGGCAGTTTGGGGATGGGGCTCGATGCATGAGAGGGCTGAGACACACTGGAAGGGTGAGACAAGCCTGACATTACAGAAACATTGGGAGGTGAGGGGGAGGAATTGAAATAGTCCGCTGTTTTTTTCCCTTTTTGGGATCGGCGCTGCGGTCTGGGGAGCCTCAGCGGGCTCATTTCTTGCGGCCTGGTCATAGTGGCCGAACTGTCAGTCTCTTTGTCCCATTGCTGCTGCTGCATGGTTGCGGTTGGAGGTTGGAAGGCCATGCCGGGGTCCTGCCGCTGCATCGTGGTGGCGGAGCGGAAGGCCATGCCAAGATCCTGCTGTTGCATCATGGTGGCGGAGCGGAAGGCCATGCCAGGGTCCTGCTGCTGCATCGTGGTGGTAGAGCGGAAGGACATGCCAGGGTCCTGCTGCTGCATCGTGGTGGTTGAGCGGAAGGCCATGCCAGGGTCCTGCTGCTGCATCGTGGTGCATTGAGAAACACGTGATGGTGTCTCCGTGGCTTTTCTACATGCATTTGCATATTTCCCATAAGGGATGGGGGCTGTGTTCTGGATCACTGCGTTGAGAAACACGTGATGGTGTCTCCGCGGTGTTGGATGTTTTGATCTCCCCGAGGTCATTCATCCTTATGTTTATAATCATGACAGTGTAGGCACAGGTGGATATGCCGCCACTGTCTGCTGAAAATACCGACTCTGCACATAAGCAGCATTGCAGGCCTGCATGACACTAAGCTGGAGATCAGGAGTAAGGTGTTCCGACATGCCCTGTTCAATTTGGTTAAAAAAATGATGTGCTGGCCTCTGGAGGTCGGCTTTTACTTGGTCAAGGCTTTTGGTGACCTCCTGGATACGTGTATTCATATAGCTAATGGCAGTATCCAGTCGGTCACCCAAAGCCTTGAGTCCATCGTGAAAAATTGAGCTCAAGTGAAAAAACTCGGGCATGAGTGACCTGTCCGATGCCCTCTGCTGCTGCCAGGAGGAGCCCAAAAAAAATGGGGCAGAGGCAGAGGACTGGGAAAGGGGAACACCAGATGGACCAGCTTCCTGGTCTCCAGTTAGTGTGGCAGGCCCACTTGCTGCAGCGCTGCAGGATGGCTGGGACGGGTCCGTGGCTGTCTGACGAAGGACCGCTCCAGAACCTGGGTCAACAGTGCTGCTCCATGTGCCATGAACAAAGGAAAAAAAAATTATACCAAAAACTAAAAAAACTCCAACTCCTGTTGAATAGAAGCATACAGATTATTGCAATACAACACAACCTATTACACAGGAAAAATACTTACGTTCTCTGGGCAAGGACCGGTCTTAAAAATGCCAGAATGCGATGGTATTTATACTTTCGGATCCTTGCTCCAGAACTACTAGGAACACGGTTCTCTTGATGAATGTCCTTGTTGAAGTGGTCCTTCATCGAACGCCAGCGTGTTTTGACTTTGAGCACTGTTGAAAAAACAAAACATAATGGTTAGACAATGGACTTTTGGCCGTGCTCACACAACTGTGTGTGATGAGAGAAACTCTTGAGAGTTTGTGTCATCACACACAGTTGTGTGAGCACGGCCAAGGTCTCTGCTGCTTCACACTGCATTGCAATACTTACAAAATGCATTTCGGTCCCAAGTCGGGGCATTGTCCCAGCCATCCCACATCGCTTTGGCCACCTCATTCCATAGCCGCCGGATCGTCACGTTGTCCGAGTGCTGTGGAACCCCGGTGTCCCACAACGGGACTCGCTCATGGACCAGGGAGATGAGGATATCATTGTCAATGAGGTCCTCATCTCGTTCTGGAACCTAAAACATAAATGAAGACATTAAATGTTGTATACATTAACATAAGGAAAAGAATGAAAACAGAGGCTGAAAAATGGCATGAGGAAAGTCAAGATAAAAAAGGAGTCCAGAAGAAAAATGTAAAGAAAGAGGAAAGTAAAGAAAGGAAGATTCAAGAATACTAAAGTGAGGAAACAGCAAACGGTCAGCCAGGTATACTTACACGCTGCCGCCTTGCTACCCGACCGTGACCCCACTGCTCCTGCTCACCCTCTGCCGCAGTGGAAGAAGTGCTCTAAAAAAAGGAAAAAAAATTGTCACATGTGAAGATGTGACAGTGAATACTTACCAATCTGAGGAGTTGAGTACTCACTTCACTGACATGTTCGGCTTGAGAAGGCCCAGGATGTTGCCCCTCATCAGAAGAAGATGACATTCTGATGCATGCAGAAAGAAAGAAATGTCAGAAATTAGGACATGTAGAGACAGAAAATAGAAAATAAAGGCATTGGCTTTGATATACTCACATTGTTCAGTGTCTTGTTTCCGCCAAGGTTCTTGCCTGCGTCTGCTCTGCTTCTCTGTCTGCTGAGTAGTGACCTGCAAATGTCCACTCCTTCCCTTTATCACCTTGTATGTGGGGGGTGGCTAATCAGTGTCTAGACATGTTTTTCTCTGGTGCAACGCATGCGTTCACGAACGCAAGCAAACACATGTGCTTGTGGCCGCATTTGTTCACATAGACAGCAATACGTTTTTTGGCCGCATTTCTTCCGCTACTATCCGCATACGTTTCTAGGCGGCAAATTGACGCCTCTAAAATTACTACATGTAGCGTTTGCCGTGCCAAACCGCAGATGACGAAACGACGCATGCATTGTCAAACACGGCAAAACGCAAACGAACGCAGACACATGCGTCACTAATGTTAAAGATAGGAATACACAACGCATGCGGATAATTGCGGAAGAAAAGCTGTGGACACAACCGCAAATGTGAAACCGGCCTTAGTATTGTGTTTTGTTTTGTTTTTTATTAATGATCAGTATTGTAGTATTTAGTAGAGTTGAGCGAAACGGATCGGACAAATTTTAAAAATCGCCGACTTTTGGCAAAGTCGGGTTTCATGAAACCCGACCCGATCCTGGTGTGGGATCGGCCATGAGGTCGGCGATCTTCGCGCCAAAGTTGTGTTTCGTATGACGCTTTCAGCGCCATTTTTCAGCCAATGAAGGAGGACACAGAGTGTGGGCAGCGTGATGACATAGGTCTCGGTCCCCACCATGTTAGAGAAGGGCATTACAGTGATTGGCTTGCTTTCTGCAGCGTCACAGGGGCTATAAAGGGGCCTGCACGCCAACCGCTATATTACTTCTGTCGATCGTAGCATAGGGAGAGGTTGCCGCAGCTTCATCAGAAGAAGGGATATAGTTAGGGAGGGAAGATTAAGCCCCAAAACTGCTTGTGCTGTAGCGATTTCCACTGTCCAACACCACCATTTGCTTGCAGGGACAGTGGAGACTGATAGCTGCATTGCTGTTTGCACGCCGCTGTGCAAACCAACTGCTTTTTTAAAAGCAAAAATCCTGTTGCTCCTTTCTGCACAGTTATCTTGTTTATTTGTCCACACTTTTGTGTGCAGCAGTCCTTTTTATTGCTGACATACTTTTCCTGAGATCATTGTAGGGAGATTGAAATTGTACTACAGTCCTTGTATTTTTTCATATATCTTCCAGACACTTTCTGCCACTGCATCAATTCAAATTGACAGGAGACAGCATTTGTCCAGTATGGTTACAAACTACTTTTCCTCACTTATCGATGTTCTCCCTAACAGGTCATTCCCCTTTGATTACTGGGCATCTGAAATAGACACCTGGCCTGAATTGGCAGAATTTGCATTACAGGAGCTCGCTTGCCCTGCTTCTAGTGTGCTATCAGAAAGAGTCTTCAGTGCTGCTGGTTCAATACTGACCGAAAAAAGGACCCGTCTAGCTACCCAAAATGTTGATGATCTAACCTTCATTAAAATGAACCAATCATGGATTTCAAATTATTTTGCCCCACCTTCTCCTGTTGACACGTAGCTTGCCTGAAAAATGTCTTGCTTTTGGCCTCCTCTTACTGACTTCTCTAATTCCGCCATTTGCAGCTGCTGAATGTCCACCATAGGCCATTTTTATACCTCCCTAAATGGGCAGACTCCTGCCTGGACAGGTGGGTGCGCCCACTCTTGGGCGACGGCACTGGCACAGGGTCCCTCATAGTACAATGAAGTCTCTCTGACGGTGGTGGTGCACAACCAACGTCAGTCACACCGTCGTAATATGAGGGGCCCTGTGCCAGTACCGCTGCCCACAAAGAGTGTTCCCCACAGCTCGAACAGTGCTCTACCACTTGCAATACTTACCTCTCCCTGCTCCACCACTGTGTAGTCCATGCTGTTAAATCCTTCAATGGCACTGCCAATACAAATTTGCTGAAATGATAGATGATAGTTAAAATATACAGGGGTCCTGGCCTCCATTTAGACCAGTTAATACTTTGCGCCTACTACCACTGTCTGCTACTCAGCAGAAGAGCCCACCCCAGTACCTAGCTATGCCGCCTGTTTAGTCCTGTTACCAATTTTGAACTGCTTTTAGCCTACTTCTGTATTTGGGCCTATTAACCGTGTCTGCGCCACTCATTACAGTTGTCCTCCACTGAAAAAAGCAATGCCGCCTCTTTAGTCCTGTTACCAATTTTGAACTGCATTTAGCCTAGTTTTTTATTGTGGGCCTACAAACTGTGTCTGTGCCACTCATTACTAGGGTTGAGCGACTTTTACTTTTTTAGGGTCGAGTCGGGTTTCGCGAAACCCAACTATCTCAAAAGTCGAGTCGAGTGAAATCGGCCGATTATCTCGAAAAGTCGGGGATCGACCGAAACACGAAACCTAATGCAAGTCGATGGGGAAGCATAGTAGGCAGTGAGTGGGGGCCAGGAAAACACCCACAGTGCCCATTTTAATGGCAAAAACATCCATTCTTGTTACTGAAGCTTGTCAATCTTAGTTTACCTTATAATAATAGCTAGGCATTGGAAATTGGAGGTCATTTGGCTAAAGTTGTGGGGGGTAGGGCTGGTTCAAGTAGTTAGTGGACCCAGGAAATGTGGACCACGTCACGGCAGTGGAGCAGGGAGAGGTAAGTATTTAAACTTTGCAAGTGCTGTGATCCTGAGCAAGCAGGGGGGGCCACTCGTTGGCATTGGCACTGGCATAGGGGCCCCTCAAAGTACGGCGGTGTGTTTGCACGGCGGGGGTGCCTCCCACCGGCAGCGACACTTTTCCATACTATGCTGAGCCCTGTGCCAGTGACGTCGCCAACGAGTATCCCCCCACCTGATGATGGAACCTGCACATTCATCTGCACCTTCCTCTTTGTCCCCGTGTAAGGTGGTATGGTATGCGGGAAGGGGAACCTGACTTTCAGCATGGTCACATTCTGGCTGTGTAGCGTGCACGGGGAATGTAGCGTTCTGGGTCAATGTACCAGCAGACTCATCTATTACTGGCTGGGCAATGGGCAGGATGAGGAGGAAACACAGATATAGGCCCAAATAATAAAGTGGGCTAAATGCAGTTCAAAATTGGTAACAGGACTAACCAGGTGGCATTGCTTTGCTCAGTGGAGGACAACTGTAATGAGAGGCTGACACATTGAGTAGGTCGAAATCAGTAAGTAGGCTAAATGCAGTTCAAAATTGGTAACAGAAGTAAACAGGTGGCACTGGTTTGTTCAGTGGAGGAGAACAGCAAGGAGCGGCAGACACCGTTAGTAGGGCCAACAAAACAAGTAGGCCAAATGCAGTGTTATATTAAAAACAATTTAACGAGAGCCTGAAGATTGAAGCTCAGGAAATGCAACCAGGAGAACACCTTGGAGCGGCAGACGCCGTTTCTAGAACCCAATTAAACTGGTAGCCCCACTGCAGTTGTTCAATTAAAAAACTCTTTAACGAAAGCCTCAAGATAGAAGCTCAGGAAATGCAACCAGGAGAATACCTTGGAGCGGTAGACACCGTTTCTAGAACCCAACCAAACTAGTAGCCCCACTGCAGTTGTTCAATTAAAAAGCTCTTTAACGAGAGCCTCAAGATAGAAGCTCAGGAAATGCAACCAGGAGAACACCTTGGAGCGGCAGACACCGTTTCTAGAACCCAACCCAACTTGTAGGCCTAATGCAGTGTTATATTAACAACTACTTAACGAGAGCCTGAAGAGTAAAGCTAAGGATAGGCAACCTGGAGAACACTTTGGAGCTGCAGACACATTTTGTAGACCTCAACCAAACTTGTGGCCCCAATGCAGTTTTAAAATTCCGACAGGCTGAAAACCTGACAATTGCAGCTCAGTTTTATTAAGAGGAGGACAGCTGTATTGAGTGGCGCAGACAGACACTGCTAGTAGGCCTTACACCACAAAGTTGGCTCGCTGCAGGTTTAAAAAAGGTTACATGGGTACACGGGCAGCAATGGTGTGGTCAGCGGAGGACAATTTGAAGGATGGACCGCAGACAGACTTAGTAGGCCTAAAATAAAAAAATAGGCTCAATGCAGGTTCAATTATGTTGCAGGGGTGCACAGGCAGCATTGGTGTGGTCAGCGGAGGACAATTTGAAGGATGGGCCGCAGACAGACTTAGTAGGCCTAAAATAAAATTATAGGCTCAATGCAGGTTCAATTATGTTGCAGGAGTGCACAGGCAGCATTGGTGTGGTCAGCGGAGGACAATTGGAAGGATGGACCGCAGACAGACTTAGTAGGCCTAAAATAAAAAAATAGGCTCAATGCATGTTCAATTATGTTGCAGGGGTGCACAGGCAGCATTGGTGTGGTCAGCGGAGGACAATTGGAAGGATGGACCACAGACAGACTTAGTAGGCCTAAAATAAAAAAATAGGCTCAATGCAGGTTCGATTATGTTGCAGGGGTACACAGGCAGCATTGGTGTGGTCAGCAGAGGACAATTTGAAGGATGGGCCGCAGTCAGACTTAGTAGGCCTAAAATAAAAAAAAATAGGCTCAGTGCAGGTTCAATTATGTTGCAGGGGTGCACAGGCAGCATTGGTGTGGTCAGCGGAGGACAATTGGAAGGATGGATCGCAGACAGACTTAGTAGGCCTAAAATAAAAAAATTGGCTCAATGCAGGTTCAATTATGTTGCAGGGGTGCACAGGCAGCATTGGTGTGGTCAGCAGAGGACAATTGGAAGTAGTGTCTGACACAGTTAGTACTCCAAAATAATAAATAGATGTTAATGTCTCTGTTGTGAATTCTGCTTTTGGGCTCCCTCCGGTGGCTGTAGATGGTAATGCAGTTGTCCCTGGCCTGCAGTTCTGGACAGGTGTATCTGCTGATTGCAAATCTGACTGGGGTATTTAGGTTTGCAGGACTCATTAGTCCTTGCCAGTTGTCAATGTTTCTCGTGAAGTGTTGGATCACTTTCTGGCTTCTCCTGCTCAGCTGCCAATTCAGCAAAAGATAAGTGAAAACACAAAAAAGCACAGTAAAACCAAAAACACTCTGTTGCAAAAAAATCACAGTGGACAGCAAGTGCTAGTAAAAAGATGGAAAGAACAGGGTATTTGGTTGATACGTTTTTTGCAAAAAATGTATATTAAGCCGCTCTACCAAACGTCAAGGTATACCCGTATCAGAGCAGTCCTAGCTAATGTATGTAATCCCTATCTGATGTATTTAAAACCTGGTCATATGTACAATACCTGTATGAGCAGGATTCAGAAAAGGAATGTCCATGTGGACACGCTGGACAGAACGGCTCCTGTGCGCACAGCTCAAAAAAAGAGGGGTGGAGGCCTCCCCAGTCTTGTGGACACAAGAAAACAATAATGTAAAACCAGAACACATGAGCTGCGCGCACAGTGAACAAGCCCGTAGAGACATGTTCACACCACCAAGAGACTTGAAAACACAAAAAAGCACAGTAAAACCAAAAACACTCTGTTGCAAAAAAATCACAGTGGACAGCAAGTGCTAGTAAAAAGATGGAAAGAACAGGGTATTTGGTTGATACGTTTTTTGCAAAAAATGTATATTAAGCCGCTCTACCAAACGTCAAGGTATACCCGTATCAGAGCAGTCCTAGCTAATGTATGTAATCCCTATCTGATGTATTTAAAACCTGGTCATATGTACAATACCTGTATGAGCAGGATTCAGAAAAGGAATGTCCATGTGGACACGCTGGACAGAACGGCTCCTGTGCGCACAGCTCAAAAAAAGAGGGGTGGAGGCCTCCCCAGTCTTGTGGACACAAGAAAACAATAATGTAAAACCAGAACACATGAGCTGCGCGCACAGTGAACAAGCCCGTAGAGACATGTTCACACCACCAAGAGACTTGAAAACACAAAAAAGCACAGTAAAACCAAAAACACTCTGTTGCAAAAAAATCACAGTGGACAGCAAGTGCTAGTAAAAAGATGGAAAGAACAGGGTATTTGGTTGATACGTTTTTTGCAAAAAATGTATATTAAGCCGCTCTACCAAACGTCAAGGTATACCCGTATCAGAGCAGTCCTAGCTAATGTATGTAATCCCTATCTGATGTATTTAAAACCTGGTCATATGTACAATACCTGTATGAGCAGGATTCAGAAAAGGAATGTCCATGTGGACACGCTGGACAGAACGGCTCCTGTGCGCACAGCTCAAAAAAAGAGGGGTGGAGGCCTCCCCAGTCTTGTGGACACAAGAAAACAATAATGTAAAACCAGAACACATGAGCTGCGCGCACAGTGAACAAGCCCGTAGAGACATGTTCACACCACCAAGAGACTTGAAAACACAAAAAAGCACAGTAAAACCAAAAACACTCTGTTGCAAAAAAATCACAGTGGACAGCAAGTGCTAGTAAAAAGATGGAAAGAACAGGGTATTTGGTTGATACGTTTTTTGCAAAAAATGTATATTAAGCCGCTCTACCAAACGTCAAGGTATACCCGTATCAGAGCAGTCCTAGCTAATGTATGTAATCCCTATCTGATGTATTTAAAACCTGGTCATATGTACAATACCTGTATGAGCAGGATTCAGAAAAGGAATGTCCATGTGGACACGCTGGACAGAACGGCTCCTGTGCGCACAGCTCAAAAAAAGAGGGGTGGAGGCCTCCCCAGTCTTGTGGACACAAGAAAACAATAATGTAAAACCAGAACACATGAGCTGCGCGCACAGTGAACAAGCCCGTAGAGACATGTTCACACCACCAAGAGACTTGAAAACACAAAAAAGCACAGTAAAACCAAAAACACTCTGTTGCAAAAAAATCACAGTGGACAGCAAGTGCTAGTAAAAAGATGGAAAGAACAGGGTATTTGGTTGATACGTTTTTTGCAAAAAATGTATATTAAGCCGCTCTACCAAACGTCAAGGTATACCCGTATCAGAGCAGTCCTAGCTAATGTATGTAATCCCTATCTGATGTATTTAAAACCTGGTCATATGTACAATACCTGTATGAGCAGGATTCAGAAAAGGAATGTCCATGTGGACACGCTGGACAGAACGGCTCCTGTGCGCACAGCTCAAAAAAAGAGGGGTGGAGGCCTCCCCAGTCTTGTGGACACAAGAAAACAATAATGTAAAACCAGAACACATGAGCTGCGCGCACAGTGAACAAGCCCGTAGAGACATGTTCACACCACCAAGAGACTTGAAAACACAAAAAAGCACAGTAAAACCAAAAACACTCTGTTGCAAAAAAATCACAGTGGACAGCAAGTGCTAGTAAAAAGATGGAAAGAACAGGGTATTTGGTTGATACGTTTTTTGCAAAAAATGTATATTAAGCCGCTCTACCAAACGTCAAGGTATACCCGTATCAGAGCAGTCCTAGCTAATGTATGTAATCCCTATCTGATGTATTTAAAACCTGGTCATATGTACAATACCTGTATGAGCAGGATTCAGAAAAGGAATGTCCATGTGGACACGCTGGACAGAACGGCTCCTGTGCGCACAGCTCAAAAAAAGAGGGGTGGAGGCCTCCCCAGTCTTGTGGACACAAGAAAACAATAATGTAAAACCAGAACACATGAGCTGCGCGCACAGTGAACAAGCCCGTAGAGACATGTTCACACCACCAAGAGACTTGAAAACACAAAAAAGCACAGTAAAACCAAAAACACTCTGTTGCAAAAAAATCACAGTGGACAGCAAGTGCTAGTAAAAAGATGGAAAGAACAGGGTATTTGGTTGATACGTTTTTTGCAAAAAATGTATATTAAGCCGCTCTACCAAACGTCAAGGTATACCCGTATCAGAGCAGTCCTAGCTAATGTATGTAATCCCTATCTGATGTATTTAAAACCTGGTCATATGTACAATACCTGTATGAGCAGGATTCAGAAAAGGAATGTCCATGTGGACACGCTGGACAGAACGGCTCCTGTGCGCACAGCTCAAAAAAAGAGGGGTGGAGGCCTCCCCAGTCTTGTGGACACAAGAAAACAATAATGTAAAACCAGAACACATGAGCTGCGCGCACAGTGAACAAGCCCGTAGAGACATGTTCACACCACCAAGAGACTTGAAAACACAAAAAAGCACAGTAAAACCAAAAACACTCTGTTGCAAAAAAATCACAGTGGACAGCAAGTGCTAGTAAAAAGATGGAAAGAACAGGGTATTTGGTTGATACGTTTTTTGCAAAAAATGTATATTAAGCCGCTCTACCAAACGTCAAGGTATACCCGTATCAGAGCAGTCCTAGCTAATGTATGTAATCCCTATCTGATGTATTTAAAACCTGGTCATATGTACAATACCTGTATGAGCAGGATTCAGAAAAGGAATGTCCATGTGGACACGCTGGACAGAACGGCTCCTGTGCGCACAGCTCAAAAAAAGAGGGGTGGAGGCCTCCCCAGTCTTGTGGACACAAGAAAACAATAATGTAAAACCAGAACACATGAGCTGCGCGCACAGTGAACAAGCCCGTAGAGACATGTTCACACCACCAAGAGACTTGAAAACACAAAAAAGCACAGTAAAACCAAAAACACTCTGTTGCAAAAAAATCACAGTGGACAGCAAGTGCTAGTAAAAAGATGGAAAGAACAGGGTATTTGGTTGATACGTTTTTTGCAAAAAATGTATATTAAGCCGCTCTACCAAACGTCAAGGTATACCCGTATCAGAGCAGTCCTAGCTAATGTATGTAATCCCTATCTGATGTATTTAAAACAGATAAGTGTCTGTTTCTTTTCCTGTGGCACACATGCAGTGTGCTTGTATTCTGTGCTAGTCATTTGTTTTTCTCTTGTCCAGCTTAGACTGTGTCAGTGTTTTCTCAGTCTTGTTGGATTCTCTGGAGTTGCAGATATACACTCCACATCTTTAGTTAGATTGTGGAGTTTTTGTATTTTCTGCTGTGGATATTTTTTGGTAGGATTTTTAATACTGACCGCTTAGTATCTTGTCCTATTCTTTCCTATTTAGGTAGTGTGGCCTCATTTGCTAAATCCTGTTTCCTGCCTGCGTGTGTCTTTTCTTCTACTACTCACAGTCATTATTTGTGGGGGGCTGTCTATTCTTTGGGATTCTGCTCTGAGGCAAGATAGTATTCCTATTTCCATCTATATGGGTATTTAGTCCTCCGGCTGTGTCGAGGTGTCTAGGATTTGTTAGGCACACCCACGGCTACTTCTAGTTGCGGTGTTAAGATCAGAGTTTGCGGTCAGTATAGTTACCACCTACTCCAGGGAAAGTTTTCATGCTGCTCCAAGGTCACCTGATCATAATAGTACAACTGGCCAATAATGAGTTAAATGCATCTCAGAAGAAGGGAAGAAAGGTCTTGAGCCATTTTTTTTCTTCAGTCTACTTCTCCTCCCTCTTTATCTCTGGGTGGCTGAAGAGCCTTGTGCTAGCATGAATGTTCAGGAATTAGCTTCTCGTGTAGACCAGCTTGCTGCTAGGGTACAGGGTATTTCTGATTATATTGTTCAGACTCCTGTTTTAGAACCAAAGATTCCTACTCCTGATTTGTTTTTTGGTGACAGGTCCAAATTTTTGAGTTTTAAAAACAACTGTAAACTGTTTTTTGCTATGACACCTCGATCCTCTTGTGATTCCATTCAGCAGGTTAAAATCGTCATCTCCCTGTTGCGTGGCGATCCACAGGATTGGGCATTTTCCCTGGAATCTGGGAATCCGGCTTTGCTTAATGTAGACTCCTTTTTTCAGGCTTTGGGATTGTTATATGATGAACCTAATTCTGTGGATCAAGCTGAGAAGACCTTGTTGGCCCTGTCTCAGGGTCAAGAGGCGGCAGAATTGTATTGTCAGAAATTCAGAAAATGGTCGGTGTTAACTAAATGGAATAATGATGCTTTAGCGGCAATTTTTAGAAAGGGTCTTTCTGAATCCATTAAAGATGTTATGGTGGGGTTTCCCATGCCTTCCGGTCTGAGTGATTCTATGTCTCTGGCCATTCAGATTGACCGGCGCTTGCGGGAGCGCAGAACTGTGCGCGCTGTGGCGTTATCCTCAGAGCAAATTCCTGAGCCCATGCAGTATGATAGGATTCTGTCTAGAACGAAACAACAAGGTTTCAGACGTCTGAATAGATTGTGTTATTATTGTGGCGACGCTTCTCATGTCATTTCTGTCTGCATTTCTGTAAGCGGACAAAGAGGATCGCCAGTTCAATTACCATCAGTACTGTACAACCTAAATTTTTGTTATCTGTGTCCCTGATCTGCTCATTGTCATCATTTTCTGTCATGGCGTTTGTAGATTCAGGCGCCGCCTTGAACTTAATGGACTTTGAGTTTGCCAAGTGTTGTGGTTTTCCCTTGCAGCCTTTGCAGAACCCTATTCCTTTAAGGGGCATTGATGCTACACCCTTGGCTAAAAATAAGCCCCAGTTTTGGACACAGGTGACCATGCGCATGGCGCCAGCCCATCAGGAAGATTGTCGATTTCTGGTGTTGCATAATTTGCATGATGCTATCGTGCTGGGTCTTCCGTGGTTGCAGGTACATAATCCTGTGTTGGATTGGAAGTCCATGTCTGTGACTAGTTGGGGTTGTCAGGGGGTTCATAATGATGTTCCTTTGATGTCAATCTCCTCTTCTTCCTCTTCTGAAATTCCAGAGTTTTTGTCTGATTTTCAGGATGTATTCGATGAGCCCAAGTCCAGTTTCCTTCCACCGCACAGGGACTGCGATTGTGCTATTGACTTAATTCCAGGCTGTAAGTTTCCTAAGGGTTGACTTTTCAACCTGTCTGTGCCTGAACATACCGCCATGCGGAGCTATATTAAGGAGTCTTTGGAGAAAGGGCATATTCGACCATCTTCTTCACCGTTGGGATCGGGGTTCTTTTTTGTTGCTAAAAAGATGGTTCCTTGAGACCCTGTATTGATTATCGCCTCTTGAATAAGATCACGGTCAAGTTTCAATACCCTTTACCTTTGCTTTCTGATTTGTTTGCTCGGATTAAGGGAGCTAGTTGGTTTACGAAGATTGACCTTCGGGGGGCATATAATCTTGTTCGTATTAAGCAGGGTGATGAATGGAAAACTGCGTTTAACACGCCCGAAGGCCATTTTGAATACCTTGTGATGCCATTCGGACTCTCTAATGCTCCATCTGTTTTTCAGTCCTTCATGCATGATATCTTCCAGACTTATCTTGATAAATTCTTGATTGTATATTTGGACGATATTTTGATTTTTTCCGTTGATTGGGAGTCTCATGTGCAACAGGTCAGGATGGTATTTCAGATCCTCCGTGACAATGCTTTGTTTGTGAAAGTGTCTAAGTGTCTCTTTGGGGTGCAGAAGGTTTCTTTTTTGGTCTTCATTTTTTCTCCCTCGTCTATAGAGATGGATTCGGTTAAGGTTCAGGCCATTCATGATTGGATTCAGCCCACATCCGTGAAGAGTCTTCAGAAATTTTTGGGTTTTGTAAATTTTTATCGCCGTTTCATTGCTAATTTTTCCAGCGTGGTTAAACCCTTGACCGATCTGACGAAGAAAGGCGCTGATGTGGCGAATTGGTCCTCTGCGGCTGTCTCTGCCTTTCAGGAGCTTAAACGTCGATTTACTTCTGCTCCGGTGTTGTGCCAACCGGATGTTTCTCTTCCGTTTCAGGTTGAGGTTGACGCTTCTGAGATTGGGGCAGGGGCCGTTTTGTCTCAGAGGGATCCTGTTGGTTCCTTAATGAAACCGTGTGCCTTCTTTTCCCGTAAGTTTTCACCTGCTGAACGCAATTATGATGTCGGCAATCGGGAATTGTTGGCTATGAAGTGGGCGTTTGAGGAGTGGCGACATTGGCTTGAGGGAGCTAAGCACCGTATTGTGGTCTTGGCCGATCATAAGAATCTGATTTACCTCGAGTCTGCCAAACGGCTGAATCCTAGACAGGCTCGATGGGCCTTGTTTTTTTCCCGTTTTGATTTTGTGGTCTCGTACCTTCCGGGTTCTAAGAATATTAAGGTTGATGCCCTCTCTAGGAGTTTTTTGGCCTGATTCTCCTGAGGTCTTAGAACCGGTCGGTATTCTGAAAGAAGGGGTGGTCCTTTCTGCCATTTCCCCTGATTTACGATGGGTTCTTCAGGAGTTTCAGGCTGACAAACCTGACCGCTGTCCTGTGGGGAAACTGTTTGTTCCTGACAGATGGACTAGTAGAGTGATTTCTGAGGTTCACTGTTCCGTGTTGGCTGGTCATCCTGGCATTTTTGGTACCAGAGACTTGGTTGGTAGGTCCTTTTGGTGGCCTTCTTTGTCGCGTGATGTGCGTTCTTTTGTGCAGTCCTGAGGGACTTGTGCGCGGGCCAAGCCTTGTTGTTCCCGTGCTAGTGGATTGCTTTTGCCATTGCCAGTCCCTGAGAGGCCCTGGACGCATATTTCGATGGATTTTATTTCTGATCTTCCGGTCTCCCAGAAGATGTCTGTTATCTGGGTTGTTTGTGACCGGTTCTCTAAGATGGTTCATTTGGTGCCTTTGCCTAAATTGCCTTCCTCTTCTGATTTGGTTCCGTTGTTTTTTCAGCATGTGGTTCGTTTGCATGGTATTCCGGAAAATATTGTGTCCGACAGAGGTTCCCAGTTTGTTTCTAGGTTTTGGCGGGCATTTTGTGCTAAGCTGGGCATTGATTTGTCTTTTTCTTCTGCATTTCATCCTCAGACAAATGGCCAGACCGAGCGAACTAATCAGACTTTGGAGACTTATTTGAGATGCTTTGTGTCTGCTGATCAGGATGATTGGGTGGCCTTCTTGCCATTGGCCGAGTTTGCCCTTAATAATCGGGCTAGTTCGGCTACTTTGGTTTCGCCTTTCTTTTGTAATTTTGGTTTTCATCCTCGTTTTTCTCCAGGGCAGGTTGAGCCTTCTGACTGTCCTGGTGTGGATTCTGTGGTTGACAGGTTACAGCAGATTTGTGCTCATGTGGTGGACAATTTGGTGTTGTCTCAGGAGGAGGCTCAACGTTTTGCTAACCGTCGTCGGTGTGTTGGTTCCCGGCTTCGGGTTGGGGATCTGGTCTGGTTGTCTTCCCGTCATGTTCCTATGAAGGTTTCTTCCCCTAAATTTAAGCCTCGGTTTATTGGTCCTTATAAGATTTCTCAGATTATTAATCCGGTGTCTTTTCGATTGGCGCTTCCGGCCTCTTTTGCTATCCATAATGTCTTCCATAGATCTTTATTGCGGAAATATGTGGAGCCCGTTGTTCCCTCTGTTGATCCTCCGGCCCCTGTGTTGGTTGATGGGGATTTGGAATATGTTGTTGAGAAGATTTTGGATTCCCGTTTTTCGAGGCGGAAGTTTCAGTACCTTGTCAAATGGAAGGGTTATGGCCAGGAGGATAATTCTTGGTTTTTTGCCTCTGATGTCCATGCCGCTGATTTGGTTCGTGCCTTTCATCTGGCTCATCCTGATCGGCCTGGGGGCTCTGCTGAGGGTTCGGTGACCCCTCCTCAAGGGGGAAGGTACTGTTGTGAATTCTGCTTTTGGGCTCCCTCCGGTGGCTGTAGATGGTAATGCAGTTGTCTCTGGCCTGCAGTTCTGGACAGGTGTATCTGCTGATTGCAAATCTGACTGAGGTATTTAGGTTTGCAGGACTCATTAGTCCTTGCCAGTTGTCAATGTTTCTTGTGAAGTGTTGGATCACTTTCTGGCTTCTCCTGCTCAGCTGCCAATTCAGCAAAAGATAAGTGTCTGTTTATTTTCCTGTGGCACACATGCAGTGTGCTTGTATTCTGTGCTATTCATTTGTTTTTCTCTTGTCCAGCTTAGACTGTGTCAGTGTTTTCTCAGTCTTGTTGGATTCTCTGGAGTTGCAGATATACACTCCACATCTTTAGTTAGATTGTGGAGTTTTTGTATTTTCTGCTGTGGATATTTTTTGGTAGGATTTTTAGTACTGACCGCTTAGTATCCTGTCCTATTCTTTCCTATTTAGCTAGTGTGGCCTCATTTGCTAAATCCTGTTTCCTGCCTGCATGTGTCTTTTCTTCTACTACTCACAGTCATTATTTGTGGGGGGCTGTCTATTCTTTGGGGTTCTGCTCTGAGGCAAGATAGTATTCCTATATCCATCTATATGGGTATTTAGTCCTCCGGCTGTGTCGAGGTGTCTAGTTTTTGTTAGGCACACCCACGGCTACTTCTAGTTGCTGTGTTAAGATCAGGGTTTGTGGTCAGTATAGTTACCACCTACTCCAGGGAAAGTTTTCATGCTGCTCCAAGGTCACCTGCTCATAACATTAAGTAAATAAGGCAGCACACTGCAGCGCTAGAACATGCAAACTTGAAATACGAAATTTGAACTGCATTACTGCACTAGAAATATGAAAAATGAGAGCTTTTAGCGCATAAAAATGGCCAATTTTATGTGTACCTGGTAGCCCCTTTACGGCATCTCTCTTATACCAGGTCCTAAACTTGCCTTACAGCGCTGAGAATAAACGTCTCCATCTGAATGGGTACATGCGAAACCTCTTCCCAGACTAAAATTCTCTCTCTCTATGGAGGGGTATTGGACCTGCTGTAATTAAAACACCTGTGGCTAGGAGGCAGAGTGCACGATCAGAAGGCTAAAGAATACATTTCAAAAACCTTACCGGCACATCCAAACATAGACTAAGTGTGAACAGGTGCTGAACCCAGAGTCGCCAACTCGTATATAGTTAAGTAAATAAGGCAGCACACTGCAGCGCTAGAACATGCAAACTTGAAATACGAAATTTGAACTGCATTACTGCACTAGAAATATGAAAAATGAGAGCTTTTAGCGCATAAAAATGGCCAATTTTATGTGTACCTGGTAGCCCCTTTACGGCATCTCTCTTATACCAGGTCCTAAACTTGCCTTACCTCGCTGAGAATAAACGTCTCCATCTGAATGGGTACATGCGAAACCTCTTCCCAGACTAAAATTCTCTCTCTCTATGGAGGGGTATTGGACCTGCTGTAATTAAAACACCTGTGGCTAGGAGGCGGAGTGCACGATTAGAAGGCTAAAGAATACATTTCAAAAACCTGACCGGCACATCCAAACATAGACTAAGTGTGAACAGGTGCTGAACCCAGAGTCGCCAACTCGTATATAGTTAAGTAAATAAGGCAGCACACTGCAGCGCTAGAACATGCAAACTTGAAATACGAAATTTGAACTGCATTACTGCACTAGAAATATGAAAAATGAGAGCTTTTAGCGCATAAAAATGGCCAATTTTATTTGTACCTGGTAGCCCCTTTACGGCATCTCTCTTATACCAGGTCCTAAACTTGCCTTACCTCGCTGTGAATAAACGTCTCCATCTGAATGGGTACATGCGAAACCTCTTCCCAGACTGATATTCTCTCTCTCTATGGCCATTTTTATGAGCTCTCATTTTTCATATTTCTAGTGCAGTAATGCAGTTCAAATTTCGTATTTCAAGTTTGCATGTTCTAGCGCTGCAGTGTGCTTAGTCTATGTTTGGATGTGCCAGTCAGGTTTTTGAAATGTATTCTTTAGCCTTCTGATCGTGCACTCCGCCTCCTAGCCACAGGTGTTTTAATTACAGCAGGTCCAATACCCCTCCATAGAGAGAGAGAATTTTAGTCTGGGAAGAGGTTTCGCATGTACCCATTCAGATGGAGACGTTTATTCTCAGCGAGGTAAGGCAAGTTTAGGACCTGGTATAAGAGAGATGCCGTAAAGGGGCTACCAGGTACACATAAAATTGGCCATTTTTATGCGCTAAAAGCTCTCATTATTCATATTTCTAGTGCAATAATGCAGTTCAAATTTCATATTTAAAGTTTGCATGTTCTAGCGCTGCAGTGTGCTGCCTTATTTACTTAACTATATACGAGTTGGCGACTCTGGGTTCAGCACCTGTTCCCACTTAGTCTATGTTTGGATGTGCCGGTCAGGTTTTTGAAATGTATTCTTTAGCCTTCTGATCGTGCACTCCGCCTCCTAGCCACAGGTGTTTTAATTACAGCAGGTCCAATACCCCTCCATAGAGAGAGAGAATTTTAGTCTGGAAAGAGGTTTCGCATGTACCCATTCAGATGGAGACGTTTATTCTCAGCGAGGTAAGGCAAGTTTAGGACCTGGTATAAGAGAGATGCCGTAAAGGGGCTACCAGGTACACATAAAATTGGCCATTTTTATGCGCTAAAAGCTCTCATTTTTCATATTTCTAGTGCAGTAATGCAGTTCAAATTTCGTATTTCAAGTTTGCATGTTCTAGCGCTGCAGTGTGCTGCCTTATTTACTTAACTATATACGAGTTGGCGACTCTGGGTTCAGCACCTGTTCACACTTAGTCTATGTTTAGAAGTGCCGGTCAGGTTTTTGAAATGTATTCTTTAGCCTTCTGATCGTGCACTCCGCCTCCTAGCCACAGGTGTTTTAATTACAGCAGGTCCAATACCCCTCCATAGAGAGATAGAATTTTAGTCTGGGAAGAGGTTTCGCATGTACCCATTCAGATGGAGACGTTTATTCTCAGCGAGGTAAGGCAAGTTTAGGACCTGGTATAAGAGAGATGCCGTAAAGGGGCTACCAGGTACACATAAAATTGGCCATTTTTATGCGCTAAAAGCTCTCATTATTCATATTTCTAGTGCAATAACGCAGTTCAAATTTCGTATTTCAAGTTTGCATGTTCTAGCGCTGCAGTGTGCTGCCTTATTTACTTAACTATATACGAGTTGGTGACTCTGGGTTCAGCACCTGTTCACACTTAGTCTATGTTTGGATGTGCCGGTCAGGTTTTTGAAATGTATTCTTTAGCCTTCTGATCGTGCACTCCGCCTCCTAGCCACAGGTGTTTTAATTACAGCAGGTCCAATACCCCTCCATAGAGAGAGAGAATTTTAGTCTGGAAAGAGGTTTCGCATGTACCCATTCAGATGGAGACGTTTATTCTCAGCGAGGTAAGGCAAGTTTAGGACCTGGTATAAGAGAGATGCCGTAAAGGGGCTACCAGGTACACATAAAATTGGCCATTTTTATGCGCTAAAAGCTCTCATTTTTCATATTTCTAGTGCAGTAATGCAGTTCAAATTTCGTATTTCAAGTTTGCATGTTCTAGCGCTGCAGTGTGCTGCCTTATTTACTTAACTATATACGAGTTGGCGACTCTGGGTTCAGCACCTGTTCACACTTAGTCTATGTTTGAATGTGCCGGTCAGGTTTTTGAAATGTATTCTTTAGCCTTCTGATCGTACACTCCACCTCCTAGCCACAGGTGTTTTAATTACAGCAGGTCCAATACCCCTCCATAGAGAGAGAGAATTTTAGTCTGGGAAGAGGTTTCGCATGTACCCATTCAGATGGAGACGTTTATTCTCAGCGAGGTAAGGCAAGTTTAGGACCTGGTATAAGAGAGATGCCGTAAAGGGGCTACCAGGTACACATAAAATTGGCCATTTTTATGCGCTAAAAGCTCTCATTTTTCATATTTCTAGTGCAGTAATGCAGTTCAAATTTCGTATTTCAAGTTTGCATGTTCTAGCGCTGCAGTGTGCTGCCTTATTTACTTAACTATATACGAGTTGGCGACTCTGGGTTCAGCACCTGTTCCCACTTAGTCTATGTTTGGATGTGCCGGTCAGGTTTTTGAAATGTATTCTTTAGCCTTCTGATCGTGCACTCCGCCTCCTAGCCACAGGTGTTTTAATTACAGCAGGTCCAATACCCCTCCATAGAGAGAGAGAATTTTAGTCTGGGAAGAGGTTTCGTATGTACCCATTCAGATGGAGACGTTTATTCTCAGCGAGGTAAGGCAAGTTTAGGACCTGGTATAAGAGAGATGCCGTAAAGGGGCTACCAGGTACACATAAAATTGGCTATTATTATGCGCTAAAAGCTCTCATTTTTCATATTTCTATTGCAGTCATGCAGTTCAAATTTCGTATTTCAAGTTTGCATGTTCTAGCGCTGCAGTGTGCTGCCTTATTTACTTAACTATATACGAGTTGGCGACTCTGGGTTCAGCACCTGTTCACACTTAGTCTATGTTTGGATGTGCCGGTCAGGTCTTTGAAATCTGCTCATAACATGTCTCACAAAAACCCTCCCCCCAAAAAAAAAGGGTGGCATACTTTGGTTTGGTACAGGGGTGGGCTCCTCTGCAGATATTCAGACATTGTTATTTGGCGCAAAGTACTTACTGGTGTAAATGTAGGACAGGGCCCCTGAATATTTTAACTAGCATCATACATGTCAACAATTTGGTATTGTCAGTGCCAGTCATTGAAGGATTTCACAGCATAGACTAAACAGTGGTGGAGCAGTGAGAGATAATTTTGCAAGTGATAGAGCACTGTTTGAGCTGGGAGGGAGGGGAAACTCTCTCGTGGCCGTCTGTACTGGCCCAGGGCCCCTCATGTTACAACGGTGTGTCTGACGTTGGGTGCGCGCCACCACCGCCAGAGACACTTCATTGTACTATGAGGGACCCAGTGCCAGTGCCGTCGCCCAAAAGTGGGCACACCCACCTCTTCAGACAAACGGCACTCTCACGGGTGCTTGCGCCAAGTGGCGACCACGGCCCCATGGGGGGAGTCAGCCCATTTAGGGAGGTGTAAACATGTCGTATGTTGGACATACAGCAGCTGCAAAATAAGAGATTGGAACAGTGAGTAAGATGTGACGCTATAAGAATCTGGCTGCACTCGGATGTCACCAGAGTGCAGTCCTATTAGAGCATGTAGATTCAAACAGTGAAAAACGGAGAGTGGACCCACTGGACCGTGATGACGAACCCCTCTCGGACGAGCTGACCAGGTGGACCACCCCCTATACAGGGAGAGTTAGGGGCAGGCCCGTGAGGGACTATCGCCACGGAAGCTGGAGGGTCGACTGAGATCAGATGGGTACACAGCAGGCACAAAGGGAAAGAGGGAACAGAAAGGAACTACTGAGACAAGGGAGAAGATGGGAACGCTACGGAGGCACGGAGGCTGGCAGGACAATATGGAGACACTGAGGCTGACGGGAGCAAGGAAAAGATATAGGAGCCGGGCAGGTACCGCAGAGGAAAAGGAACTGAAGGAACAATGCAGGAACACAGGAAACAGGCAGGCACTGCAGAGGGCGGAGGAGACCCAAAGTCAGAGAGCTAGGAACGCACAGAGACCACAGGTGGCCAGAAGCACTTGTAAACACAAATGAACATCAGGCACAGAGAAGCAGCAGGAAGCAGTTTACATAGCAGCATGGGAGCTACTTCCGGGTTACAGTCCTCCAGGATGACGGAGAGGACAGGAAAGAGCACCAACACAGGAATCAGATGTGCGCACGCGCAGAGCTGAATGCGACGCGCGCGCGCGCGCACCCGGCGAGCTGCAGTGGGGAGAGGCGGCGGCAGCAAGGGCATGACAGTACCCCCATCTTTACGCCCCTCCTTTTTATGAGTAGAAAGAAACCGGGACAAAATACGAGGAGCCCGAATGTTCTCTCGAGGTTCCCAGGACCTCTCCTCAGGACCAAAACCCTTCCAGTCAACCAAAAACAAAGTTCTCCCTCTAAGTTTTTTCATGGCTAAAATGTCCCTAACTTCAAATACATCATCCTCGGAAACAGGCGAAGGAGAACAAAGGTTAGAAGAATGAAACTGATTAAAAACTACAGGTTTAAGGAGAGACACATGAAAAGAATTAGAAATACGCAGAGAGGCAGGCAACTTAAGTTTGTAAGAAACGTCATTAATACGAGACAAAACTTCGAATGGACCGATATAGCGAGGACCCAGCTTATGTGAAGGGATTTTGAGACGGATAAATTTAGAAGAAACCCAAACCTTGTCCCCAGGATGGAATATAGGAGAATCAAGACGTCTTTTGTCCGCATGTCTCTTCATCCTAACTTGAGCCAACTCAAGGGCGGACTTGGTCTCCTGCCAGACCCTGGAGAACTCTCTAGACAGAAGATCAGCCGCTGGTACAGTAGAGACAGGAGGAACCAGAAGAGGAAGACCAGGATGTTGACCGTAGATGATAAAAAATGGAGATTTGTTAGTGGCTTCGCTGGGATGGTTATTGTAAGAAAACTCAGCCCATGGCAGTAAGTCAGACCAATCATTCTGATGAGAATTGGAAAAATGACGGAGATAAGTTACCAAGGTCTGATTAGTACGTTCCACCTGGCCATTGGACTGTGGATGGTAGGCCGAAGAAAAATCAAGCGAAATGTTCATAGATTTGCAGAGGGATCTCCAGAAGCGGGCGGTGAATTGAACACCTCAGTCAGAAACAATATGTAAAGGAAGACCACGAAGACGAAAAATATGGTGAACAAAAATCTTTGCCAATTCGGGAGCAGAAGGTAAACCTGGGAGAGCGATGAAATGAGCCATCTTGGAGAAACGGTCCATGACCACGAAGATGACGGTGGAACCAGAAGAATGAGGCAGATCAGTGATGAAATCCATAGATAAACGTTGCCACGGAGTGGAAGGTACTGGCAAAGGATGTAAAAGCCCAGAAGGTAGTTGCCTGGGAATCTTATTCTTGGCACAGGAAGGACAAGAGGCGACAAAACATTGGACATCCTTAGACAACGTTGGCCACCAGTAAAAATGAGAGATCAAACGAAAGGTTTTTTTGACACCAACATGTCCAGCCAGTTTGGAGGCGTGACCCCAAAGTAAGACACGTCTCCTGTTCCCTTCAGCGACAAAGGTCTTACCCGGAGGCAACGAAGTGAGAGAGACTGGAGCAACTGTGATGACTCTGGCAGGATCAATGATGTGTGCAGGCTCGTCCTCCAAATCCACCACCTGGAATGACCTAGACAGAGCGTCGGCTTTGGAGTTTTTATTTCCTGGCAAGAAACGAAGTTCGAAGTCAAACCTGGCGAAAAACAAGGCCCACCTGGCCTGCCGAGGATTAAGTCTTTGCGCAGAACGAATATACGCCAGATTCTTGTGATCGCTGTAGATTATAAAACGATGTAAAGCCCCTTCTAAGAGGTACCGCCACTCCTCTAATGCCAACCTGATTGCCAAAAGTTCTTTATCACCGATGGAATAATTTTTTTCTGAGGAGGAGAAGATCTTTGAGAAAAAACCACAGGGCACAAGACGACCAGAAGAGGATTTCTGCGAGAGCACAGCTCCAACTCCAATTGCAGAAGCATCTACTTCAAGGATGAAGGGTTTATTGGCCGCTGGACGATGAAGAATAGGAGCTGAGGCAAAGGCTTGCTTGATGGACCGGAAAGCCTCTTTGGCCTCAGACGACCACAGATGAGGATTGGCACCCTTCCGAATCATGGAGGACATTGGAGCTGAAAGAGAGGAAAAGTGAGGTATAAACTGCCGATAGTAGTTAGCAAATCCAAGAAATCGCTGAATTGCTTTCACTCCAAGAGGACGCGGCCAGTTGAGCACAGCAGAAACTTTTCCCGGATCCATACACAAACCAGCATCGGAAATGATGAAACCCAAGAAGGGTAGAGATGACTGTTCGAAGACACATTTTTCCAGTTTTGCGTACAGCTGATTCTCTCTCAAACGCTGAAGTACTTGCCGTACATCTCTTCTATGAGTAGACAGATCTGGAGAGAACACAAGGATATCGTCCAAGTACACTACAACACAGGTGTAAAGTAGATCCCGAAAAACATCATTTACGAACTCCTGGAAGACTGCGGGTGCATTGCATAAACTGAATGGCATAACCAAATATTCATAATGACCATCTCTGGTATTAAACGCAGTCTTCCACTCGTCACCAGAACGGATACGGATCAAATTATAAGCTCCTCTGAGATCCAATTTGGTAAAGATTCGTGCTCCACGTAGACGATCAAAGAGTTCTGGTATGAGAGGAAGTGGGTACTTGTTTTTGATCGTGATGGTGTTGAGACCCCGGCAGTCTATACATGGGCGAAGAGAACCGTCCTTCTTTTTAACGAAGAAGAACCCAGCTCCTGCAGGTGAGGAAGACTTTCGAATGAAGCCTCTGGCCAGATTCTCTTGAATATATTCGGACATGGCTTGAGTCTCGGTAGGAGACAATGGGTAAATACGACCCCTAGGTGGAGTAGAACCAGGAACAAGGTCTATCGGGCAGTCATAAGAGCGGTGCGGCGGCAAAATCTCCGCTTCCTTCTTGTTAAAGACGTCCGAGAAAGCGCAATAGGCTGGAGGAATTCCCATGGATTCCGAAGCAGACCGAGAGGAGGACGCAGGCTTGACGGGAAGCAGGCACCTGTTCAGACAAGACTGTCCCCACCGTAGAACATCTCCAGTACGCCAGTCCAGCGTGGGTTCGTGATCTCTCAACCAAGGAAGACCCAAAAGGAAAGAATGAGACAAAGAAGGTAAAACATAAAAGGCCAGTTTCTCACGATGAAGAGCTCCAATCTGAAGTTCGACTTCCTCCGTAACCAAGTTGACAGTCTCCCGCAAAGGCTGACCATCGACGGAAGCTATTTGTCTAGGAGTCTCCAAGGGTCTAACAGGTATCCCAAGCCTGTTAACAACCTCGAGCTGAACAAAGTTCCCAGCCGCTCCTGAATCAACATAAGCCTCCAGAGAAAAGTGACGGGAACCTAAATGTAGAATAACAGACAAAACCAGAGGCGGAGAGGAATCATAACCACCTAGGAAGGCCTCTCTTACCTGTCCTAGGCGGATGCGTTTCCCGGCTTCTGAGGACAAGCGCGTAAGAGATGAGAGTCACTGCCGCAGTAAAAACAAAGACCTTGTGCAAGTCTCTCCTTGCGGCGTTGCTCAGAAGACTTAAGGCGATCGACCTGCATGGGTTCAGGAGAAGATGAAGAAGCCACCGGGGCTGCTTGAGAAAAAGAAGTCCCTCAAGCAACAGTGGTCTGCTGAAGAGGTCTCCTCTCTCTGGCAAGCTCACGAGTGCGCTCCTGAAAGCGCAGATCAATGCGTATGGCCAAGGAGATAAGATCATCCAAAGAGGTGGGAGTGTCCTGTCCCGCCAACTCATCCTTAATCCGTGAAGACAAACCACGCCAAAACGCTCCAACCAAAGCCTCATTATTCCACCCAAGGTCTGAGGACAGAGTCCGGAAACGGATGGCGTACTGGGCTACTGAGAGAGTACCCTGGTAAAGGTTAAAGAGGGACTCAGTGGTAGAGACCAGACGACCAGGTTCATCAAAAACCTTACGGAAGGTATCCAGGAACGGATTGAGTTGGGAGACCAAAGGATCATCACGCTCCCAGAGGGGATTAACCCACGCCAAAGCCTCACCCTCCAAATGGGATACTATAAAAGCAACCTTAGCTCGGTCGGTAGGATAAAGTAGCGGAGACAATTCAAAATGCAACTGGCATTGATTAAGAAAGCCGCGGCACGCTTTAGAATCCCCACCATACCGAGGAGGTCTAGCAAGTCGGGGCGAGGGTTGTGGCGCAGAGACAGGAGTGGAAACAGGGGCCACATTCTGGAGGGAGAGAAGCCGATCATTAATGGAGGCCATAAAATTCAAAATATGGGACCGAGTGTCCCGTTGTTGACCTAGATCCTGCTGAAGGGCAACCAACTGCGGAGCAATACCAGGATCAGAAGACTGTAAAGCCGCTAGGCGAGACTCCATATTCTTTAAAAATGACATGATCCTAGTCTGGTTTTCACGCAAAAAGAGTAACTCCTTTTGAGTGGCGGAGACTCCAGCGGGGTCCATGGCCTGATGTTACTGTGACGCTATAAGAATCTGGCTGCACTCGGATGTCACCCGAGTGCAGTCCTATTAGAGCATGTAGATTCAAACAGTGAAAAACGGAGAGTGGACCCACTGGACCGTGATGACGAATGCCTCTCGGACGAGCTGACCAGGTGGACCGCCCCTTATACAGGGAGAGTTAGGGGCAGGCCCGTGAGGGCTATCGCCACGGAAGCTGGAGGGTCGACTGAGATCAGATGGGTACACAGCAGGCACAAAGGGAAAGAGGGAACAGAAAGGAACTACTGAGACAAGGGAGAAGATGGGAACGCTACGGAGGCACGGAGGCTGGCAGGACAATATGGAGACACCGAGGCTGACGGGAGCAAGGAAAAGATATAGGAGCCGGGCAGGTACCGCAGAGGAAAAGGAACTGAAGGAACAATGCAGGAACACAGGAAACAGGCAGGCACTGCAGAGGGCGGAGGAGACCCAAAGTCAGAGAGCTAGGAACGCACAGAGACCACAGGTGGCCAGAAGCACTTGTAAACACAAATGAACATCAGGCACAGAGAAGCAGCAGGAAGTAGTTTACATAGCAGCATGGGAGCTACTTCCGGGTTGCAGTCCTCCAGGATGACGGAGAGGACAGGAAAGAGCGCCAACAGAGGAATCAGATGTGCGCACGCGCAGAGCTGAATGCGACGCACGCGCGCACCCGGCGAGCTGCAGTGGGGAGAGGCGGCGGCAGCAAGGGCATGACATAAGACCAGTCCAAAAGCAAGACCTTTTTACAGGAAAGCTAGGTGTCAGCCGGGAAAGGTGGGGCAAAATAATTAGAAATCCATGAGTGGTTCATTTTAATGAAGGTTAGATCATCAACATTTTGGGTAGCCAGATGAGTCCTTTCTTCGGTCAGTATTAAACCAGCAGCACTGAATACTCTTTCTGATAGCACAGTAGCTGCTGGGCAAGCAAGCTCCTGCAATGCATATTCGGCCAATTCAGGCCAGGTGTCTATTTTGGATGCCCAGTAATCAAATGGGAATGACGGTTAAGGGAGAACATCGATAAGGGAGGAAAAATAGTTAGTAACCATACTGGACAAATGTTGTCTCCTGTCACTTTCAATTGATGCTGCAGTACCTGTCCTGTCTGCGGTCATTGCGAAATCACTCCACAACCTGGTCAGAAAACCCCTCTGTCCAACCCCACTTCTGATTTGTGCACCTCTAACACCTCTGCCCTGTTGCCCCATGCAGCTCATGTGAGAACCATCACCGTCGCTGTGTGCTGGGAATGCCTGAATCAAACGGTCTACTAGAGTTGCTTGTTTGGTTGCCAATATTTGTTCAAGGTTCTCATGTGGCATGATAATTTACTTTTATAGCTTGGATCCAGGAGGCAGGCCAACCAGTAATAGTCATCGGTCATCATTTTTATAATGCGTGGGTCCCTTTTGAGGATACGCAAGGCATAATCCGCCATGTGGGCCAATTTTCCAGTTGTCAAATCACTGCTTGTGCTGGGTTGAGGAGCACTTTCGGGCAAATTAACGTCACTTGTCTCCCTCAAAAACCCTGAACCTGGCCTTGCAACGCCAGCAGTTTCTATTGCCCCTGAGAAGCTTCCACATCCAAAAAATACTCATCCCCATCATCCTCCTCATCCTCCTCCTCCTCCTCCTCCTTGCCCTCCACCTCGTCCAGTAGACTTCCCTGACCAGACAATGGCTGACTGTCATCAAAGCTTCCCTCGTCCTCCAGACGCCTGCTCCTTTATGTGCGTCAAACTTTGCATCAGCAGACGCATTAGGGGGATGCTCATGCTTATTATGGCGTTGTCTGCACTAACCAGCCATGTGCATTCCTCAAAACACTGAAGGACTTGACACAGGTCTTGTAGCTTCGACCACTGCACACCTGACAACTTCATGTCTGCCATCCAACTGCCTGCCCGTGTATGTGTATCCTCCCATAAATACATAACAGCACGCCTCTGTTTGCACAGTCTCTGAAGCATGTGCAGTGTGGAGTTCCACCTTGTTGCAACGTCGATGATTAGGCGATGCTGGGGAAGGTTCAAAGATTGCTGATGGCTCTGCATACGGCTGGAGTGTACGGGCGAACGGCGGAGGTGCGAGCAAAGTCTGCGCACCTTGAGGAGCAGGTCGGGTAACCCCGGATAACTTTTCAGGAAGCACTGCACCACCAGGTTTAAGGTGTGAGCCAGGCAAGGAATGTGTTTCAGTTGTGAAAGGGCTATGGCAGCCATAAAATTCCTTTCGTTATCACTCACTACCTTGCCTGCCTCAAGATGTACAGTGCCCAGCCATGACTGAGTTTCTTGCTGCAAGAACTCAGACAGAACTTCCGCGGTGTGTCTGTTGTAGCCCAAACACTTCATTGCCAATACAGCCTGCTGACGCTTGCCACTAGCTGTTCCATAATGGGACACCTCGTGTGCAACAGTGGCAGCTGCGGATGGAGTGGTCGTGCGACTGCGGTCTGTGGACGAGCTCTCGCTTCTGCTGGAGGACGAGGAGGAGGAGGAGGGGGGGCGAATGCCTACAGCCAACTGTTTCCTAGACCATGGGTTAGGCAGAACTGTCCCAATATTGCTGTCCCCTGTGGACCCTGCATCCACCACATTAACCCAGTGTGCCGTGATGGAGACATAACGCCCCTGGCCATGCCTACTGGTCCATGCATCTGTTGTCAGGTGCACCTTTCTACTCACAGATTGCCTGAGTGCATGGACAATGCGGTCTTTTACATGCTGGTGGAGGGCTGAGATGGCTTTTCTCGAAAAGAAGTGTCAACTGGGTAGCTCGTAGCGTGTACAGCATAGTCCATCAGGGCTTTGAAAGCTTCGCTTTCAACTAACCGGTAGGGCATCATCTCTAACGAGATTAGTCTAGCAATGTGGGCGTTCAAACCCTGTGTACGCGGATGTGAGGATGAGTACTTCCTTTTCCTAACGAGAGTCTCTTGTAGGGTGAGATGGACTGGAGAGCTGCATATGGTGGACCTAGCGGGGGTGCCAGTGGACATGGCAGACTGAGAGTGGGTTGGCGATGGTATTCTTGCTGTTGGCCTACATACAGTGTTTCCTACCACGAACCTGGTGATTCCCTGACTGCTTTGGCCTTGCGACGACACCTCCACATTTGCTGCAGGTGGTGTGGTAAATGGTGGGCTTACAGTGAGGAAAGGAATGTAGCGTTGTTGACTAGCTTCATTGTGAGAGGGTGGAACAACGTTAAGGGATGTTTCGTAGTTAGTCCAGGCTTGCAAGTGCATGATGGTTAAATGTCTACGCATGCAACTTGTATTTAGATTTTTAACATTCTGACTTCTGCTGAAGGTCCTTGAGCATTTCTTACAGATGACTTTGCACTGATCATTTGGATCTTGGTTAACAAAAATGCCAGACTGCACTCTTCCTACTATCGGATACCTTTTCAGGCATTGCACACTGAGCTACTTTAACCGGATGGCCACGCTGTCCTACAACTGTTTTTGGTTTTGCCACACGTTTTTGGCCAGATACGGGCCTACCAGATGGAACCTGTTGCGATGTTGATGCCTGCTGCAGCTCCTCCTCTTCCGCTTCAGAGCTACTGCTGGCTGCACCCTGTTCCCCCAATGGCTGCCAATCGGGGTCAACAACTGCGTCATCTATGACCTCCTCTTCTATGTCCTGTGCACCTTCCTCTGTGTCACCGTGTAAGCCGGTGCTATAGCGTTCATGACGGGGCTCCATAGTCTCATCAGGGTCAGATTCTGGCTCAACACTACAAAAAAAAAACTCAGAATAATACAGACCTCGATAGAAAAATATTAAGGACAAATAGGTATAAAATAAGCCTTTATTTAGACATATTGGCATTGGCACCAACAGTGTGCCTGTATTTGGAGATAAAAGAGATATATTATGTATATATATTGTGACAAAACACTCAGGGATCGCCTTTGCTGGGGTCAAAGGACACGTGGTTTGTGCATTGAATTCTGAGGCGTACAGCAGGTTTCTGAGCAGGCTGACCTCAGGTCAGATTTATTAACGTGAAAGCAACACAAAAAACAAAACATAAAAATAAACCCTAGCCTGTCCGGCACTAACTAAACAAATACGTTGCTATCTCAACAACTGGGGGGGCTTCTCCCACCCAGCTAACATCATACAGATCTTGAGCAGAGCTCTTCACTCACGTTTGTCTCACACAGGCAGGCAATCTGTGTGCCCCAGGCAGACACTGGAAACACCCAGCTGGTCATCTTTTATTCCTGCAATCATTAACCCATTAGCACCCTGAAGATACTGAGTGGCCTAATTCACATAGGACAAACACCTGGGCGAGATATACCTGCCTCCATCTACCACACCAGCATGAGTCTTACATATCCCCCCCCCCTTGCTCAGACCACTCCGGTCGAGCAAGAACACTTTTGAAACAGTGCACTCGGGATAGGGCATCGGCGTTCCCCATCTGCACCCCAGGTCGGTGCTCCACCGTAAAAGAGTAAGCCTGCAGGGCAAGGAACCACCTGGTTACCCGACTATTACGGTCCTTGTGGAGGTGCATCCACTTGAGAGGGGCATGGTCTGTGACCAGCCTAAACTTCCTACCAGCCAGGTAATACTTGAGGGAGTCGAGAGCCCATTTAATGGCTAGGCACTCTTTTTCAACCACGGCATACCTCTGCTCATGTACATTCAGTTTCCGACTGAGATAGAGGACCAGGTGTTCGACTCCGTCCCTCACCTGGGAAAGTATAGCTCCGACACCAGTATCAGAGGCATCAGTTTGTACCACAAACTCGCTGCTGAAATCAGGAGTCACTAGTACGGGCTGATAGCACAAAGCCCGTTTCAGGCTGTGGAAGGCCTCTTCAGCAGCTGAGGTCCATTTTACCATGACGGAACCCTTCCCCTTGGTAAGATCCGTCAAGGGAGTAGCCATGGCTGCAAAATTGGGTATGAACCGGCGATAATAGCCGGCAATCCCCAGGAAAGCCTGCACTTGTTTCTTGTTCACTGGTTGTGGCCAGCCCTGAATTGCCTGTATTTTGTCGATCTGGGGTTTAACCACTCCTCGGCCAATCACGTAGCCCAAGTATCGGGCTTCTTCAAGCCCGATGTGGCATTTCTTGGGGTTTGCCGTTAAACCTGCATCTCGCAGGTCATCAATCACGGCTTGTACCTTCTGGAGATGAGTTTCCCAGTCCATGCTGTAAATTACGATGTCATCCAGGTAGGCAGAAGCGTACTGTCTGTGAGGCCTCAAGACTCGATCCATCAATCTCTGGAACGTTGCGGGAGCTCCGTGAAGTCCAAACGGCATATAGACATACTGGAACAGACCTTCCGGTGTAGCAAATGCCGTCTTCTCTCTGGCCGCCTCGGCCAGAGGAATCTGCCAGTACCCCTTTGTTAAATCCAGGGTCGTAATGTATCGGGCTTTACCAAGCCGGTCGATCAACTCATCGACCCGGGGCATAGGGTACGCATCAAATTTAGAAACTGCATTCAGTTTCCTAAAGTCATTACAAAACCGGATGGAGCCATCCGGTTTAGGTATCAACACAATTGGACTGGACCAGGCGCTGTGTGACTCCTCAATGACTCCTAAGTCCAACATTGCCATCACTTCCCGGGAGACGGCTTCACGGCGGGCTTCCGGAATCCGGTAGGGCTTCACATGAACAGTGACGCCAGGCTCTGTGACAATCTCATGTTTCACCAACTTCGTCCGGCCTGGTTTTTCGGAGAAAAACTGTCGGTTCTGTAACAAAAATTGCTTAACCTCAGATTTTTGTCGTTCTGAGAGAGTCTCAGCAACCTGCACCTCTGGTACAGTAGGTGAACAAACCGGACGGGGCAGATCCGCCGTTAGGGCAGAGCGGTCTTTCCAGGATTTTATCAGATTCACATGATAAATCTGTTCCGGTTTTCTCTTACCCGGCTGGTACACTTTATAGTTCACTTCACCAACTCTTTCTCGGACCTCAAATGGGCCCTGCCATTTCGCCAGGAATTTACTATCCACCGTAGGGATTAGGACCAACACCCTATCGCCGGGTGCAAATGTACGGACCTTAGCGCCTCTATCATAACTTTGCCTCTGGGCTCCCTGGGCCTGTAACATATGGTCCCTAACAATGGGCATGACAGCGGCAATACGATCCTGCATTTGTGTTACATGGTCGATCACCGTTTTAAAGGGAGTGACTTGACCTTCCCAGGTTTCTTTTGCGACGTCCAGCAGTCCCCGGGGACGACGGGCGTACAACAGTTCGAAAGGCGAAAATCCTGTGGAAGACTGGGGAACTTCCCTAATGGCAAACAGCAAATAGGGTAACAAGTAATCCCAGTTCTTCCCATCTTTGTCTATCGCCTTCCGGAGCATCTGTTTTAAGGTTTTGTTGAAGCGCTCAACCAGGCCATCTGTTTGAGGGTGATAGACAGACGTACGCAACGGGTCTATTTGTAAGAGCCTGCAGAGCTCCTTCATTGCCCTCGACATAAAGGGAGTCCCCTGGTCGGTGAGTATCTGTTTTGGAATTCCCACCCGACTAAACACTTGTACCAATTCCTTGGCGATCGTCTTGGTAGCTGTGTTACGCAAAGGGACGGCTTCCGGGTAACGAGTGGCATAGTCCACGATGACGAGGATATGTTGGTGCCCACGTGCGGATCGGGGAAGGGGCCCAACCAAATCCATCCCAATTCTCTCAAAAGGGACCCCGATGATAGGAAGGGGTACCAAAGGGCTACGGAACTGAGATTTAGGGGCCGCGATTTGGCACTCTGGACAGGGCTCACAATAGTTACGCACATCACAATGTATTCCAGGCCACACAAAACAATGCAATATCCTTTCTGTGGTTTTCTGTACCCCCAGATGTCCCCCCATTATATGTCCGTGGGCCAAATCCAGTACCTTCCGCCGATAAGGTTTGGGTACCACTAACCGTTGCACTGTGTCTTCCCCTTTTTTTTCTACCTGGTAGAGCAAATCATTTTCAAGAACCATATACAGGTACGCTAGCCTAGTGTCAGGTTCTACGGGTACCCCATCTATCATTTTTACATTTTTCCTAGCCGGAGTCAGGGTAGGATCTTTCATTTGCTCGCTGTGGAAGTCATCCACCTGGACTCCTAAATCTGGCAGGCAGGGTGCCGGATGGCTGTCTGCCTCCGCCTCTCGCTGAGGTTCCTCAGTTTCCTCTGTTTCCCCCGCCATGACGGAGAAGGGGTACTGAAAGTTAGATTCACTAACCTCCCCAGCAACATCTTCCTGTGGGGTCTCCTCTAGGGACTCGGGACCTCCAGATGGCATGGGAGAAGATTCACGGGTACAGCTACCGTGAAGGAGTAACTGATTCTCCCACAACTGCCAGAAATAGGGAAAATCCCTGCCCAGGATTACATCATGTAACAATGCGGGAACGAGTCCCACTTTGTGCTGCACTGACCCATAGGGAGTAGAAATCCATATGACCGCTGTTAAGTACGAGCGGGTGTCACCATGCACACACGTCACAGAAAACTTGTCAGACGGACCAGACGGAAGTGCCACCAGACTAGCTTTCACCAGAGTCACCACACTTCCAGAGTCTAGTAATGCCACAACATTTTTCCCATCAACAGATAATTCACACAGGTGTTTCACGGTATCATTTTGACCCGCATTCACACTCACTAGCTGTGTAACCAAAGACATGCGTTTTCTAGAGTCTATAACGTCGCACTGCATGGGTTCAGCGGTAACAGGACAGTTCGCAGAAACATGACCCTTCTCATGGCAGCGGAAACACCTAACAGGTCCCCTACTGAGACCACCGTCCAATACTTTTGGTGTAATGAGATTATGCTATTGTTCTATGGAGACCGATGACGTGAGTCAGAATGATGACAAACACGGTATATCACAGTTCAAGATATATATATATATATATTGTAGGAAGATGAACTTCAGATAACTGATGAAAACTGCAGCTTTACAGATAAGCAATTAAACAGTCTCAAGAATATGCAGATATTAGAAGTACAGACCGAGGGTGCAAGTACAAGTCCAGCAATGCAGTATCCAGAGGTCAGAGTCCAGGCTGGCTCCCAGCTGAGGGGCAGACCGTAGCAGAGGTGGGTGCAGAGCAGGTGAAGAGTAACAGAGTCTTTCCGGTGGTACGTAGATCCAGAAGCAAGCGGGGTATCCCGAGGAGTAGAAGAACAAGCAGGTTGCAAGTCCTTGAGCTTGGCAGCAAGTGAGATACAAGATACACAAGCAAGGTATAGTGTGCAGAGTTCCTTTATATATGCAGCAGACAGGAAACAAGGAGTATCAGACAGGAAACAAGATGGCCCTCATGAAGCCAGCCACTCCATCTTGGGTAAGGGCAGAATCCAACAGAACTAAGGGCAAGAACAGACAAAAACAGGTATGCAGTCTCAGTCCTTACACTTGGTCTCGGAGTGCGAGCAGTCCCGGACTCCTCCCCCACAGTTTTAAGCGATTTTCCTTCACCCGTGGTCCCTGGAACAGTCTTACCGGTTCCACGAGGAGGAGGCACAGTCCGGGGTTTGGCGGTGTCGTCGGGAAGTCCTTCTGCCACGGAATAACGCTCGACCAACTCCACAAGTTGATCCGCTGTCGTGGGATTTCCTTGGCTTACCCACCTTTTCAGCGCTGGGGGTAGTACTCTCAGGTACTTGTCCAGGACAACCCGCTGGATTATTTCGGGTATTGTCAGTACCTCGGGTTGCAGCCATTTCTTTGTCAAGTAGATCAGGTCGAACATCTGAGACCGCACTGGTTTATCTTGCTGGTATGTCCACTGATGTACCCTCTGTGCACGGACAGCAGTCGTCACACCCAGCCGGGCCAGGATCTCAGCTTTCAGCTTCTCAAAGTCCTGAGCGACCTCTGGGTCCAAATCATGGTAAGCTTTTTGGGCCTCGCCGGAGAGAAACGGGGCAATCAAATCGGCCCATCGTGCCTTCGGCCACTTCTCTCTCAATGCCGTCCGCTCAAAAGTTGTCAGATATGCCTCGACGTCATCTTCTGCAGTCAGCTTTTGCCAGTATCGACTCACATGGATCCTTCTGGACTCTGCTTCCGGGTCAGCGTCAGGCATGCTCACCAGGCGCTGCGCCACCTGTTGGAGAAGTTGGCGGTCTGCAACCGTCATGTCCAGTAACTCCTTCAGCTGTGCGGCCATCAAGCGATTAGCTTCGTGTTGTGCGGCAGTGGCCTGCTGCTGTACGGCAGTGGACTGTACTAAGGCTTTCACCACGTCTTCCATGCTGTCGCCTGTGCCACGGTATGCCCGCGTTCTCCACCACAATGTGACAAAACACTCAGGGATCGCCTTTGCTGGGGTCAAAGGACACGTGGTTTGTGCATTGAATTCTGAGGCGTACAGCAGGTTTCTGAGCAGGCTGACCTCAGGTCAGATTTATTAACGTGAAAGCAACACAAAAAACAAAACATAAAAATAAACCCTAGCCTGTCCGGCACTAACTAAACAAATACGTTGCTATCTCAACAACTGGGGGGGGCTTCTCCCACCCAGCTAACATCATACAGATCTTGAGCAGAGCTCTTCACTCACGTTTGTCTCACACAGGCAGGCAATCTGTGTGCCCCAGGCAGACACTGGAAACACCCAGCTGGTCATCTTTTATTCCTGCAATCATTAACCCATTAGCACCCTGAAGATACTGAGTGGCCTAATTCACATAGGACAAACACCTGGGCGAGATATACCTGCCTCCATCTACCACACCAGCATGAGTCTTACAATATATAAAAGTATATATTACGGACGGACTTAAAATAATAGAGTACAAAATACACTGTCTAATATTGTAATATGGCTATCCAAGATAACCGCCAGAGTCTACATCAGGACTAATATATATATACAACTTTACAAAAAAGGTGCATAGTGCCAAATAAATCACAAATCACGACCTAGTATCAAAAAATCAAAAAATCACATATCTATAATGTTGCAATCAAAATTCAGAAAAAATAGAAAAAATAAATAAAGTGCAAACATGATAGCTGTGCAAACAAGATACCAAAATGTGTATTAGTGTGAAAGTGTGTATAACACTATAAGCGCAGGGGATAAAGATATATAAATGAAATATGTGAAAAAAATGTGCTAAACAAATACTGTATATATATATATATGGGGCCTGAAAAAAACTATCAAATATTGTGGCGGATATAAGTGCGCCGTATGGTTCAAATATACCCAGGTATAAAACCACCTAGGTACATAGAGACCACAGTGTAGCTAAATATAATTAAATAGGCTGGGAGAAGCACAGTGTGCCTGAAATTGAATGTGCATCAGTATATAGCGATACACCATGTGGCTAAGTGCAGGTGCACTATATGGCTGAATACATCTAAGTGCACATAAGTGCATGCAATGGCACGTTCTATTTAAAAAGATCACAGACACAATGTATCAGTCACTGGGACCGATATATAATAAGGGATTCAACCCACCGCACAGAGAATAGCATGAGACAAAGGGTGAAAAGATGAATAGATATACCTGTATGAGTCCGTCCCTCCAGAATACAGAGCACCCCGACGCGCGTTTCGGACGCTAATCCTTCATCAGGGGATGATGTATTAGTGGAATCGGAGGGGTTTATATACCGGAAGATGAAATGCCGACTGGAGGAAGCGGGAGCGTAAGCGGCGCATGCGCCGTCTGGAGGACCCGGAAGTCGACAGCGCCCGCGTCACTGCCAGAGGACAGCAAAGCGCTGTCATGGCAACATAGACGCGGGATGTACGGCCAACGAGATGCAGACTATGCAGGCGCACTGCCCCAGCTCACCTCCAATGGACAGATCATAGGAAAAGGTAGAAGTGTGTGCACCAGAGATAAAGTGTCTAGGGCGAAGACAGAGAGATGGGAATGTGTAAGGATACGTACCATATGGGAATAAATAAGCAGCAATATGTATACTAATGTGCAGTATGGACAAAGTACACGCAAATGCATGCAAAAGATATGTGGAGGAGAGGCATATGTGCATGACTAATCTGAAAGTGGAAAATATATATTAATGTATACAATGTATATAGTGTGAGTTGTAATTAAGTACATATAAACGACCACAGACCATACGTATACATATAAATGGATATGTGACAGAGAGAAATAAAAAATAATAATAAGTAAAAAATACATATGCACATATGTCACACAAAATATAACCCGTTTTGTCACCTGACGCATCCTTCTCTGTTGTTCTGGGTGAAGAACACAAGGAAGCGACTTGTCCCTGACCGGGAACATCCACTGACAACGCGCTGCTTTTACATTTTGCACTTTCCGAAGAGGAGGCGAAAGAGCTAGAGGCAGAGTCAGCAAGGAAAGCCAAAACTTGTTCCTGGTGCTCCGGCTTTAAAAGCGGTTTTCCTGCTCCCAGAAAAGGGAGCGTTCGAGGCCTTGTGTAGCCAGATGATGACCCTGGCTCAACAACTCTAGACTTAGGTGCTATATTGCTTTTCCCACGACCACCTGATGCTCCACCTGTTGTGAATTCTGTGGCTGAGTTCACTTCTGTGGTCACAAGTGGTATTGCAGTCTCTGGGCTTCCTCCCTCAGGTGTTTTGGTGAGCTCGTTGGCTGCCTTGCTATTTAGCTCCACCTGAGTCTGTCTTCCTTGCTCCTTGTCAATGTTCCAGTGTTGGATCTGAGCTACTGCATCTTTCCTTGGGCCTGCTGCTCTGCTAGATAAGTGCTTCTAGTTTGTTTTCTGTTTTTTCTGTCCAGCTTGCTATTAACTTTTGCTGGAAGCTCTGAGAAGCAAAGGGGTGCACCGCCGTGCTGTTAGTTCGGCACGGTGGGTCTTTTTGCCCCTTTGCGTGGTTTTCGTTTTAGGGTTTTTGGTAGACTGCATAGTTCTCTTTGCTATCCTCGCTCTGTCTAGAATATCGGGCCTCACTTTGCTGAATCTATTTCATTCCTACGTTTGTCTTTTCATCTTGCTAACAGTCATTATATGTGGGGGGCTGCCTATTCCTTTGGGGTATTTCTCTGAGGTAAGTCAGGCTTGTATTTCTATCTGCAGGCTAGTCAGCTCCTCAGGCAGTGTCGAGTTGCATAGGTAGTTATAGGCGCAATCCACTGCTGCTTATAGTTGTGTGAGGATAGATCAGGTACTGCAGTCTACAGAGATTCCACGTCTCAGAGCTCGTCCTATTGTTTTTGGTTATTGCCAGATCTCTGTATGTGCGCTGATTACTACACGCTGTGTGGCCTGATTGCCAGCCATAACAGTACAAGGAGCCACTCCAATGATTTCCAATAGAGGGAAAAAAGAAATCCTGACATCATTTTTTTTTCTTAGCTCTGTCTTCAGTCTTTTTTTTCCCCTAGACATTAGAGTGCTTCAGGACACAGCTGTGGACATGGATATTCAGGCTCTGTGCTCCTCAATGGATAATCTCGTTGTAAATGTACAAAAGATTCAAGATACTATTGATCAGAAATCGATGCTAGAACCAAGAATTCCGATTCCTGATTTGTTTTTTGGTGACAGAACTAAGTTCCTGAGCTTCAGAAATAATTGTAAGCTATTTTTGGCCTTGAAACCTCATTCTTCTGGTAATCCTATTCAACAGGTTTTGATTATTATTTCTTTTTTGCGCGGCGACCCACAGGACTGGGTGTTTTCTCTTGCACCAGGAGATTCTGCATTGAGTAATGTTGATGCATTTTTCCAGGCGCTGGGATTGCTTTACGATGAGCCTAATTCAGTGGATCAAGCTGAGAAAAATCTGCTGGCTTTATGCCAGGGTCAGGATGATGTAGAAGTATATTGTCAGAAATTTAGGAAATGGTCAGTACTCACTCTGTGGAATGAATCTGCACTAGCGGCTTTGTTCAGAAAGGGTCTCTCTGAAGCTCTTAAGGATGTAATGGTGGGATTTCCTATGCCTGCTGGTTTGAATGAGTCTATGTCCTTGGCCATTCAGATCGGTCGTCGCTTGCGCGAGCGTAAATCTGTGCACCATCTGGCGGTATTGTCTGAGAGTAAGCCTGAGCCTATGCAGTGCGACAGGACTATGACTAAAGTAGAACGGCACGAACACAGACGTCTGAACAGACTGTGTTTCTATTGTGGTGATTCTACTCATGCTATTTCTAATTGTCCTAAACGCACTAGGCGGATCGATAGCTCTGCCGTTATTGGTACTGTACAGTCCAAATTCCTTTTGTCCATTACCTTAATGTGCTCTTTGTCATCATATTCTGTCATGGCGTTTGTGGATTCAGGCGCTGCCCTGAATCTGATGGATTTGGATTATGCTAAACGTTGTGGATTTTTCTTGGAGCCTTTGCGGTGTCCTATTCCGTTGAGAGGAATTGATGCTACACCTTTGGCCAAGAATAAGCCTCAGTACTGGGCCCAGCTGACCATGTGCATGGCTCCTGCACATCAGGAGGTTATTCGCTTTCTGGTACTGCATAATTTGCATGATGTGGTCGTGTTGGGGTTGCCATGGCTACAAACCCATAATCCAGTATTGGATTGGAACTCTATGTCGGTAACCAGCTGGGGTTGTCAGGGAGTACATGGTGATGTTCCATTTTTGTCTATTTCGTCATCCATTCCTTCTGACATCCCAGAGTTCTTGTCGGACTTTCAGGATGTATTTGAAGAGTCCAAGTCTGATGCCCTACCTCCGCATAGGAATTGTGATTGTGCTATCGATTTGATTCCTGGTAGTAAATTCCCTAAGGGTCGTTTATTTAATTTGTCCGTACCTGAACACACCGCTATGCGCAGTTATGTGAAGGAGTCCCTGGAGAAGGGACATATTCGCCCATCGTCGTCACCATTGGGAGCAGGGTTCTTTTTTGTAGCCAAGAAGGATGGATCGCTAAGACCGTGTATTGATTACCGCCTTCTTAATAAGATCACTGTTAAGTTTCAGTATCCCTTGCCATTGATATCTGACTTGTTTGCTCGGATTAAGGGGGCTAGTTGGTTTACTAAGATTGATCTTCGTGGTGCGTATAATCTGGTGAGAATCAGGCAGGGAGATGAATGGAAAACGGCATTTAATACGCCCGAGGGTCATTTTGAGTATCTGGTGATGCCGTTCGGACTTGCCAATGCTCCATCTGTTTTTCAGTCTTTTATGCATGACATTTTCCGTGAGTATCTGGATAAATTCTTGATTGTTTACTTGGATGACATTTTGATCTTCTCAGATGATTGGGAGTCTCATGTGAAGCAAGTCAGAATGGTTTTCCAGGTACTGCGTGCTAATTCCTTGTTCGTGAAGGGATCAAAGTGTCTCTTCGGTGTGCAGAAAGTTTCATTTTTGGGGTTCATCTTTTCCCCTTCTACTATCGAGATGGATCCGGTTAAGGTTCAAGCCATCCAGGATTGGACTCAGCCGACATCTCTAAAAAGTCTGCAGAAATTCCTGGGCTTTGCTAATTTTTATCGTCGCTTCATCTGTAATTTTTCTAGCATTGCCAGACCATTGACCGATTTGACCAAGAAGGGTGCTGATTTGGTTAATTGGTCTTCTGCTGCCGTGGAAGCTTTTCAGGAGTTGAAGCGTCGTTTTTGCTGTGCCCCTGTGTTGTGTCAACCTGATGTTTCTCTTCCGTTCCAGGTCGAGGTTGATGCTTCTGAGATTGGTGCAGGGGCGGTTTTGTCACAGAGAGGTTCTGGTTGCTCAGTGTTCAAACCATGTGCTTTCTTTTCCAGGAAATTTTCTGCTGCTGAGCGTAATTATGATGTGGGCAACCGAGAGTTGCTGGCCATGAAGTGGGCATTCGAGGAGTGGCGTCATTGGCTTGAGGGTGCTAAGCATCGCGTGGTGGTTTTGACTGATCATAAGAACCTTACTTATCTTGAGTCTGCCAAGCGCTTGAATCCTAGACAGGCCCGTTGGTCGTTATTTTTTGCTCGTTTTGATTTTGTGATTTTATACCTTCCGGGCTCTAAAAATGTGAAGGCGGATGCTCTGTCTAGTAGTTTTGTGCCCGACTCTCCGGGGTTATCTGAGCCGGCGAGTATCCTCAAGGAAGGAGTCATTGTGTCTGCCATCTCCCCTGATTTGCGGAGAGTGTTGCAGAAATTTCAGGCTAATAAACCTGATCGTTGTCCGGCCGAGAAACTGTTCGTCCCTGATAGGTGGACTAGTAAAGTTATCTCTGAACTTCATTGTTCGGTGCTGGCCGGTCATCCAGGAATCTTTGGTACCAGGGAGTTGGTTGCTAGATCCTTCTGGTGGCCATCTCTGTCACGGGATGTGCGTGCTTTTGTGCAGTCCTGTGGAATTTGTGCTAGGGCTAAGCCCTGCTGTTCACGTGCCAGTGGGTTGCTTTTGCCCTTGCCGGTTCCGAAGAGGCCTTGGACACATATTTCGATGGATTTCATTTCTGACCTTCCCGTTTCTCAAAAAATGTCGGTCATTTGGGTGGTCTGTGATCGCTTTTCTAAAATGGTCCATCTGGTGCCCTTGGTTAAATTGCCTTCCTCCTCTGATTTGGTGCCTTTGTTCTTCCAGCATGTGGTTCGTTTACATGGCATTCCTGAGAATATTGTTTCTGACAGAGGTTCCCAGTTTGTCTCGAGGTTCTGGCGAGCCTTTTGTGGTAGGATGGGCATTGACCTATCTTTTTCCTCGGCCTTCCATCCTCAGACTAATGGCCAGACTGAACGAACCAATCAGACCTTGGAAACATATCTGAGATGTTTTGTTTCCGCTGACCAGGATGATTGGGTGTCATTTTTGCCGTTGGCTGAGTTCGCCCTTAATAATCGGGCCAGCTCGGCTACCTTGGTCTCTCCATTTTTCTGCAATTCTGGGTTCCATCCTCGTTTCTCTTCAGGACAGGTTGAGTCTTCGGACTGTCCTGGTGTGGATTCTGTGGTGGACAGGTTGCAGCAGATCTGGACTCAGGTAGTGGACAATTTGACCTTGTCCCAGGAGAAGGCTCAGCTTTTCGCTAATCGCAGACGCCGTGTGGGACCCCGACTTCGTGTTGGGGATCTGGTTTGGTTATCTTCTCGTCATATTCCTATGAAGGTTTCCTCTCCTAAATTTAAACCTCGTTTTATTGGTCCGTATAGGATTTCTGAGATTCTCAATCCGGTGTCTTTTCGTCTGACCCTCCCAGACTCCTTTTCCATACATAATGTATTCCATAGGTCGTTGTTGAGGAGATACGTGGCACCTATGGTTCCATCTGTGGAGCCTCCTGCCCCTGTTTTGGTGGAGGGGGAATTGGAGTATATTGTGGAGAAGATTTTGGATTCTCGTGTCTCTAGACGGAAACTCCAGTATCTGGTCAAATGGAAGGGTTATGCTCAGGAAGATAATTCCTGGGTTTTTGCCTCTGAAGTCCATGCCCCAGATCTTGTTCGTGCCTTTCATGTGGCTCATCCTGGTCGGCCTGGGGGTTCTGGTGAGGGTTCGGTGACCCCTCCTCAAGGGGGGGGTACTGTTGTGAATTCTGTGGCTGAGTTCACTTCTGTGGTCACAAGTGGTATTGCAGTCTCTGGGCTTCCTCCCTCAGGTGTTTTGGTGAGCTCGTTGGCTGCCTTGCTATTTAGCTCCACCTGAGTCTGTCTTCCTTGCTCCTTGTCAATGTTCCAGTGTTGGATCTGAGCTACTGCATCTTTCCTTGGGCCTGCTGCTCTGCTAGATAAGTGCTTCTAGTTTGTTTTCTGTTTTTTCTGTCCAGCTTGCTATTAACTTTTGCTGGAAGCTCTGAGAAGCAAAGGGGTGCACCGCCGTGCTGTTAGTTCGGCACGGTGGGTCTTTTTGCCCCTTTGCGTGGTTTTCGTTTTAGGGTTTTTTGTAGACTGCATAGTTCTCTTTGCTATCCTCGCTCTGTCTAGAATATCGGGCCTCACTTTGCTGAATCTATTTCATTCCTACGTTTGTCTTTTCATCTTGCTAACAGTCATTATATGTGGGGGGCTGCCTATTCCTTTGGGGTATTTCTCTGAGGTAAGTCAGGCTTGTATTTCTATCTTCAGGCTAGTCAGCTCCTCAGGCAGTGTCGAGTTGCATAGGTAGTTATAGGCGCAATCCACTGCTGCTTATAGTTGTGTGAGGATAGATCAGGTACTGCAGTCTACAGAGATTCCACGTCTCAGAGCTCGTCCTATTGTTTTTGGTTATTGCCAGATCTCTGTATGTGCGCTGATTACTACACGCTGTGTGGCCTGATTGCCAGCCATAACATCCACCACCACTACCGTCATTACCAGCCTGCAATGACCGCCCACGGCTATGACCTCTTCCACCAGACTTCCTCATTCTTTGAAAAATGTAACCAAACAAACGGTATTTGGTACTGTAAAACCAGTTAGAAGGTGTATGCAAACTTGTGGTGAATTTAAATCTCCCTTTATAGGTGTGTGAGACTGCAGGGAAAATCAGGCCCACTGTAATAACAGTACACAGCTTCACAGCTTCAGTGGCAGACAGTGGCTGACAGATATGCCACTAACAGGACTGACGCAGATGCACACACTGGCAATAAAAATCTCCCCCTTTTTTATATGGGAGACTAGTGAATAAATCAGGCCCACTGTATTACAGTATATTTTCTGTGGCAGAAAAAGACTGACAGATGCCACAGACAGGACTGGCACAGATGCAGATATGCCAATATTAATCTCCCCCTTTTTTATTTCTCTGGGAGACTAGTGAATAAATCTGGCCCACTGTATTACAGTATATTTTCTGTGGCAGAAAATGACTGACAGATGCCACAGACAGGACTGGCACAGATGCAGATTTGCCAATATTAATCTCCCCCTTTTTTATTTTTCATGGGAGACTAGTGAATAAATCAGGCCCACTGTATTACAGTATATTTTCTGTGGCAGAAAAGGACAAACAGATACCACAGACAGGACTGGCACAGATGCAGATTTGCCAATATTAATCTCCCCCTTTTTTTTATATGGGAGACTATTGAATAAATCAGGCCCACTGTATTACAGTATATTTTCTGTGGCAGAAAATGACTGACAGATGCCACAGACAGGACTGGCACAGATGCAGATTTGCCAATATTAATCTCCCCCTTTTTTATTTCTCTGGGAGACTAGTGAATAAATCTGGCCCACTTTATGACAGTATATTTTCTGTGGCAGAAAAGGACAGACAGATACCACAGACAGGACTGGCACAGATGCAGATTTGCCAATATTAATCTCCCCCTTTTTTATTTTTTATGGGAGACTAGTGAATAAATCAGGCCCACTGTATTACAGTATATTTTCTGTGGCAGAAAATGACTGACAGATGCCACAGACAGGACTGGCACAGATGCAGATTTGCCAATACTAATCTCCCCCTTTTTATTGTTTCTGGGAGACTAGTGAATAAATCTGGCCCACTGTATTACAGTATATTTTCTGTGGCAGAAAATGAGTGACAGATACCACAGACAGGACTGGCACAGATGCAGATTTGCCAATATTAATATCCCCCTTTTTTATTTTTTTCTGGGAGACTAGTGAATAAATCTGGCCCACTGTATTATAGTATAGTTTCTGTGCTAGAAAATGACTGACAGAATTACCGCAGACAGGACTGGCGCAGATGCACTGATTGGCAATATAAATCTCCTTTTTAGGTGTGGGACAGTGCAGAAAAATACAGGCCCACTGTTTTACACTACACAGTTTCAGGGGCAGAAAGTGGCTTGAAGATATATATATATATATATATATATATATATATATATATATATATATATATATATATATATAAAAAAGGGACTGTACTACAATTACTATCTCCCTACAATAATCTCAGAAAAGTATGGCAAGCAGCAATAAATAGGACTGCTGCACACAAAAGTGTGGACAAACAAACAAGATAGTTGTGCAGAAAGGCAGGAGCAACAGGATTTGTGCTTTGAAAAAAGCAGTTGGTTTGCACAGCGGCGTACAAACAGCAATGCAGCTATCAGGGAGCCTTCTAGGGGAGCCCAATAAGCTACAGAGCTGATGAAGAAAAATCTAGCCTCCACTGTCCCTGCAAAGAAAAGGTGGTGTTTGACAGTGGAAATCACTACAGCACAAGCGGTTTGGGGGTGAATGTACCCTGCCTAATGCTATCCCTGCTTCTGACGAAGCAGCAGCAACCTCTCCCTATGCTCAGATCAGCAGCAGTAAGAAGGCGGTTGGCGTGCACGCCCCTTTATAGCCCCTGTGACGCCGCAGAAAGCAAGCCAATCACTGCCATGCCCTTCTCTAAGATGGTGTGGGACCAGGACCTATGTCATTACGCTGGCCACACTCTGCGTCCACCTTCATTGGCTGAGAAATGGCGCTGAATGCGTCATATGAAACGCGACTTTGGTCGCCGACCGCGTGGCCGACCCCACACAGGGATCGGGTCGGGTTTCATGAAACCCGACTTTGCCAAAAGTCGGCGACTTTTGAAAATGACCGATCCGTTTCGCTCAACCCTACTCATTACAGTTGTCCTCCAGTGAACAAAGCAATGCCTACTGTTTAGTCCTGTTACCAATTTTGAACTGCATTTAGCCTACTTTTTTATTGTGGGCCTACAAACTGTCTGCACCACTCATTACAGTTGTCCTCCACTGAACAAAGCAATGCCGCCTGTTTAGTCCTGTTACCAATTTTGAACTGCATCTAGCCTACTTTTGTATTTGGGCCTACTAACCGTGTCTTCGCCACTCATTACAGTTGTCATCCACTGAACAAAGATAGGCCGCCTGTTTAGTCCTGTTACCAATTTTTTAATTGTGGGCCTACAAACTGTGTCTGCGCCACTCATTACAGTTGTCCTCCACTGAACAAAGCTATGCCACCTGTTTAGTCCTGTTTCCAATTTTGAACTGCATGTAGCCTACTTTTTTATTGTGGGCCTACAAACTGTGTCTGCGCCACTCATTACAGTTGTCCTCCACTGAACAAAGTAATGCTGCCTGTTTAGTCCTGTTATCAATTTTGAACTGCATTTAGCCTTCTTTTTTATTGTGGGCCTACAAACTGTGTCTGTGCCACTCATTACAGTTGTCTTTCACTGAACAAAGCAATGCCGGGTGTTTAGTCCTGTTACCAATTTTGAACTTCATTTAGCCTACTTTTTATTGTGGGCCTACAAACTGTGCCTGCGCCACTCATTACAGTTGTCCTTCACTGAACAAAGCAATGCCGCGTGTTTAGTCCTGTTACCATTTTGAACTGCATTTAGCCTACTTTTTTATTGTGGGCCTACAAACTGTGTCTGCGCCACTCATTACAGTTGTCCTCCATTGAACAAAGCAATGCCGCCTGTTTAGTCCTGTTACCAATTTTGAACTGCATTTAGCCTACATTTTTATTGTGGGCCTACAAACTGTGTTTGCGCCACGCATTACAGTTGTCCTCCACTGAACAAAGCAATGCCGCCTGTTTAGTTCTGTTACCAATTTTGAACTGCATTTAGCCTACTTTTTTATTGTGGGCCTACAAACTGTGTCTGCGCCACTCATTACAGTTGTTCTCCACTGAACAAAGCAATGCCGCCTGTTTAGTCCTGTTACCAATTTTGAACTGCATTTAGCCTACTTTTTTATTGTGGGCCTACAAACTGTGTCTGCGCCAATCATTACAGTTGTCCTCCACTGAACAAAGCAATGCCGCCTGTTTAGTCCTGTTACCAATTTTGAACTGCATTTATCCTACTTTTTTATTGTGGGCCTACAAAGTGTGTCTGCACATTACAGTTGTCCTCCACTGAACAAAGCAATGCCGCCTGTTTAGTGCTGTTAAAAATTTTGAACTGCATTTAGCCTACTTTTTTACTGTGGGCCTACAAAGTGTGTCTGCGCCACTCATTACAGTTGTCCTCCACTGAACAAAGCAATGCCGCCTGTTTAGTCCTGTTACCAATTTTGAACTTCTTTTAGCCTACTATTTTATTGTGGGCCTACAAACCGAGCAAAGCAATGCTGCCTGTTCAGTCCTGTTACCAATTTTGAACTGCTTTTAGCCTACTTTTTTATTTTGGGCCTACTAACTGTGTCTGCACCACTCATTACAGTTGTCCTCTACTGAACAAAGCTATGCCGCCTCTTTAGTCCTGTTACCAATTTTAAACTGCATTTAGCGTACTTTATTATTTGGGCCTATATCTGCGTTTCTTCCTCATCCTGCCCATTGCCCAGCTACTGCTAGATGAGTCTGCTGGTACATTGACCCAGACAACTACATTCCCCTTGCACTCTACACAGCCTGAATCTGACCCTGCTGAAAGTCAGGTTCCCCTTCCCGCATACTATACCACCTTTCACGGGGACAAATAGGAAGGTGCAGATGAAAGAGCAGGTTCCTTCATCAGGTGGGGGGGCATACTCATTGGCGACTTCACTGTCACAGGGCCCCTCATAGTACGCAAAAGTGTCTCTGGCAGTGGGAGGCGCCACCTGCCGGCAAACACACCGCCGTACTATGAGGGGCCCTGTGCCAGTGCCAAGTGACAACGAGTGGGCCCCCCCTGCTTGCTCAGGATCACAGCACTTGCAATGTTGAAATACTTACCTCTCCCTGCACGTATTCCGCGTTTCCTGGGCCCACAAAAATCTTAAGCCAGCCCTACCCCCCACAACTTTAGCCAAATGACCCCCTGTTTTCAATGCCTAACTATTATTATAAAGTAAATTAAGATTGACAAAATGGGCACTGTAGGTGTTTTCCTGTCCTCCACTCACTGCCGACTTTGATTCCCCATTGACTTGCATTGGGTTTCATGTTTCGGTCGGCCCCCGACTTTTCGAAATAATCAACCGATTTCACCCGACCCGACTTTTGACAAAGTCGGGTTTCGCAAAACCCGACTCGATCCTAAAAAAGCAAATGTCGCTCAACTCTAGTATTCAGTCACTCTGTGGTGGTAATATGTGGTCTGGTCATGGTGTGATGGCATTTGTTCCTTGTATGTGGTATTATAGGTTGCTATGTGGTTGCAATATGTGGTCTGGTCATGGTGTGATGGTATTTGTCCCTTGTATGTTGTATTAATGGTCATTTAAAAAAAATGTATGTGACTCATTCCCTTAAAGAAAAATACATAAAAATATATTCATATTTAATAGGTTAGAGTAGAGTAGGGTCCGGCCAACAGAGTCTACCGTGTCGTGGTGGCGGCTTAAAAATTCTTTTGGCCAGAACGAAAGCTGCTGGCTATGTATGTGATCTGGTGTTTGATGGGAACTGTTAATATCTGATTGATGAGGACGTGGTGAAGAAGTTGAGTTTTTCCAAAAGTGAGTGGTGGGACTGTGGAAGATTCGAACACGCAGACAGAATGGTAGAGTATCCTCACTGATTCAATCTAACATTCATGATACTAGTGCACCAGTGTGTGCAGCTGAGAGCCTTTTAAACACAAGGCTCCACCTCAAACACTCACACCTAGCCAGCCGTGACATCGCCGGCAGGCCAATCCGGAGCTGCCACATCACCAGAGCAGCTGATGTCCAACAACCAATGAGAAGATGCCACATCATGGACATGCTCAGTAAGGTGATTTCTGGACTTAGAGTCCTGAGCCCAGGCTGCACCAGAACATCACTGGTTCTTATAGACTTGGCTAGAGAGCCAACAGTAACCAAATGAATACCACAAGCCTGAGCAAGACACTGGGACTGATGTTTGTGCTGAACAGCACCTGTCTCAGTGGAGCTGAATGGGAGACCACAGCACCAGGCAATGATTGGGAATTATTCCACGCAGTGGGAAAATCCTAACACCTGGGCCATTTTACTTTGCAAGGTTTGAAACATACAGTTGTTCTCAACAGTTTACATGCCCCAACAGAATTTTTGCTTTCTTGGCCTTTTTTCAGAGAATGTGAATGATAACATCAAAATGTTTTCTCCACCTATGGTTAGTGGTTGGGTGAAGCCATTTATTGTCAAACTACTGTTTTGTCTTTTTTAAATCATAATGACAACCCAAAACATCCAAATGACCCTGATCAAAAGTTTACATACCCTGGTGGTTTTGGCTTGATAACAAGCACAGAAGTTTACACAAATGGGTTTCAAAGGCTACTAAAGGTAACATTCTCACCTGTGACCTGTGACAAATGCCTGCAAAATTCTTCGGGATGCAAAGAAAAACCCACAAATAACATCAGCTGAAATACTGGACTCTCTGAAAACTAGCGGTGTGGCTGTTTCAAGATGGACAATAAGGAGGCACTTGAAGAAAAATGGGCTGATACATACCATGATTAAGGCTCCTAGCTGAAATGTGTTGGTTGCATCTCCAGGATTGTGGTGACCAGTGTTCATGTCTTTTTAATGTTCTATTGTACTTAATAAATTTCTACTTTTTTAAATAATTTATTTTTTCATGGAATTTCATTGCTGGAGGTTTCCCCCACCTTTTTTCCTTCTCATTGCTGTTGTCCAAGATTGAGACGGCTCCGTTTGATGCTACTCCATCTAACAAGGTGTTGCAACATGTGGTGACCTGACGTTTTCCCTTATATTCCCTCAATTGCTTCTCTACAAGTAAATATGCTAGTATAATGGATGCAATAGTAAGGTCTATTCATGATCTTAATGAGGAGGTTGCTCGGGTTAGCAAAGTATCCCTTCAGAACAGAATGAAAATTGAATATCTGTTAGCAAGGTGGGAACTTGTGCTGTTACAGGTGAGGAATGTCGCTCCTGGATTGAAGATGCACATGATTCAACTGAGAAAAACATAGATAAGGTAAAGGAGCTGCAACAAAAAGCTATAGATATATCCAAGCAGATACTGTGGAAGAAATTATAATCTTAATATCTCTTGGTACATGTATTAGAAATAAAATATCTGAAAAAAAAATGTGTGACTTTTTGATGAATGTGAGCTAAAGAAGAACCATGCCCAGCTGAGCCAAGCTGAAGGATGATAATAGACTTTAACTGTACATTCTTGACGTTGTTCCTCAGGAGAGGTCCAGTTGATGTTTTAGTTATGTTTAACTATATAAATGTGCAAGCTTAGTTGATGGATAGTGCTACACTCACTCATTACATGTAAGTGTATCATTCACTCTGTCATCCAAAGATGTAAAGACCCTAATCAAAGCCCATAGTGGAAGCTGAGCTGCAGTACCTGAAAACAGCCAATAGAGTTCAGAGCATTGCTGTTCCTCCTCCTGTTTACTTCTAGCTCTATACACTATGTGTTGGATGTCAGTGCTCCACCGATCTTTTATTGATGACCACAATAAGAATAGAACATCAAAATCAGTCTTGGATTTTAAGTTACAGCCTGTGTATATAATAACAAAATGGGTAGTTAAATAAATGACGAGATGCTGGACTATGTCGCTAGCTATAGTGCATTAAGTGTACTGTGCCAAGCACTGCCCATGTAGGGGTATGGGAAGCTTGGTGCCCACTAACGTACAGGGGACCATTGGATTCTTCTGTTCCTCTGTAATCCAGCCTGAGTTTGCAAGGAACAGCAGTGTAGCGTCAGCACTGGAGTGGGAGGAAATCAGTATGACTGAGTTTGTTATTTTCAACAGCTGCAAAATATTATTTTGTATACCAAACCAGGCCAAATACAATAAATAGTCAATCCAATAAGTAACACAATAGCCTACAAAATTGTGAAGACTCTACTGTAATACATAAACAGTCAATAATTTTCACTAAGACATGATATACAGGGTGGGCCATTTATGTGGATACACCTAAATAAAATGGCAGTGGTTGGTGATTTCAACTTCCTGTTTGTGGCACATTAGTATATGGGAGGGGGAAACTTTTCAAGATGGGTGGTGACCATGGCGGCCATTTTGAAGTCGGCCATTTGGGATCCAACTTTATTTTTTCCAATGGGAAGAGGGCCTGCGTCTATTAACTAGTTATATTCCGCTGTCAAACTCTGACAGCGGCATGTAACAAGCGCTTCCGGCCATCGGACCAGAAATACGCGCACCGCTGACCCCATCACGTGATCAGGGGTCAGCAGTGCATCAGCATGACAACCAGATGAATCCTTGAGAGCTCTATGGTTGTTGATGCCAGATTGCTATGAGGGACACCATGTGGTCGGTGCTCATAGCAATGCTCTAATTCTACTACATAGAGGTGATCTGAGCATCGCCTCTATGTAGTGGAGGCGATCGAGTTGTGGCAGCTTCTAGCGTCCCATGGAGGCTATTGATAAAAAGCTGGAAGGAAAGTAAAAGCGCAATAGTGTCTTATCTGGTTATTAAGAGATACCTCTAATCTGATTTTACTCACCAGATAGAGCCCAAACACATGCTCATAGAAATATTATCTACTGCAGATCCACCGGTCTCCTCGTGACCAGCCAGAGTAAAAAAAAAAAAAAATGGGATAAAAAGGTATGAATGGGATAAAAAGGCATGAAAGATAGAAGTCCAAATGGATATTCAGATGAAAAAGTGGCTTTATTCAACGCGTTTCGGAGTATATCCTTTTGTGGTTTCCTGATGGAGTCATAGTACTCCGAAACGCGTTGAATAAAGCCACTTTTTCATCTGAATATCCATTTGGACTTCTATCTTTCAAGCAGCGCGGGGTTAATCCATAGTGATGAGCGAATATACTCGTTACTCGAGATTTCCCGAGTACGCTCGGGGGTCCTCCTAGTATTTATTAGTGCTCAGAGTTTTAGTTTTTAGCGCCGCAGCTGAATAATTTACATCTGTTAGCCAGCATAAGTACATGTGGGGATTCCCTAGCAACCAGGCAACCCCCACATATACCTATGCTAGCTAACAGATATAAATCATTCAGCTGCTGTGCTAAAAACTAAAATTCCGAGCACTAAAAAATATTTGGAGGACACCCGTGCTTGGGAAATCTCGAGTAACGAGTATATTCGCTCATCACTATTAATCCACCTTTTTATTCCATTTTTTTTTACTATGGAGGCTATTGAAGCATTCCAAAAGTAAAAAAAAGTGTTTCAAAATATGAAAAAAATAAAAAAAACATAAAAGTTAAAAGTTACCCCCCTTTCGCCCCATTCAAAATAAAACAATAAAACTAAAATCAAACCTACACATATTTGGTATCGCCGCGTTCAGAATCGCCTGATCAATAAACAAAAAGGATTAACCTGATCGCTAAACAGAGTAGTGAGAAAAAAAGTCAAAATGCAAGAATTACGTTTCTTTGGTCCGCGACATTGCATTAAGATGCAATAACGGGCGATCAAAAGAACGATTCTGCACCAAAATGGTATCACTAAAAATGTCAGCTCGGCATGTAAAAAATAAGCCCTCACCCAACCCCAGATTACAAAAAATGGAGTCACTATGGGTAATGGAAAATTGCGCAATTTTTTTTTAATAATTTTTTTTAGCAAAGTTTGGGATTTTTTTTCACCACTTTGATAAAAAAGAACCTAGACATGTTTGGTGTCTATGAACTTGTAATGACCTGGAGAATCATAATGGCAGGTCAGTTTTAGCATTCAGCATGGCTTCCCAGTGCACTGTGATATACACTGAGTCAGGCCATGGAGATGATGGAGAAATTACTTTCCCTATCTCGTCCGCACCTGTGCTCTGATTCTCTCCTGCAAGAGGATCGAAGAGCAGTAGCATGACACTCGGTTTCCGCTTGCAGCAGAGCAGGTGCCGAGTGTCATTAGCATATCGCTTCCGATGCCATACACTCCTGTGATTCCAGCCTTACAGAAAAATCATATGTGATCCCCTGCTGTCCTGTCTGGATACTCTCTTTTTCTTCCTCCTCTGCCCAGGAGCTGTGGTATGATCAGGCCATGATCCTGGTCAGACACAGCCATTACACAGTACACAGCAGGGGCACATTTATAAAGATTATCTCAGCACAGGAACATTTTTTAACACATCCAATTGTGGTACTTATTATTCCAAGATCTATTGATTAAAGTGCACCTTTTTCTTGGGAAAACACCTTTAAAGGATCTTAATACAGAAGAATAGAGATGGCATAACTGATGGATGGCATAACTATTACACGTAGTTTGGAAAATACGACCATTGGAATTAATATTTTAGGCTATTTAAGTTATTATGGAATTCATATTTTAGCCTATTTTTAGTAAGATTTAAGGGATTATATACATGGCAGATCAAAGATTGGTGTGGTCCTTAAAGGGATGGTATGCCAGCAGTTTGCAGGAGATGGTGAAGAATATTATGTTACAAAGTCATTTAGGACAAGGTATTGTGACTGACCATAAAAACAATAATGTAAAAAGACTAAATAATACAAATGATCAAGACTAGTGTTGAGCATTCCGATACCGCAAGTATCGGGTATCGGCCGATATTTGCGGTATCGGAATTCCGATACTTCCCGCATATCGGATACCGGAATCGGAAGTTCCCAGAATTCAAACAGAACGCAGCAGCCAATGAGGAATGATTGGAAGTGTGGGCACATCCTGTTTAGCATGGTGGGCATGTAAGTACTGGCAAGGCTGTGATTGGCTGCTGAAATGATGTCACTCTGCACTATAAAAAACGCTGCCGCCATTTTGCGCTCACTCTGCTGTGATTTCAGTTAGGGACAGGACGCTGTGTTCTAACTGAGGGCCAGTTGAGCTAGCTAATTGCTTTATTTTCCTTTCCAAAGGCTAATTTAGCAAAACGCTGTGTGTTCTTCACTGTTCACCTTGCTCTTGCCTTGCAGCGCTGTTTTAACAGCGTTCTGCAAGGTCTCTGTGTGTGTGTGTGTGTGCAGCTCACTCTGTAGTCTGTGTGCAGCCATATACCCGGTTGTATTCAGCTCAGGGGGGGTTCACACTGCCTCACACAGTTGTCCTTTTTTGCTCATAGTGCAGCCTGCTGCACATTTTTTCTCAAATTTCCTATTAGTGTTTTTCCACCCGTCTCCAGCTAAATTGTGGAAAAACACTACATAGGATAACCTAGAGGGGGGTTTTTGGGCCTTGCAGCGCCGTTTACGGCTGTCTGCACGGTCTCTGTGTGAGCCCAGCTCGCCCTGTAGTCTGTGTGCAGCCATAGCCGGTTGGATTCAGCTCAGGGTTCGTTACTGGCTCATACCTTGAGAAAAATTTTCCTTTCTTTCAAATAGTGCAGCCTGTTTAAAAATTTTAAAAAAAATTCCCTATTAGTGTTTTTCCACCCGTCTCCAGCTAAATTGTGGAATAACACTACATAGGATAACCTAGAGGGGGGTTTTTGGGCCTTGCAGCGCCGTTTACGGCTGTCTGCATGGTCTCCGTGTGAGCCCAGCTCGCCCTGTAGTCTGTGTGCAGCCATAGACGTTTGGATTCAGCTCAGGGTTCGTTACTGGCTCATACCTTGAGAAAAAATTTCCTTTTTTTCAAATAGTGCAGCCTGTTTAAAAATTTAAAAAAAAATTCCCTATTAGTGTTTTTCCACCCGTCTCCAGCTAAATAGTGGAAAAACACTACATAGGATAACCTAGAGGGGGTTTATTGGGCCTTGCAGCGCCGTTTACGGCTGTCTGCACGGTCTCTGTGTGAGCGCAGCTTGCCCTGTAGTCTGTGTGCAGCTATAGCCGGTTGGATTCAGCTCAGGGTGCGTTACTGCCTCATACCTTGAAAAACAATTTCCTTTTTTTCAAATAGTGCAGCCTGTTTAAAATTTAAAAAAAAAAATTCCTATTAGTGTCTTTCCACCCGTCTCCAGCTAAATAGTGGAAAAACACTACATAGGATAACCTAGAGGAGGGTTTTTTGGCCTTGCAGCGCCGTTTACGGCTGTCTGCACGGTCTCTGTGTGAGCGCAGCTCGCCCTGTAGTCTGTGTGCAGCCATAGCCGGTTGGATTCAGCTCAGGGTGCGTTACTGCCTCATACCTTGAAAAACAATTTCCTTTTTTTCAAATAGTGCAGCCTGTTTAAAATTTAAAAAAAAAAATTCCTATTAGTGTCTTTCCACCCGTCTCCAGCTAAATAGTGGAAAAACACTACATAGGATAACCTAGAGGAGGGTTTTTTGGCCTTGCAGCGCCGTTTAC